>NC_142411.1:1809375-2110937 GCF_059441095.1 Idiotropiscis lumnitzeri | reverse complement strand
TATACCCTTCCGTGGATTTTGAGGGTGTATGGCCGGCCAGTTAATGCCCCCCCACACACATGCTTAGCCTATTTCATTCTTTCCCCTCTCAATGAGGGGATTAAGAAGACTCTCTCAGAGCGACCACAAGGGCTCTCCCGATTTTGGGTGGAACGTGGGACAGCACTGGGAACTTGAGGCATGGCAAATAAGCTGTGAGGAAAAAGAAAATCTCAACTATATTAGTTTCACGAATATTATGAGCAACAGTGTGACCTACAAGAAATGAAAGGTTTAATAATTTACCGTTCCGAAGATGAATGAAAGTACTTCCAAAAAAAATTCTGAAGATAGGGCGCAAAGCAAAGTTGACGCCACATTCGGTGAGACGCAAGGAATTCATCTGTGGTTTTATGTAAAGAGGGGTCACGCGGGGCTACGAGGTGCCCAAGAAAGATGATTACATGCATATGCTAATTACACCGTGGTAATTAAGTAGAGTAGCCCTGTGTTCAACTCTGATGCCGGAAGACTGCTTGGCTTCCCTCGCCTCATATCTTGAAGCTGCAGGGAGCCAAATAATCTATCAGGGCGGTTAAACAATCTTAAACACAAACTACACAGATATTACTCAACTGAAATGACATTTTGGAGATAACGTCTGAGGCAATCAGATAAGCCCAGAGACTAACTGACAAGTTTCAGACTCTGCGTACGAGTGACAATCAGACCAAGAATGGCTCAAAATAAAAATGTTGAAATGGCTGAAATTGGTGGGTCGGGACCCAAAAGTATGTCGCGGACTGCTAGTAAAAAATATGTCTCTGTTGTCAGATTTTTTTTTTTTTCAGAACAGTACACCTCTCACGGGAGTTACACAATGCTGTCTGTCACATTTACGGCCTTGTGCAAGCCGTTACAATTGCAGCATGAGGCACAGCACATGTCTTTTACTTAGTCATCAGCTTGTTGAGCAAAGGATTGTGGGAGCATCTCTGCAGACAGAGGCCCTTCGACTCCCCTGCAAAGTCCTCAGCAGGGGGAGGAAGGAAATGCCTTACAGGAAGGTGAGCAAGAGAATCAGCGGGCATCCTGTCTACTTGAGCTGACTGTGTATCCCGCCACCACCTCTCATGACCACATATTACGCCACGACGCAAGAAAATGGCTGCAAGAGAAGATCCATTGAATCAACAATGTCACAGCTCACAACATCAATAATAGTGGAGAGGGCACGGGGAATTATTTGAGTGTACAAACAACCATCTGTTGGTCATGAGTTCAATGGTCATTTCCAGATCATGGGGTGTGGCTATTTTTGGGGGGGGAAAAAAAAAAAAAGAAGGAGTTATTAGGACTTCTACTTTATAAGTGACTGGTGCGTTGCTACTTTACAATTGGAAGTTATTGTCAAAACTTTACTGCTCTTGCAGGTGCCCGATTAGTTACCATTGGGCTCACCTGATTGAAGCAAAGCAACTGCCAAAGCGAGGAAAAGCAATAAAACTAGGAACTCCGTTGACAGAAAGTGACAGAAGTTCGCGTCACACTATCAAAGGCATCCAAGCTAATTAGCTAAACGTTGGTAGCTTGTTCTGACGGATGTTGCTAACCTGTCAGCCATCTGTTTTTACTCATACCGATTAAGTCGATATTGTTTTTAAGAAATACTTCAACAAAGCGACATATTAACGTTAGGCACGCAATTGCGTCACAATGTCACCCATCAATATTCTGTAAATGTGAGCTAACGTTAGATAAATAGCCAGAGGCTAACGGTACTAGCAACAAATGATGAAAGCTCACCTTCAGTCTGACTTCGTACGTCGTGTGTCGGCCTCTTCCCACCCCGATGGTCTCAGGGTTGCTCACATCAATCTCCAGAAAGTTACTCGGTGGTCCATACGCGTCGTTTAGGTTCTGGGGCTTGGAAAAGAGCCTTCTTGTATCAGCTATGGTGTCAGCCATTTCTACCCCTGCGCTTTATCGAAGCTAGCTGTACGGTCAAGTGAACCTGAAAATGATTATGTACGTTCCGGTCGTGAACTTCACAATAAAACAGATGCAAACGCGTGGGCGTACGCAAATTAAATGCCTAAAAAATAAAAGTTTACAACAAATGACTTATATATATGTTTTTTATTTAAGAGCCGAGAATTTCCACAAGTCTAGCTTGAAAACTACACATAGACATTTTCACCATCGTTTCCGGAGTTGACTTCTCTCTTACTTTGATAGCTTGCAAATTAAATCACTACTTCCGATCAGCTGAGCTTCAGCTGACTGTCGCCGAACCATGAGCAGCCTGGTTTGTTTACAACCCGACAAATAATTGTCAGACCATGAACATAAGTACTGTACTCTACACTTTATACAGATGGGTATTTTGCAGTAAAACGTAATGACAAAAAAATAAAAATCCAGATAATATTTTTCAACTGTCGAGGGAATTGTCAATATAGGAAAACTTCTTCAATAAATATTATTAATACTCCATAAAATTAAGACAGAGCTTAACATTTTTTCCCCAAAGAAACCCTGTTCTTGCTCGTTTATCAATAAAGCTTCGCCATTTTGAACTATCATGGCAGCCTCCGTGTTTCCCAGAGCTGTGAGATGCTCGGTGACTTTTGTACCTTTTAGCTATGTTCCGGCTTTAAGAATCAACTGTAGTCAAGTCGTCAGCAACACAATTCGAGGTATCTTGTAGCGATGGGTTCTGCACATCGACACGTAGGCGCGTGCGTGGAATTCATGAGAGTGAAGCCTGCGCGTCCGTGCGCAGAGCTTTTTATTGATTGATTTATTTTACATGGGGAGTCACGTGACCGCTTTAGCAGCGGTATGTTTCACGCCTATACATCTGACAGCGGGTTGCGTCTCTGCCTCAAAATGCACACATGCATAAGATGAAATGATTGCACCTTCTGGGGCCATTTTGATATCGTATCGGCAAACAAGATAATTATTTTCCTTGTTTTAAATACCTTCCGTGCTTTCGACAGGGTCAAATCACTTAAATAGGGTGAGGGATATTCACCTTAGCGGTGTGCACTGCGCATTTAGAATTGACGTCATTTCGATTGAGATGAATAAGGCTAAATTTGTAATAGCATACGTTTTATCAGTTGACATAATTAATCATCTTAGTATTTAATATATCTATCATTTGACGATCTCCTCCGTTTTCCCTAATGACCTAACTAACTGCTTGCCCAGACCTCGTTAACCTTGTTTGTTTCTGTCCTTTCCCAAGGCTACACTTGCTCGAGGAAGCTCTATTCATCCGCGTCCTCCTCCTCAGAATCTGTTGATTCTGGTGACACTGTCACCCAGTACGACCGCTTGGTTCAGTGTGGCACTTTGAGGGAAGATGCTTTACAGAGGAGTGTTCTCCAGCGGCTGTCTCGCCTGCAACGGACGCTGCAAAACTACAGTAACGCTTCCTACTTGAACGCGCCTCCCCTGACAATAAACCCCAACTGTGAAAGACTTCAGAAAAACATTTTAACAACTGGAATATCTGCTCAAAAGGTAAATGATTTGAGCTATTGAAATAGATGTTCACACTTGTCATCACATTTCCAACTCGGGCTGGACAAAGCATAAAATTCTAAGCGGTACAGTAATGGAATGCAATTATGGGTGGTGGTGGTGGTGGGGTTGTGGTGTTCTGCAATTTATTTGCAAAAAGAGACAGCAAAGGCAGGAAATTTCAAAATTGGCCAAAATTTAACAAAATAAGATCTAAGTCACAAAAAAAAAAAAACCTAACAATGACACAGTTTGATTATTTTTTCCTAATTGTTGAGCCCTCGTCCCAACAGCGAAAACCAAAACCCACATTTTCGCAGTTATTTGTTCATACAGTATTCCCTGTGATGGACTGCCGACGATTGGTCTGCATCTGTTCTCTCATTGAACTACAGAGCCGCTCTCAGACGTGACATATGGAGGGACTTAGCATTCTGACATACTGTACTTTGGCGGTGGGGCGCAGGTCAAAGGGAGGGTAGGGGTCTGGGAAGCGTTTTGGAGCGGCGCAATGTCGGGGATTGTTGTAGTTGTTGTTTTTAGGTCAGGGGAGATGACGGTCTCGTGGTGGGCGCTGGGATTTTTTGCTGGCACAGACGCGTGAGGTTAGCGCCGAGATTTGGGAAGGCAGTCGGGGGCAGACCTCCCGCTGGGTTCGTCCCGGCACCCCTCTCACTCTCTCACCGTCCCCACGCGGTAATGAGAGAGGAGGGGAGGGGGGGGATCCCCATTATCTGGGCCATTCTTGTCCTTTTTGCTTTTGATTTGGGACTCTGACAAATACTTTGGTGTGAGGCTATCAACACCCCCCCATCATCTCCTTACCTTATTCCTTCCCTCCCACTCTCACACGCACTGACTGGACAATTACTCCTGTTGGACTCAGGTCCTACCACCGGTGTCTTTTTTCCCTGCCGCCATTGTTTTCGCTAACTGACCAAGTCTGTGAGGAGAGTACACTTGACTTCATATTGACCCAATGTGGCGTGCTTTTGCGGATGGTCGACTAACAATGGCCTATTGTCTCCGGAGAGCCACCCGCAAGTCAGACCGGTATCGTTTGACATCGTAGCTACTGCGTGACTTTTGGAATATGCGCTTCTTAGGATTATTTCCAAAGTCACAAAACAACAATGTCCCACATGTTAACTTTCCTCGCGTGGCGTTTTTACCGTCGTCCGCGGGAGGTGAGACGAGGCCATGGTGCGCCGCTAGACAGCCCATCTGAGGGACGGCCTTGTCTGTCTCCATTCTGCCATGATAGAATGTCTTCCAGCCACAACTCACGAGTAGCCCGCCACGCCAGCGGGCTCCATGCGACGTCAGGGAGAAGTCACAACTGAGAGAATTGGGAGAGGAGAAGCAACAAATTTGTTTTTCATTTACTTTTCAAATCAGCCATTGTCCACTTTGACCCGAGTCAAGTGCTCCTTGTGCGGCGGACAATGAGCGCAGGTCGCCATGAAATAGTCACTAATTTAAAATTGAGGAGGACGATACCTTGTGTTCAGGGCTCGCTTATGCCGCAAGCGATGTAATGTTGCCTGGTTACTGACAGCAATACATTGAAACGCATCTCAATGGCACTTCCGTCTACACATCGGTGTCCTGGCTACTTGAATTCCTTGGGAATGGAAAATGAAATTTCAATGAAAACATCGGGCGATGTATAAAAATGAGGCTTTCCTGGCAAGTCCTTCTCTCCGCTCTCAAAATCTGCGGGCGTGTCCGCCGAATGCACCAAAACGACCCCCCGTTCTACTGTCACGCAAATAGTTCTACAACCTAAAAAAATGGATGGGACTTTGTCTATTAAATTATGATATCCCACCGGTTTCTCTATGGGCTTTTCCATGGCACAACAACGAGGCACTCTAAAGTGGCCACGCCAGCCCGAAGCCACGGTCTACATGCTGGCTACCAAATCGGACTTTTAAAACAAAATTTCCCCTCTCTGGACGCGTTCGCTTCCTCATCGTAACATGCGAGCACTCACTGCTGACAACGAGGCACTCTCAAGTGGCAATGCATCAAAGGTAATGGCCGCTATAATTTATCTATACAATCGGATGTCAAAACATGCGTGAAACATAACATCATGTGTAGACTGATGACACTCGCGTTTAAATCAGTGCGGCCTTTTTTTCCACATATTTGCCTTTACTCAGTATGCACAGCTTGGTCTCATAGAAGCCGTCCTTTTTTTTTTTTTGAAGCAGGGACCTTTTGATGATAGGAGGCAGGCAGCACAATGACTTCCAGCGGCACCTCAATGCAACAGTACCGTATCACAATTAGCAGCGCTGCACACAGACAAGTCCAGTCCATCTCGTATGGAGCCTCATTCAGTCCTCTCCGTTTTGTCTGACAAATCCCCCCATTGTTCCTCTGATGATGCTTTTCTTTCGTGGGAACCCTGGCTTGTCTTGTTGATTAGATCCCCTTTGTCTTCCTCCCCTGCAGTGGGCTAGTCTGGAGAATGTGAAACCTCAAACTGTAGTGGTGGCTTAATGCCTCACAATACTTTGTTTATGAATCGGCAGTCCGGGGTTATGCAGTGACGTTAAGAACAAAGTTTACATGTGGGTTGGAAGCCACATCCCCACTTTTTGCTTTTTTTATTCATGAGTTCATGCATGCACGGCTTTGGGTTATATTGTGAAGGCAATCTCATCTTTTACTGTATTGACATTTTCCAACATATAGGAAGAAGATGCTCGTCCTTCCCCACCTAAAGGCTTCTATATATACGGAGATGTTGGTAAGAAAATAAACCGGAACGTACATGTTTGGTGTCATTGCACTCGACAGTTATCAAATTAGCTCTTAAAAGCCATAAAAGAAAGGACAGAATAAGGCAAATGTCGAGATCAGAATCGGATTTCAATGTTTGCTGTACCTAATTAAGTGTCTGTGTACATTTTGCTGCTTATTGTCTTTATAAACAATTGTTTTTTTTTTACATATTTCAGGCACGGGGAAGACCATGCTCATGGACATGTTTTACGGTGGCGTGCAAAACAGCCAGAAAACGAGAGTCCACTTCAACGGCTTCATGCTGGATATCCACCAAAGTTAGTGCTCTCCTCCGACAACAACCCAAGCTTTGACTTAACTTTGCCAAAAATGTCGCGACCCCTCAAACGCTCGATATGCTATACTTATCTCTGTTTTTCTCCAAACTCCGCTGATAATTGCCCGCCATTATGCACGCGCAGGTGAAATTACTGCTTTCTGCTTTTCCGCGGCGTAGTCACTCGACGCCGGGTTGGCCACGCAGGTGTGCTTTTTAAGACGCGTGTGACAGTTTGTGTGCGCCGTTCTAAAGGGATCCACCGGAGGAAACAAAGCCTGCCGAGACGGAAGCTGGGCAACATGTTCACCTATGACCCCATATCGCCGGTTGCCATGGAGATCTCCCATGAAACCTGCCTGTTGTGTTTTGACGAGTTTCAGGTGAGTGACTGTGTTACAGACGGCGTTAAAATCGTCTTTTCTCACACACGTCTGTGTACATGTTCACCATTGGGACTCAGTGTGTAACGTAATGACAACGTTGTGTGCTGGGGGGGGGGGAATGTCCAAATTCCTTACAAATTTCATTTTAACTCACTTAAAAGAAAATAAAAGTCATTACGAGGGAGGGGAGTGCCTACATGTCTTTTAAATGTGCTTTAAAATGTATTTATATCAAGCAGCAGTTGAAAAGTATTTCGGTTCACATCTAATAATTTTGCCTGTGTGCTAATTTGTAGAAACAACTGACACGTTCACAGAATCAAATAATATAGTTTTGTTGTTGACAAAAAAGTAGAAAGTTGATATTTGGTGCTCACGCTCCTCTTTTACTGTAACTACAAAGTGTAGAGGCTCCAAAACAAGACTGAGGACACCTAGTGGTCGTTGTTAAGTACTGCAATCAATCGGAGCAGTTCCAGCAGTGCTTTAAACACTTTGAATTATGTGACGCTCAAATCAACATGATTTCATAATTACGCCTGCTTTTATTGATATTTTATTTTTACAGAACAGACGGGAAGGGAAAAAAATGGTCAAGCTTTTGTGGGGTTTTTGCGTTTGACACCTGTGCCTTACAGGATGAGCGCGCCTCTGTCTGTACAAAGGCAGCTGTCAGTAGCACAATGCGCAGCTTTTCTCTGATATCATGAGCACTAAAGGCCGCAGGTCAGAGGTGACAGGAGGTGCGGTTGCGCTCTCTAATCAGCGTTCGTGCGGTGATCAAGAGCTCGGTTGCCTTTCATGGACGCCCATCTTTCACATTTTCAAACCCGCGCCGCTGTTTGCGCCCGCTGCTCATTCATTTGTTTTTTGCCTGCGCCCGCCGCCGATGCAGCTTAGCTTGAATGGACATGCGCGTGTTGTTTGGGATGCATAAACAAGAGGTTTCAAGGTTGGGGAGTGTTAGAGGTGGCGTGATGGAGAGAAGTGAAGGGGTGGGGGGGGGTGTTGGGGTCTGATCCCCAATCAGCATCCTCTTCCACTCAGCCATGCAAATGAGGCACTGGGTATCAGTCGCACTCTCCCGCTTCTTTAAGTGAGTGGAGCTAGAAAGCGACTGGCGGCGGCAGCGGCGGGTCAGATGGATCTTATCCTCTTAAATGCTAATGACATTTCTCCATTCTCTTCATTAGCGCCGTGCCATTATCAGTAATTTGTAGCCCCCCCTCCCCCCGCCCTCCCTTCTTTCCGCAGCTCCCCTAATGAATACTCGCCATTGAGACGTCCGAGATGGGAAAGGGAAGAGGAGTGTGAAGAAAATGATTGTCCATCATTGTCACTGCACAGCCCCCCCCCCCATTTAGAAATGGCTCGTAGGTTGTGTACATAAAGAGGTGTAACATCAAAAGAGTTTTAATGTGGCACCCGTGTGCCTCGTTGTCAACGCACGGCCCGCTTGAGTAATTGGATGCTCATTTAAATATTGGTATTGGTCCCACGGAAATTGCGCCATTATTTATTTATTTTTTTTGTCTTCCACAAGTGCGACATCAGGCCCCTCCACTTTTCTCATTCTCTGGGTATCCATTCTCTGCCCCTCTCCCTCCCTCGAGTCATTCAGCAATCAATATTGCCCCCCCCATACTAAGCCCATGTTGAGGGCGCATGAATAAACAAATCCAGGTTGTATAAAAGGTCATTTTTAAATGAGTCTTTTCAAATGAAAATAAAATCCTGCGGTCGGAGAAAACAGGGTGGGGGGGGCGATGTTGGTTGTCTTTCAGAGAGACACGCCGAGCCTTGGCTTTTCTGTTGATTCTCATTATGAGCGCACACAATCACACGCACTAATTTGATGGCCCCGGGCACCTCTTCTTAGCCAAATCAAGGCTTTAACATGCATGCTAATCAAGTATTGGCAAGGGCCGTGAGGCTAACACACAAAAAGCAGAAGACTCTCCAGGTTATGAAAGGGGACATATGCTGCGGTTAAGGCCGCCACAAGTGCCCGTCAAAGAGAGCAAAGTGGAGAGGGCGGGACTTTTATTCAAGACTGCAGAGTTTAATGTTTGATTCCAAAACTTGACTTCAAACTGCAAACTTGCGCCGGTGGAGCTACAACTTTAAATCGGTGGTTTATTCATAGAATTTTTTCCAAGTTTGGCCGGCCGGATTAAAATATTCAACGGGCCGCATGTGGCCCCCGGGCCGTTGTTTGCCCACGCCTGTATTAATCTAACCCTGCCGGCGACAAGTCCAAAATGTTGTCAAGTGACATCTTGTTACAATCCTAACTGAATGAAAAGAAATATTTCATTTTGCCGGGTTTTGCGCACACATTTAAATTGTACTACTTTTTTTTATCATTATCATCATTCATTGGGGTCACTGACTTGCAGGCTCGTGCACCCCCTCATATTCCCGGACACGATGGCATTATTATTATTGATAACTTTAGAAAGCCTTTTCTAACAGTAATGTGGACACTTCAGACCAAAACGAATATATATAGGGAAGCTCATTAAAAAAGAACTTGTGTATCGACGTTGGATTGAAAGTACATTTCTTGGTCAAATTATTTCATGCGCTGACCTCCTCATTCAGACGGGTTATATAGACGCTGTTTTGATGATGGCGCATGACGGCCGTGAAGAGGTTTCTCTCTCCGTGTTTGTTCTGTTTGAGGTGAAAAATAGATACAAGAGGTTTAAGAACAAAAGTGAGAGCACTGCACGGTTGATTGAAAGGTCAGAGCCCTTCGCATAATAGCCGGCAACTCACAAACGGCCTTGTTTCGCCGTTGTCATCAACCTTTGCTAACGCTGGAAATGATGCGGAAGAAAAAGGTAGCCGATAACTGAACGGTGACGTTGCGTGGCGTCTGTGGCGCGCGCGCACACACACACACATACATCGGCTCAATTGATTGGTTTGCGTCCGCTTATAATGGTTACCAGTTGCAGTCATTCCAAATGCTCGTGGCGTGCATGTGGAAGTAGAAGTGTGTTGACCATGGCCACACAAAAGCACTGAATGAGCACACGGGGGGAGCAGAGTGAAACGAATCAATGCGGCGTCTCGATGACTTGCTTGGACCTAAAAAAAAAAAAGCGGACTGCGTGGAAAGTAAAGACAAAGCGACAATTAATGGTTGATCTTTGAACATCAGGTGACGGACATCGCCGATGCCGTGATCCTGAGGCAGCTCTTCCGGACTTTGTTTAAGACCGGCGTGGTGGTGGTGGCGACCTCCAATAGACCCCCTGATGGTACGGAATTGAATCTCTGTGCAGAAACAATGCTGTCGATGACATTTTGCCCCGTGATGAACGCTGAGACAAAGAGTTCTGAGATATAAAAGGTCAAAATGTAACAATATTATTTTTTCTGGGGAAAGAGTCATACTAAAGGAAAGTTGACTTTTGTGGAAAAAAAAGTTGTAATCTCACAAAAACAAACTTTTTTTTTTTCCAGGAAGATTAAAAAAGAGGAGGAGTCACAAACAATTCCAAAGGATGAAAAGCATTCACACGAAAACTACTCCAGTTCCGCCAATCGTGGATGTTACCAACGTAACTTGATCCAATTTATTGATGCAAAAATACTTATGAAGCTCCGCAGCAAGTCAACTGGCGACATTCGTGACCACTTTGCTCTTATCGTCAAGCATAATCTTGAATATGTCTACCTTTGATGAAGGCGGAACAAGATGTCATCGACGCAGACTCAACATCTGCGATATTTACAAGCCATTAAGAACAAAGCGAGCAAACGCTGCAAACTTAATAGAGCGCCTACTTGGTATTAATTGCGCTGTTAATGGAATACATGACGGCAGACAGAGAAAACGGGACATGAAAGGCATACATTTGCCGTCTTTATTGATGTGGAGATGGCGCTATCAAAAGCCCCCCCCCCCCCGCTTACGAATAGCGCGCAGGAAGACGATTTTATTTATTTTTTATCTGTATTAATGGAGACTCATACAAGCGATGAGCCGCGGCGGTTTAAGTGGCGCTTTGGTGTGGAAACGCATCAAAACGCCACTTCTCGTTTACATTAAAAATCTCAAATTGCTTTTGATTGAGTAGAAAGTGGTTCGAAGATGCGTCGTATACTTAGAATACGCTAGGGCGAAATTATTCCCCTTAAAAGAAAAGCGGGAAACACACGCATCCATTGTAAAGGAAATCAATGAATTCCGGGCCGAGATGGCGGCGGCGGCAAAAGTAGAATGACAGACATGAAACTCTCCATAAATCCCGCTAACAACCCAGGCTAACTTTAGCTCAACCCGTCTACCTCAAGATGCGAAGAACTTAATCGATCAGTCGAGATGTCTCACTTCAACAATACTTTTGTGATACCAATGACGACATGACCATAAGTCGGCCCTCTTGTGGCATTTGATACGTTCTGCAAAAAGCTGAAAATATGTTCCACGAATAAATGTCAAGCGGTGATTTATGAAGAGCGGACGTGCAGATTTGACCTCATTAAACGTCGCGTTACATTTCGGAATTGCTGCAACGACATTACAGCGTTAGAAGGGAAACAACCGCTCCCTGATGAGCCTTTTTAATGACCGCCGTGCAGTCCATCACAGTATAGAGAGAAGTTCCGACAAGCAAGCGAGGGAGGGAGCGCGCCGTCCTATTGTCGTGAGTTAAAGCCCAAACATCAACAACAACCAGTTGCATCGCGTTCGCAGCTGGAGGGCTTAAGCCTGGTCGGTTTGTGCGCTGGCGCTCGTACGTATGCGCTGTCTTTGTCCCGGATTTGTGTGTGAATCCCGACCTGTTTTATCTGTCTATCAGGGATGCTACTTCAGATGTAATTTGTTTCAGGCGAGCTAATTGAAACCCCTATTCAGCAAGCCGCTGTGGATATTGTCCGCCCTGAAAAGGCGACAGTCCTTTCTCTCGCCACTATTGTTTGGGAATGTAATGAATTTTATGTTGCCGCCGCTCTGCCGGTAGAGAAATCCATTTTTCTCCCCCCCCCGGGTCCGGGCTCTTTTGTCGTACCTCCCCAACCTCATCCTTCAGTTCATCAATAGCCACTTTATGTGCCAATCTGTGGCGGGGGAATGACATTATTAGGAGGCTAAACAGCAGCTCTAATACAGGCCCTCCCCTCCTCTTTTCAGATCTGTACAAAAACGGACTTCAGAGGGACACCTTTCTACCTTTCATCGACGTGCTGAAGGTAGAGACAAAGTCACATCCTGCTCTTGTGTTGTTAATATATTCATTTGTTCACAACACGCGCTCGTGTGTGTTTTGAAAGTTGCTCTTTAGCGGTTTGATGTGTTCTGCTTTTCCGGATGCCTCTCACCGTGTCACAAAGCTGTCTTTGATCAGAGCAGGCTGAAATTTTCGCCCGGAAAGTAGGCGACTTGCCAGAACAGGTAATATGGACGGCGAGGAAAAGGGTGGACGAGCTGAGTGACTAACGGCGATTGTTTGCATTTCAAATGTAAAAAAAGGGGGGTGGGATGCGTTCGTTTGCATCCGTAGCGAATGACCTGCTTTACAATTTAAGTAGCACGCGCTTTTATCCCACCAAGCATGCCCGACGAACATTGATGAGTTTTGGAGCGATAAATAAATGAGTTGCGCAATCATTTGATGCATTTTTTGGCAGTTTTTAAAAAGCTGGTTTATTTTGGCTCGCTGCAGCACACAATATTTTCTCTCTCTCTCGGCTGTGCTGGTGGCCCTGCGTGCAGAAGCAGACTGCCCCGCCCACAGCACCATCTGATTCGTTCCTTGTGCAGCAGGTAGCAGCCAATCAGGTGACGGGCATCCACCTGAACTCATCGAAGGTTCCACTGTGCTCTCCTTCGGTACCTTTTCTCGGCGTACCAACCGCTGCAGTACGGGACGTAAAGGTTTGGGCGAGGCACGCCGCACTCATCAGAGAGTCTGCAATTATTTCTGACTAAAGAAAGCGAAAGCTTCCACATTCCAAGGTGACAAAAGCACCTTAGCTTCCTGACCTGGCCTAAGATGTCGCACTCCACCAACTTGAGGAGTCGACATGCTCCCAAGCCGGCCACCAAGCATCACCCTTGCCCTCTTTAATCCAGCCTTCATCGTGTTCCTGAATGCTTGTTGTCACGCTACCTCCCGTCTTTCAGACTCACATGTTTCCTTTTGTGAGGCCATCTGGTTTTCGGGGTCGGGGCCTTTTTTCGGCGGGTTCATGTCTTTCTCTATAGCGGTCCGCTGCGGAGAGTTGAAGCGTGTTTTTAGCAGGGTCACCCCGCTAACTAGCTGACCCTCAATGGATTGAATTAATGCCGGCCGAGACGACGGACGTGGGCCCGCCTCCTCGATGCAACTCACTCTTGTATGTGCGTGTTTCAATAGGCGGCGAGAGGGTGAATGACTGCGTTAAGAGTTTTTTTTTTTGGGAGGGGGCGGGGGGGTCTAGCCAGTGACATTTCCACCCTGTCACCTGGGCTGAAGTGAAAGAGGTTAATCCAGCGCTTCTGTTCGCTTGGGTTGACGTCTTTATTTAACTATTGACTCCTGATTAGATGGAACCCCCTTTTCTTCCATCACTTGTTTCCTCGGCAGCGTCACATTCCAGGACGCTTCCCACTTTTTAGTGGACCCACCAAAGTCGAACACAATCCCCCAAAATTCACGATTTATTTGTAAATTCAAAATGAGTGAGTGACTTCATTGGCAACAAACTACAAGCCATCATTATTAATTATTTGCAATATTTGGAGATTTTTACTCACCTTGTTTTATGGTCTGATAACACCAAGGTTGAACATTTTGGTTAGAATTCCAAAAAGTAGGCTAGGCAAGAGATCAAGAGTCATAAAAGTTTTATATTTTTCATTCTAGTTAGTTTTTGTTTTGTTTTGACTTTTCATTTTCAAATTCAGTTAGTTTTTAGATCAGGTTTGTTTGTTTTAGTATTATTATTTATTTTTTTGAAGTATGAGGTATTTATGAGACACATAAAAAACTGGAAATTTTTACAATAATTATACTTAGTTTTAGGTTTGTAAACGTTTTTTATTTTATTTCTTTAAAAAAAAAAATTCTTACTTCATTTGTTTCCATTAACTATAATAACGTCGGCGCAAACTCAACACTGCTCATCCCGAAAAGAACGGCGTACCTTATAGTGAAGCTTGACGATGGCATCATCACACCGAGGACGTTTTTCTTCAGACGAAACTGGGGCCTTTGTTTTTTTCTGAACAGTTCCAAAAAGGAGTCAGCGGCAGCGCAACACCTCCCGGCTTCTACAAGAAAGCAAAATAAATGTCAGCAAAAACCTACTAGAACATCTGAACTTCTGAATTGAAATGAAGAGAAGATCTGGGTTGATCTCCAAATGGTTTGACTTTGGGCTACAGTACATTTTTCACTTCTTCAATGTTTCCTATCCTTCGTGCCACATTCAATCTATTCGGTCGCTTTGTAGCCAAGGCAAAGCTCAGCGTTGTGTAAAATCCAGAGTTTAAGGGCTTTTTATGAATGGACACTGGCCGTAATGTAACTAAGACGGATTCGCTTCCAAACTGTCCTCCCTCTCCACTCCACTTTTCATTGCCCATCCTCACGCTAACCTTTTATCCCGCTCTTTATTCTGTCACTATCCTGTTCTGCTCGCTGCTGTTACTCCCCCAAGGTCAGGCCTCTGTATTTTTTAGCACACAATGCTTCGTATGTGTGTGTCTGTTGCGGCGATGCGAGGGGGGACATGACAACAACCCTGAAGCTCCTTTTTCTTTTTTTTTTCTTTTTTAGTATTTTTGGGTTTTCCGTTGTTTTGAACATCCTTTTTTTTTTTTTCTAAGCCTGTTCTGTTTCATTGTCGGCAAAAAAGAGAAATCGTATATGAAGAAGAAAAGCAGAGGGTTACGGTCCTCCGACGGAGACCTTGGATAGAAGGACCGCCTGTGAAGAGGCAGCCGCCTGCCGGTTCAAATCAAATAATGGTTAATATTTTGGATGACTGACATTGTGGTCGGGTTCGTTTAATGGCGGGCAGAGGCAGACGGCCAGGCTTTCATATCAGGGTCTAAAATGAGTGGCAAATAATGGAGGAAGATGAATCAATCGTCCTCCTCTTGGAGTGTGAGCACAGTAATCTACTTCGTCTTAATTGATTCAGTTACCTTGGTTGGAGTTTTAGTTTTTTTTGTGGGCTTTATGTTGAAGCATGCGTGTACTTGTGAAGCAGGTGATCATCTGCCGAAGGCAACATTTAATTGAAAGATATTTTTCCAACTCTTTTGAGTTTTATTTATCTTTTTTTTTTTTTTTTAATATTCAGCAAATGAGTTTTTGTTCATGTATTTAGAGGATGACACACTTAATTCCCAACCGTTTTTGTCTTTTGTGAAGCGATTATTCAGTGTTCTGATGAGTGCGATATTGGATGACAAAACTCAGCAATATCGTGTTCAGCCACACTCCCAAAAAAAGTGACTTGTGGGTCCTGCTACAAAACCCTCACACATTGTGGACGCGCTGCATTTTGAAGTTCTCTACTTTGCCACAATGTCATTAAAATTGCAGTGCTAGCATTTTTTCATGTAACTTAAAAAAAATATATATATTACTATATTATATTTTTGTTATTATATTATTAAGAAAACTTGATGAGCTATCAAAACAAAGCTTTAATATTAGAAAATATTCATTGTACTTTCAAGGCAGAGATTTTTGTTGATCAGTTTTTGTGGTCACATAAGATGATTTTTTTTTTCAGCTGTAATTTCAATGATAATTTCATATTTAGCGTATTTATACCGGATTATTTAAGCCTTTATGGAAACATTTTTTTCTGGCCTTTTTTTTACGTTATTATTTAATTTAGGACTCTTTCGTTTCAACTTGTATGTGTGTCCCCTACTGGCCAGGTGCAGACATTACACGTAGCTTTTTGCACTGTTTTCTTTCCCTCTCCTTTTTTTAGAGGTTTGCTTTTGGGCCTCGCCGCTGTGCGAAAGCCGTTTGAGGGTGGGGGGTCCCCGATGGCGAAAGGTGGGGCCTATAGGCCTCAAAAGATGTTTCCCCAAGAGGGGCAGCCAGAGGCAGGAGGAGGTTGTGAGAACGACCCCGCGGAACAAACCGCGGCTGGCCCAAGGCGGTCACTTTTTAAGGGAATAGATCATTAGGTGTAATTAGGGTGTTCGTATTGTCACGAAGGCTCCCTCCACCCAGCCGCCCCCCCCCTCAACCGCGTAAGAATGAATAAAATCACTAGATACCACCACCCCCGCACCCCTACTCACTCTCACACACTGCAGTAGTTAGTGAAAACACTTTGATGTCACAAGAGTCGTCCAGAACTTGCCAGCATAAAGGCAGTGTTTTAAGCTTTCTCTCTCTCGACCCCTCTATCCCTGCCTCCCCTCTTTTCTTTCCATGCCTGCACACAAGGCTGTAAGACACACACGCTTGAATGAGCGACAGCCTCGCCCCCTCCCAAGACCCCACCACCTCAGCCTCACTCCCTCCCTCCCTCGTCTCTTTTTTAGCCTTCCCACCCCACATTTCTTTGAGGCCTGGTCAATTCTCTCCGGGCTAAAAAAAAAAAAAAAAAAGAAGCATCAAATGTTTTCTGCTGCCGGGTAATGAGGGAGTGGACCTCATCAGGGCCCAATAGTCAGCTATCCTTGGCTTTTGTTGCCGCTCAATGGCACGGCGCTCTTTGAAAGACTCAAAAGCAACTTTTGGAGGAGTAAAAGATGGAGAAAAGATACGGCGGATATAGAGAGAGCAGGGAGAGAGGGGAGGAGATGTAGTCAACCAAAAATAAAAAGCCACTCTAAAAAAAAAAAAAAAAATGTAAACGCCCCCGAGAGAGCGGTGGACAGTTGGGACAATGACATGAGAGGAGCTACATGTGTTTGGATGACTTTCTTTCAGTGGGGACTGATTGTCGCGTCTGTCAGTTCTCCTCAATGCTTCAGTGCAACTAGTCAAACATTTGCAATCGTGTGGAGTCCATAATTTGGCTTTGGGCCTTCAGAATGCAGAATGAGGGAAAAAAAAAAACCACAAGGTAATTTAGTTGAATTTGTTAATGGAGGAAATACATCACATCAAAAATTTACCGTCATAAAATATTAAATTGGCTATTACTACAATATGCTCGAAGCTAAAATAATTCTGAGTTGCATCAATTCGAATTTAAAAATGATATATAAGGTGTTAAACTAATAAAAGCAGGCTGGAATTACCTTACATAACTAGAAACGGATAAATGGATTATTGTTTAGATTTATTTTTTTTTGTGGTACCCTTATTTATATTAAGAATGGCATTTTGGCACACAGAAATGTTAGGGACATGCTCTTGAAAAAAAAAAGAAAAAAAATTGTATTATTACATGAATAAATTAGAACTCGAAATATTACAAAAGAAATGTCAATTTTGGAAATAAATTGTAGTATTAAGAAAGTAACCTAATATTGCGATAAAAAAAAGTTATTTTATTACAATGAAGTGCGTAATATTTTTGCACAATATTCTTTTCTCCAAAAATAATAACTTATTTATTTTACTGTTTTTTGTAACCTAGTTAATTTGTAATTTAGGAGTATATTATTAAAGTATTTTTTAAGAGAGCAAATTGATGTTGCGAATTCTTTTTTTATTTGGACTGGTGAAAAAAATGGAGCATGCCCATCATATTTGTAGATGAATTGAATCTTTTGCCCGAACTTGATGAAAGTGATCTTTTGCAACTATTTCTCGTCAAGCACCTGCCATGTCTGCTTTCCAAACGCAAGTAAGATCACGTGGCGGCGTTGGGGCGTGCCGAAGCGACGGCGACGTGTAGGCGGATTTAATAAATCTCGGAGGATGTGACAAAGCCCTCGAGATGGCTAATCAAGTAACGACCCGCTCGGCCTCCGCCTCATCAGATTATAAATAACCTATGGAATCATCAACGCTGATTGTGTTTCCAATGCCTCGTTCTTCCCTCGCTGTTATTTGTGCGTCTGCGGCGAGTTCATGAAGGGAGCCCGAAAACAATAGTCCTCATTCTAATGATGTGGCTTGCGATTGTGACGTCGTCCTACCTTTTTCGCCTTATTTTCCAGGCGCTGTTTAGCCACCGGCAGGGTCACGGCAGGTTGATGAAATGACACGTCTCTTTTGTGCGGAGGGGTGGGGGGGGGGGGTCGACTCTGTCAGGTTGTTATTAAGCCCGATTCTGCCAATTGGCTCCGAGCGGGCGCGCTGATAAAAAGTTGACAGCGGAGAAGAATGGAGTATTTCCGTCCTCTTGCTTTATGATGATTGCTAATTATCCGGCGGCTTAAGGAGCAGCGTGGTAAAAATCCGCTGATTTCATAATGTGTCTTTGAATGCTCGGCCGGTCCGCTTTGATGGGACCGATGCGTAATTCTTGTCTTTTCTCGGTGAAGAATAGCCGAGATGATGATTGCAGTTTGCGCTGTCCTCCCTGACATGAATCCTGTTGACATTGGACGGCCGCTTGGGAAAGTTTCAATTGCGCCTTACAGGTTCAGCACTTTGAATGGCAGCGGGAAGAATACGGCAGACGCTTTCGGCTCCGTGGTTGTTGCTGCAGAATCCATTTTCTTCTTTGCTTGTCGTGTCGTGTAGACGAAGACGACACATTCCTGAAACTCCTGGCATGAATAAGCAAAGAAAGGTGTCAAAGTTGGAGATGATTTATGGAATGGGCAGAAATATAATTTGGGGTCTGGTCTGAAGATTGTGCGCATTTTGCGAAATATGGTCACACAAGGACGACGGTTATTCAGTTTTAAATTAATCAAATGAATTAAAAATGTACATTCTTAATCTGCATATTTTTATAAGCAACTAACTTTGCAGCCAAAGCACACACTTCCTATTCTAAAGCTGCTCATCAATTCCGCCTTTAGTAAAATTTGCTGAGTCTTGATTGACACGGTCAGAAAGGAATTCATTAAACTCCATATTTATGAGTAGACTTGCAGATTTCTGAACTTCACTGTATCATATGATGAGGTGTTTCGAATATTTTGCTTATTGAGCTATGACAGATCAAATGAAATTTGTCATTTGAATCAGTAAGGTTTGAAATGATAAAAATGAATTTCAGGGTGTTTTTTTTCCCATTGATTTCTTTTGTGCATGTGAATATTTCTACTGTTTCAAATTTGAAATATTAAATCAAATAATCACATGTGAGTTTTAAAGTAATTATTAAATACAAAGTGCTTTTTTTCCTGCATGCACCGGCAGGAGCACTGCCAAACGATCTGCCTGGACTCCGGTGTGGACTACAGGAGGCTGCACGACACGGGAGCAGGGAAACTCTACTTCCTGTAAGACCCAAACACTCGCTATTATTTCCGTGCACTCCTTTTTTTTTTTCTTTACTTTCACCAGGTTTTTGTGATATAAAAAATGAGAACAAGGTCAATTATTTCTAAACCTCTCCTGTCATCTTTTCATCAATTTTGGACGCATGTCCAGTTATCACTGTTGTGCCAATTGATGAAATATTCCTTGAGTTCCAGAGATATATTTAATGCCTTGGAAATTATTTTGTCCTCTTCTCCTCACTGAACAACGTACCACACGTGGCTTGTAAACTGTGACGGCAAAAGTGTCAGGAAAAGACCATTTTAATCACACACTTTGAAGGTGGCAGGTGTGTGCTGACTCCCATTTCAACTTTTTTTTTTAATGTGAATGGTTAATTTTGAACACCTTTTTTAGATCCTCTTTCAAATGTTTATTTTCATTGAGGTGTCCGAATTACACTGTGGGTGAAAAACATTTGGAAGTAATTACTGTTGTTCTGATGCCTTTTGAACGGTGGTGAGTAGACTTTTTATAACGGCAATACACGGAGCTGAACACGACAACAAATGAGGAAGAATTGACGATGATGAAGTCTCCATCATCCCGAGCGCCAAAGTGGAGTCAATAGAATGTGACAAAATGGCTGAGCATTAAAAGCTAATTTTCTCTGTTATTAACACACACGCTCTCAAGCGCTCTCCTCTTTTCAATATATGTAAATAGAGTGCATCACTCATGGTTTAATAATGCGGACACACACACGCACGCACACACCTCATTTGGTGGCCATTCACTGGCTAATGCTTGTTTAGTGTCGAACATCCATTTTTTTTTCTACTCATGGAGTAAAAAAGCTAAGTAGCCTCCTGTTCCATCGCGCTGCTCATGTTTGATGTTGCCACTTCAGCGTTATTAATTTCATATTCCATAAACTCTTTATTTGTCTGTGTGTGCAGGACTGGAGATCCTGGCACGGACGCCGTGTTGGATGCGATGTTTGATGAGCTGGCTTTCACGCAAAATAGCTGTAAGGAGGCTGTGATTTCATGTTGGTCAGAAATTACAACAACGCAGGAAGTTGGAATTGGACTTTCGAATATCAGCTTTAAAATTCATGCCTCGTAATTCGAATAGCTTTTCATGTTGAAATTATTAGCGTCACAGCAGGGACGTTATCGTTAGCGCGGATGTTGCGAGTCAAATGGAGAGGTGCCTTGAGATGCAGAGTTTAATTCTCTCTGAAATCATTTTTCAACATTAAACTGAATGGAAATGTATTTATTTTCAAATATTGTACGATGATGATATCATTAAATGATTTTTGTTTTTTTCTAACATGCTGCTGCTTCTGCTTGTGTGCTCCTTCGCCAACTGGGGGCATTTATTCATGAAATGGAAAAATTAGACTCTACAACTGTAGGGGGCGCTGACAGCAAATGAATTAGATTTATCTATTTATTTTTAACTTTTTAAATTTGATTTCCAAAAAAGACTTTTCTTCTATTTGGTTCTCATAAGCACCACCATTAGCTCAATATCGGAAATGAATTAATAAAGAAATAGCTGACCTGATGAAGTGTGTTTCCATAGTTACCGGTCCGAAGGTGCTCACCGTGCTGGGCAGGGAAGTGACGCTGGAGAAGACCTGCGGCTCTGTTGCAGACTGCACTTTCCACGAGCTGTGTGGCAGAGTGAGTCATGTTATTTGCCTAATATATATGTATACAGAGTGCACGTGGATGTACAGCGTTTTGGTTTCATGTCACAAAGAAAATATATATTTTTTTTTATTTAGGAAGGGGGAATTCTTACTATAAATGTGCTTGATATTATTTTACATTTTGTTTTTCAATAAATGCAGTAGTGATACGAAACTCTTATTTATTTATTGATTTCATTTCCTGAGCACACCCTCCAATCTAATGAAAATGCCATAAACCATTCCACCTCATCTGTCTGTATGTGTTGCTGCACCTTTTGTTTTCAATGCGTAACCTGACATTATCGGCCATTTACGTGCATTAAGCTAGCAAAATGAGATGTTAGACTGGGTTTGTTTTAAACGAAGGTAACTTTGTACCGTTTTCCAGACTCGCTTTTTTTGAAATAGCTTGACAGCACAAACTAAAGGCAACATGGGCAAAATCTCCCTCTTTAACTGGCAGACAAGACGCATTGAGGTCGCCTCTTTTCGACAAAATCCACTCATTCCTTGTCTCAACCGCTCACATAAAGCAAACCTCCTTAGTGCCGCGTGTGCTTTCGTGCGTATTGTGCCAGAATTCTCCTTCCGTCGCCGGCCAATTTTCTGCTCAATGTCAAAAAGCAATTCCGCTGAATAGTTTTGTGTGCGTTGCGTGTCTGTCATTCACTCTGGATGGATGTCTTTGCGTTATTTCTTTTGAGCAATCGTTTTGAATGGCCGAGCAGATTAAAAAGAGAACAATAAAGTGCTTTTTTTTCTTTGCATTGAATGTCATATATTGTGAAATAGGTCAGATAAACACATGGGAGTCATTGTATGCGTTCTTTGTTCAGATTTGCGATGTGATTCCGCCACAAATGCTAACACGCGTTCTGCACATCACGTGTGCATTTTTTTTTTCAGTGTCTTGGCGCCAGCGACTATCTGGAAATGACACGGCTCTTCGACACGGTGTTCATCCGTCGCGTTCCCATGCTGACGCTGCGCATGAAAGACCAAGTCAGGCGCTTCACCACCCTTGTCGACAACTTCTACGACAATAAGGTCATCTGGACGATCAAACGAGGCTAAAAAAAAATACAAAATACACAGAAAAACTTGTTTCAACCCTTCGGTTTAGCGGTCAGACTGGAGAACGAAGATCCTGGTAGCCTTTGATCCGCTGGTGTTATTCCAACTTTGTCCTGTGGGAGGCGCTGCGGGCCAATTTATAGCAAGAAAACCAAATCTGACTGTGTTTGCTTCCTACAAGGTGAGACTGGTGCTCCAGGCTGCAGCTCCATTGGACCAGCTCTTCGTCCAAAGTGGAGGAGATGATGAGCGGGACCATCAGCTCTTGGACGACTTAGGCCTGAACGAGGTGCGCTTGTCATCATCCACGTCGACACATTTAGGAGCAGGAAAGCTGCCGACTGCGTTGACAAGCAGCCCTCTTTGTTTTTTTGACCAGTCCAATAGCTGTATTCAAAGTATCCGTGCGTTGCTTCTGTTCAGGAGGCGGCGCAGCGTCTGAGTCTTTTCACAGATGAAGAGGAGATCTTTGCCTTTCATCGGATTGTTTCCAGGCTCGCGGAGATGCAGACCGACACTTATTGGATGGAGGGAGATCGCAGCGTCAAGAAGAAACTCCTCGACACATAATTTTCACTAGCGGTGACTTGAAAAAACGCTCCAATGTGTCCAACTACGTGTGTAACCCCGGCTTGACACAACAAGCTACCTCGTTGCGTCTCACAACACAACAACTGTTTTTCTTCCGAAAGTGGCCCAGGTTGTTGGTAGAGTCAACCACCAATCACACAACTGATAACTGAAATTCCGCATTCCTGTTTAAAATTGTGAAATGCTGAAGGTGTGCATTAAAGAAATTCATGAGTCTACATGGTTACATTTTTTAAAGACTTGGCTCTCTACGGTGGTGAGGCCCGTTTGCTCTCATCATGAGACTTACTATTGCAGATATGCCAGTTGTGGTGCCCATTGTTCTCACGTCCTTCCCTCTGGTCCTTTAGCCTTACCCTTCATTAAGTTTCCATAAATTGTCTCATAATTTTGAAACCGGGAAGTAAACACCGCCATGAAAAAAAAAAATCGAGGCCATTTCCAGTTAACTGCTGCCCTCTTGTGGACAAAATAGGAAAATGATCCAGTGTTGAGTTTGAAGCAGTCATTTCTCGCCTAAATGCAACCCAAACACTAATTCACTTCGTATGCATAACAGCGCCAGTCCAGACTTCGACCAATACATTAAGGATGAAATTGAACCAAAAAATATCAATTATATCGTCCAACTGCATCCATTCCTTTGCAGTTAATATTTTAACCATAATTTACAATGACATTGCAAACACGCACATGCAAATCTATTTGCACAGTAGCTGCATCACGAACACATCTCATTTGGTGTTTGTGAACATCCTTTTATCGCCTGTAGGTGGCAGCAGAAGGCAACCAATTGCTGCAAGGGCTGAGCTTCTCCCACTTGAAGGATGAGGTCATCTTCATGCACCATTCCAGCCTGGACCAGCCTTCTGCTTGAGCCAATGCACAACAAAGAGAAACCTGCTCCCTTTTAGGTTGACACTGTTCTACTGTGAAAGTGACCAAACCATCACGATGACATCATCACACATGAATCATTTAAAATGGATGGACCAAAAAAATAAAATGTTGACGAAGAATGCAAATACACGTTGCATGACAATGTGCTTGGTGGCAAGTCAGACACAAACAAATATGACTGGCACGGATGAACCCACTTCACCTTAGTGAGGGGGTCATGTTGCGTGAGATGTCAAGTTGCATAATGACAAGCCGCTATGCTTATGTGCTTACTTGTCTTCATGGCTGTGACCTGAAAAGGGGGGTCATGCGGGCTTGGATATCACTTTAAAGCAACGACGACAAGTCCCGATTTTAAAAGCGCAGTTTAGAAAAGCGCCATTGAAACCTAAAACATGACGTCATGCATTTTGTTCATAGACAACATGATTTCATTTCACTTCTAATTCAACTGTAAATCCGGTTGTATGGAAAGAAAAGATGAAGTCGGTACGTTTGAGTACATGGCCTAAAGTTCTCCGCAGGGGTCAAACTGCTGCATCAGGTGTTCTCTTTGATGTGAGAAGAACAAAAAAAAAAAAAAGCGTCAGACAATGTGTGTGTCTGCGGTAATCCAGCTCGCTCCCGACCGCCTGCAAGCTTCCATTCAGCATGTGGCAGCCTATAAATGCGCTTATAAATAATCCAAAATGTCCAGCGATCTTCAAAGGTGCCTCAAGCAGCACGGTGCAGGAACTCAAGTCCACTGCATGTCCCTTTGAAATGATAATTTTTCATGTTTATTGCAAGATATGAGCTATTGTGGGCATACATTCATTTTTTTTTTTTAAATATTTGCACAGTGGGCCATCTTAGAATTGAACAACGTATAAAATGACTGCTTTTGTCAAAGCAGGCTTTTTAGGTCCAGTTTTTCAGCAATCAGGCCTTCTTGGCATAAATGTAAAATTTTTACAACATTTACAACAAGAGCGAGTAAGCATCGCCGTCTCTCGAAATCTCATTTTGACCGTAAAGTTAGGCACCTGATCACGGTCGCTCCCTCGTGAACGCGCATTCCGGCACAGGTGGACGTGCAGCGTGCATGGCGGGGAGACAAAGAGGATCGCTTGTTTTGATCACGTCAAGAGCAAGAAGGGAAAGGAGGAGGAGGAGGAGGAGGAGCAACTCTCCCTCTCTCTCTTGCTGGCCACTCAAGGAGATGATGTCATCCTAGGGCCAGGTGGACCAAGCTGAAAGGGAGGTGTGCAGGGAAGTGGGCGGAGTCTCAGCGCTCTGTAGCAAGTGATTGACAGGTGGTTAAAGGTACACTCGGGGTGAAATGGAATAATATTATTTGTTGGAGTGCTGATAGTCATCGACTTTCTTTAAACAACATTGATTCCATAAAACCGATTGAGGGATATATTCATTCAGACGTGGCAAATTCTCTCAGCTCATCAGTACGACACTAATATGAGCAGTTCTTCACAGAGGATAAAGAATATGACTGTGAGTGCTGTTGTATTGTCTTTCACTTCTGTTGCTGCACAATTTGTTGCCGAAAGGATTCGAGCGCTGCAACATGGATGCTAATTAGCATTAAGGTAGCCCAATGAAAGGCTAAACTATTCGGTTGTTTTCAATACACAAGCAATTAACTCTTGTTTTATCTTTACTTTGACACGCCCTCACTGGCTATTTTTAAAATTCATCTTAAAACACAATTTTTTATTATCGTTTTAGTATTTTATTGCGTTTTATGTCTGTTATTAATTTATTGTTGTAACTGTCTTTGTTTTTATGTATTATTTTTAATTTATGCCGTAAAGTGTTAATCATGATGCACAAACTGTTTAGTTCTGTTATTACAATGTTGTTATAAATATTATGTAGTGCTAATTTCCTTGTTAAAAATCACATGACACATTTTTTTGTTGGGTTTTTGGGGGAAGTTGGAACAGATTACTCACAATACCATTCATTTCAATGGGGAAAGGAAAGGCCAGAGTAAACAACTGTTCCTGGTATTTCTTTGACTTTCAATCCAGATTTGGATGCAAACTTTGACACGAAAGTCACTGTCGGTCTCCACTGACATGTTCAGACGTGTCCTGCTCCTGCAGTGTCTCTTTAAAAGGCGCAGCCGTGCAGGAACAGGATCCACCAGGGGGGCTGGACCTTGATCGCCTCGCACGCTCGTGGCTGTCTATGTAATATGCGCGTGTGCGTGTTACGGAGAGAGCACATCGAGATACAGTCGAGTAGTAAGCCGGAGTGAGGTGGCAGTCTTGGGAGGGAAGAGAAGGCGATGGCGCGCGCGCGACTTTCCGGGCGCTTTTAAAGTCTTGCTTTTCCCGAGACACTCGAGGTAAATCACCTCGTGCATGGTTTGGAACTTTGGTGCTTTTTGGCATCCGATTGACGATTGTCGTTCGTTTGTGTCCTTCCACAGGCGTTCAAAAAAGAAAAGACAAGCCGTTTGGATCGCGCGCGAGCCCGCAGTAGAATAGCAACAAAGAACGGGAGCGCGCATTGATGGGACGCGACTTTGACAGCTCTCGGTGTCGTCGCTCGTAAAGTCGAAAAGTAAAGGCGGACATGATGGCCGAGGCCGCGCTCCCCGACGCCGTGGCCATCGACCCGGACTTCGAGCCCCAGCAGCGGCCGCGCTCGTGCACCTGGCCCCTGCCCCGGCCGGACTCGAGCGCCGCCAAGCCGGACGCCCACGACATCATCCCGGAGGAGGAGGACGACGACGAGGAGGGCGCCCACCACCAGCATGCGGCCATCGCCGGCAGCGTCTCCGGCGCGGTGACGGACGACCAGAGCAGCGGCAGTCCGCTGGCCGACGGCGCGCTCTCCTCGCCCGGCCAGGAGAGCGGCGGCTCGCCGCTCTCGGCGCACTCTCCGCCCGCCGCCTCCGGAGCGCTCACCCCGGGCGGCCTGGCCGTGCAGCAGACCCCCAGGAAGGCTTCGTCTCGCCGCAACGCCTGGGGGAACCTGTCGTACGCCGACCTCATCACCAAAGCCATCGAGAGCGCGCCAGACAAGAGGCTGACACTGTCCCAGATCTACGACTGGATGGTCAGGTCCATCCCTTACTTTAAGGACAAAGGAGACAGCAACAGCTCGGCTGGATGGAAGGTAAGAAGAGTCTCGCACGCGCACGCGCACAGGCACACGCACAACTCTGTCAGCCCACTCCCCCTCCTTCCTCCATCAAAACAAAAACAAACAAAAAAAAAAAGCATGTGCCTCATCAACACGCATGCGAGAGCACTTTTACGAGATTCTGTTTGGAAAGTCTGGTTCTCTTCATGTCCTTTCCTTTATTGCCTCCACGATGTGCAATTGATCAGATCAGAGTTGTTTTGGCATCATTTGAAATGTGTCTTTTTAAGTCACAAAAACACAAATGAAACATGGCCGGTTAATTACACATGCACGCATGCACACATCCACATTTATGTAGACGTGTATATTAGGGCCGTAATAAAACCTAATTTAATGGTAAAATTGTTTGATTTAACAAACCATATCGGATGGTTACGTTTTTTGCATCCTTGAACCATATCTCACCCCACGTGTCGAGATTTGTATCAAATTGTCTTTCATGAGTGACACACGCGAGATATAAATCAGTTTCATGTTGCTGGCGAATGTTTTTTTTTTTTAATTTAACTGACTTGGACCGTTTGGACTTTGGAGAGCTTTCACATGTTGCGTATTCATAAACACGACAAAAGATGCAGCCGCATCATATCGAATCGTAATCGAATTGCATCGTACCTATGAATCGAGAATAGTTTTGAATTTTTATATTTTGGGGGGAAATATGTAGATGCTTAACGTGTATGTATGCATGTAAATATGTTTATCGATGGAGGGATGGATGCAGTGTTACAAAATAAACACTTTCAAAGGTCAGATTCATGCATCAATGATGCAATTTTGGGGATTTTCTCACGGTGGAAATGGCGCGGCCAAGGTGTGCCTAATGATCCGGCCGTTGGTGACGTGAATGCAGAGCTCCTTTGTTTCTCCCGTTGCGAGCCATGCGCATGACAGTCGTCCTCCGAGGCACGGGGAGACAGACAGAGAGCGACGTTGTAACCGGTTTATCTGGAAACACACTAGCCTAGTTTGTGTGCCTCCCAACGGCCATTCAAGTTAATCCACGAAGAAAGGCCACGACAGAATGGAAACGGGCGCCGACGGTCCGACACGTACGGCGGAAAAGCGCTCCACAAGTGACTGGGGTCCTTTTGCGTTTATATTTAGAACCCGATTCCGCAACGCCACCAAACGTGTCGCCTTGCAAGCTATTCGTTATGTAAAATTCTGGCAGGGGAACTCAACCGCCAGCGTCTTGGGTCAGGTAAGCAAGGTTGCTGCCGCCACGAGCGAGGATGATTACATAACGAGTACGCTGCTGGGACTTGAGGTGAACCTTTGGAGGGGGAGAGCTTTGAAAGGCGAGGAACGGGACAGGAGGTTGAGGGGGGAGGGGAGTGCTGCCCTCCCACTAAAGACATGTGGGCTGTGCGAAGGAGGCGCAGCAGCCCAGGGGAGGAGAAACTGACAATTTTGACAAATGAACAATAATAATATCTTGATTTACACGTTTCATTTGTGATAAAGCTCGCGACCCCGCGTACTCGAAAAATCCCCTCCACCCCCCGCTGAAATGAATTGAAACGCAAAGTGTGAAAAGTACCACCTAAAAAGTAAGTCCTCTTTTTCCTGATACGAAAAAGCTTCCCTACCGACGAGCATTCCAATTAAGGCTTCTCGGGTTTTGTTTTCTGCGATCTGGCAAAAAAAGTTTGCTTGAGTGCAAATGTCAAGGCCGGGTTTACTGTCACCATGCCGGGGTTGTTACTCATGGAATTTCGGGCATGAGGGCCAGGTTGTGAGGTTGTGAGGTTGGGGGGGAGGGTTTATTGTTACGACTGATCCGTCCATAAATCTTAGCAGCCTTTTTTTTAGTCCTCTTAGCAGAAACTTTCACTGCTCCCAAAACATCAACACATGGTCACTCGAAGCAGCAGAACACACTCGGCCATTTGGACCACCGCAACCCGTTTTTAAAAATGCGAGCGTCCCCACGTCTGAAGAGGACGCTTGATGCTTGTGCCTCACGTCATGAGCAAAGATGAAGCTCGTTCAGGAGAGGACGCGCAACCCCAAAACTTGTTTGAACTGAATTTCTGGTGACTGTTCTGCGGCCGTCACTTTTAATCGTCGTTCAGGACGCGCAGTCAGGCAGGTTGGCGCACTCGCAGTTTCACCTTTTGTTGAGGAGATTTGCAAAGCAAATCCCAGTAATCCCTCTGGGTTTCTCTCCCAGGTTCCCACTTACGTCACTTCATATCTCTTGTTGGTGAAGTATTAACCTTGGCAAAACTAGGTCAAGACAAGCACAAGGAAATATCCCATCGCCTTATGCAACTTCTCCACCAACTTCTGACGGCGAGTACATCCTCTTCACCGCTAGTTGCCGCTACACCGCGGCGCTTCGACACACTAGTGATTTTTTTTCGTTACTGTTAAGTCATTGTGCTAATACGAGCGGTATCGGTTACTTGGTATCGGTGAGTACTCGAGCATGCTATCGAACATCTCTAGAAATGCAAGAACCAAAGAATTTTTGGCTCGCATCATCTCCAGTCTTAGATAAGTCGTCTTGTACAGATCTTAGAACAGTCTGTGTTTTCTGACCACCCCCACCCCCGCGCCCTCCCCAAGTGGGTTTCAGTCCAAGAGGGGCAGGCCCAGGGTCGTGGCGCTGCTGAAATGTGTACTCAGAGACGCGTCAGGCATGAGAGGAAAGTGGAACTGAGCCTCAAAATAGTACTTGTAAACACGCTTGAAACACTGTGTGTGTGTGTGTGTGTGTGTGTGTGTGATTTAAATCAGAAGATTAGGTGCATGTGTGTATTTATGTGTAAGCATATGCGTTTGTGTGTGTGTGTGTGAGAAAGTATTCCTGGCTGCAGTGAACTTTGTGCTCTGGTGTTACTTAACCCCGCTGTAACTGGCTGCCTCATCCCAGCAGCTGGCCAAAAAAAAAAAAAAAAAAATTATGTCACAGCCACACTCCACGTACGTCTTTTGTATTCACTCATTGGACGTTACGATGCTCTGACGGCCACCCGCGCCCCCACATTAAGGGGGGGTAAAGTCGCTCTCCTCCTCGGCCGAAAACAGCTGAGCCCGCTCGGCGTGTTTTTAACCTTTGCATACTTCCCCGCATGGGCAGACATGCTCAGACATATGCGGCGCGCCTGCCTGCTCATGTTCGGGTCGATTGCCGCTAAAACGGGATCCCCGTTTCACACGGAGCGTCAAATTAAGAAGAAGGTAGAGGGGGGGGGTGTCGAGGGGTAAACCGCAAAAATGATCCAATTCCATTTAATTGGTCTGAAAATTGTTATGTACGCCAAATAATGTCTTAGAGTTGAAATGTGACAGGCAGCAGAGTTAAATGCGCTTCCACTAAATGTCAGAAGGTACAATTAATCCACGCAGCTCCATTTTGCCATTCCCACACCAGAATGATCGCTTTGTGTTCCGCTAAACACGACTCATTATTTCAGTAAAGTGTTCCTCACTTATGTCGTCGATTTTCTGTGGAATTTTTCCAAACAGAGTGAGAGGCCGGACAAAAGGGGAGAGCTCCTTTCATAAAGCTGCCCATGAATGGAAAAGCGAGTGGGATGTCATTTAAAATAAAAAAAAAAAAAAAAGAGAAAAAAGATGGCCAATGAGATGTCGCAGTCTTAGTGAATTATTCATTCATTTTCTGCAGCCGCGCAAAATCATCCGAAAGATTACCTCGTGTTTATTTGTTTTTCAACGGAAGAAAAATCTCAGCCAGGTAGCGAGTCAACAAACTGAAAATCACTTTATCCCTTTTTAAATGTAGCGAGCAAAAATAAAAATGTTTCGAGAAAAGTAAATACATAAATTACACATTGACTGAAGTACTCACACTAAATATTCATCCTTCTCCCGCCACTGCACTGAACACAATCAGGCGGGCACTGTACCAAAATGAGGAAGCTCTACGCAAGAAGGCAATTGAGGGGGGGGGGGTACCCGAGTCAAGGGAAATTAACAAGCTTTGCTCCCAAAATGGTGTAATACAAGTGCCCTCTGGCTGTGATTCCCAATGGAGTGGTTGGTGTGTGTGTGTGTGTGTGTGTGTTTGTGTGTGGTTTCTGGGAACCCACCAGTTCCAAGCACCCCCTCCGAACGTCTGAATAGTGTCACCCAGCGCAGTCGGCCTCTAGGCTCTGTTCTGGTTCCATTTCCGATCAATGGCCGCAATTTATTTCCACAAGAGAAGCTCGCCTTGTATTTGGTTTTTAATCGTCCATTCATACTTGAGGCCAATTTGCTTCAATTTACCGCAGTGTTTTTTTTTTTTGGGGGGGTCATTGGCAATTAGTTAACGTGACGAATCACACTCGAAATGTACTCGGGGTGGGACAAAATATCGATCCATTTAGTCAAAGCGATCCATACTTATAATTGACGTCAGGCAAAATCATTTTTAGCGTTTAAAATATTCACTATGCAGTAATGGGTTGGGGTGGTACTTAATGTAAAAAAAGTTGTGTACCCCTGCTTCTCACCTAATGAGAATAAACGATGGAGAGCAAATGAATGGACGGCCAAAAACACAAATTAGCATTGACAAAGGTCGGCCAACCAGTGCTTTCATTTCAAATTCCCTTTGAAATGTCTTTTCCGCACAAGATCCTGTCGAGTCTTCCGGACAAAGTTCAGATACAGAAGGTTGAAAAAAGATCATGTGCATCTTTTAATTGGAATGAAAAAGCACACCAAAAAAAAATGACTTGGCCGTAGACCCGTTCTCTGTTCAAAGACGCCTCTCAATTATTCAACGCGCTCAGAAGGAATTCAGAATGCCGTATTAATTTTTAAGAGCTGTTCTTGGCTAAAGGCGCATGTTTTTTTTTTTTTTTGCAGCGTCTGTCTCGCTTTGCCGCCCCCCCCCAACCTCCGTCCCTCATTATCTTCCTGCTAGCGTCCTCGTTTGTCTGGATATAAAATGCGATGTAGGCATAATAAACAAACGGCTGAGCTTGCTGCTGCTCTTCAAACCCAATTGAGGTGCTAACGAAGATTAGACGATTCGCACCACTTACACGACTTTAGCGACCACTTTGGAGATTTTTTTCCCCCAAACATTTTCTAGAGTGCTAGTTCTCATTAGGGTCCGTTTCTTTTTTATTCATATTTGAGTTTTTCCACAGAAAATGCATATTAAATGTCGATCGTTTTTTTTTTTACGATACATTCCACTGGGCCTCAATTACACACGAACCCAACCCCCGTCCTAATTGTGTTGGCTGCTTGCTGTGTGCAAATTAAAGCTCAAGCATCTTGCGGTAAATCGTTGGGGCCTGTTGAGTCGGTGAGTTTCGAACACAACTTGCTGTCCAAGCAGGCTTCTCCCGCTCCAAACGGGCACCTCAGCAGATTGCGCTGATCTCGTTTTCACTGTTGACGCGGGAATGTCATGTTTCGGCTTGGTAATTGAAGCAAAGTGCACAGCTGAACTTGCAAGAAAAAAAGTCTCACTGCAGCCAAGCAACTTGCGATTGACGCTGGGCTCAGGCTAAAAAATCCGTTGATTAAAACCCACAACTATCGATGCTAACCGTTAGCACGTTATTGACGTTTTCTATTCTGGATTCATTCAATTTGAGAGTCGATTTAAACTCGGAGTGACACACGGTGCACAGTCCCATCTTTGCTGCAGCTCCATTTTCTTGCTGCCCACAGTCTCCTCTTGGATTCAAAGTAGCTGTAAGATAGCGAGCTATAATTGCATTTAATGTCCTTAAAAGGAATTTGTGTTTGCATGCCTCGTTATGGCGAGCTCTGCAAACACCCGCCATGTTTACATGCTGTACTTTTCATAGGTTCTCCTCTCAGAAGAAGTGAGATGATCAACGTGATAAGCAATGCGTGTTTGCATTGTGGCCACCTATCGCATATCTGTTTGCATTTTCTTCAGCTCGGCCCCTTTTCTTGTATTGCGAAAGACCTACTTTGTTCCTGCTGGAACTGAAGGTTTTTTTTTTTTTTTTTAAATCATCAGAATGGATGAAAAATGATTACCAAATAGTGTCCCGACTGGAAATTCACGTTATGCCAATGCTGTCTGCGTGTCGTCGTACAAAACAAATAAAAACACAGCAATTACACGGATGACACACGTGCATTGTGTGTAATTCCGCTGACACAAAACATTCCCGCAAATACTCGCATGCAAGGCTTGGCTTTCAAATATTTGAAATTATATAGTTGATATATTTCTGTAAACTTGTGCTTGCTCCGCAAAACGGTTGGGTGTTGCTCATCGCCAGCAAGTTGGGAGGAGGCTTGCAGTTTGCGAGAGCTGATAACAGAGGCGCCCCCCCCCCCCCAGCCACTTTCAGGCTGCCTTGAACGCAAATGCATCAACGTCAACAACGTCCGGGCCACAAAGATGAAAAAAGTAAATCAATAAATAGCATATAAGACAACCAAAAAGACAATTTGATATTGCAGCGGACCGAAAGTGAAACCCGCCGCTTTTGGTTGTCTCCACACTACAGGATAAAATCCGCAGCGACTGCAAGTTTGGCTTTAAAAGTTTAATTTGTTTTTCTTCCGAGCCCGTCTCGTTCAATTACTCAGCCAAGACAACGTGGCATCGCCGGGTCCGCGAAGGCGGGTTGAGCTGCTCGTCCTGATTAACAATTAATCAACTACAACCAAGCTTTCGGTGTCAAGAAAGAGGGGGGGGGGGCATACTAGATGGGGGTCCTTCAATCTAGTTGCGCATTCCTTCGCAGTTTTGCTTCTAGTCCAGATTGATGGCAACGAATTAAACCGGGATTAACTGTTTTGGTGGCCTGCTAAATTGAGCTACTCCAGCTGTGTGCGTGTGCGTGTGCGTGTGTGTGTGTGTGTGTGTGTAGCCCTACTCTGCATATTTTAGTGACATGATCCAAAGAGAGGCGCTTATTTGAAGAAGTACAAAAAAATTATTTGGCATCTCTGTCTTGTGGATTTTCATCGATAGTAGATTTAAAAAAAAAAAAAAAATCGTTATAGAAAGTCAAAAGTGCCGAGGTTTACCCGCCTGACTTGTGATGTGTAGTTGTCTTATTGCCGCAATCAGCGCCCAGTTTCTCCTAACTGAGAACAGGAGAAGCAGTAAAAACAACGAATGGATGACTTATTATTTTAGAAAGCGTCGTTTGCGACTGTAGCTTTCGGAGTCAAACCTGTCCAGCTCGCTACGCAGTCACACAAAAATGTCATAGGTCAACATGTCGGCACAATACGTGCACATTCTGAAGCACAACAGCTCTTGTTGTATACACGCCGGCCTCAAATGTTCCGCATCCTCCATGCGTCATTAGGACAGGGGAATGATCTTTTGGGTGTAGGATAATTAGAGTGCGGAGCTCGTCGCTCGTCCCGCACACGCAAGAACCTCCGACGAGCACGCATCCCACTCCTTATGAAGTTAGCGACGGCTCCAGACTTGACAAGTGTGACCACATACAGAATGTGGCGAGGCAACACACTTTGGCATGAACTAAGTCTTTGTTCAAAGGCGACGACTTCGGCTGCTGCTGCAAAAAACAAAACACAACCCAAACCGTTTCATCCGTTTCCCAGCAAGATTTTGCGTCACATTTTTTTCCCTGCAACTTCCTTTGGGAATGTACCGGTTTCGTCCAGTTGAATTAGTCCATGGCCGAGTTGGATCACCAAAAATGATCAGATGATCCGAGTTGCTGAGCAAATCTAATTCAAATGCACGTCTAAAGCGCAGCGAAAAACAACAGGGTCGCTCCAAAATGTCGTGTCTTTTAAAAAAAAAAATACACACACCGTGGTGCAATTTCGTTAAATAATAATCCTACTATAAAACATGCTACAAGTATTTTTAAACGACGTCTCTTGCGGTTTTTCACCCGAAGCGACTTCACTCTCATCATACCTTTAAATATATTCAATCGAGTTATGCACAAAACAATGATGGGCATCAGACGGCAACGGTATCTATTGGTTACGGGGGGTCTCCGTGTATGGAATGAATCTTGACAGATAATGTCGCAATATTTACGCCACTCGTCATCCAAAGAAAATATATTGTAACCCATTTGGAGATGCCGGAGATGAGCCTCCGTTTCATTTCCCCTCTCATTTTAACGGTTATGGTTTATGGCGCCCAGGCGGACCTTTGTTTGCACACCTGGCTTTTATGGAGGAGTGTGTGTGTGTGTGTGGAGGAGAGGTTGACGTGGTTGATAAGGAAGAGGAGATGCAGTCTACAAGGCGGTCGATATGGGTCAATCTAATAAGTATGTCCTTGCGTGTTTGCTGACAGCGCAATAAGTGACGTCCCGTGACCTTTCGCTGGCGATCCGACCACTTTGTTTGATTGCTAAACGACGTCAGCGCCGTGGCGCCGACTCGATCTTCTCGCAAGCCAGCCCGACTCTTTGAGAGTGCGGCATGGGTGAAATCGGATTCCCGGAGGCACGTTTTACCTGACGAAAGGGGAAAGGTCACGCTTGGACTTGAAACGGCGGAGAAGATCAGTCGCCCGCAAAGCTTCTCCGTCAGAATTCAACAAGACGGTGTTGCATTTGCTGCCAAGGCTTAAAACATGGAGGTGACGTTGTGGACCGTAAGCGAGGTTACGGGTCACCTCCTCAAACCGGATGGATGTGTTTGAGTACCGTTTGCGGGACAAACTTAAGACCCGTGGGAGAAATGATAGACACCTACTTAAATATTTGGTGAAATCTGATCCAAACTCATGAATAACAGAAAAGACGATCGTCTGACAGGTAATCAAAGTACTGAAGTGTGCCAAGCAAAGAAAAAAAAAAACGCAAGGTATTTTAAGGTGGCGTGTGCACGAATGACTCTTAAGCATAACGATCGGATCCACGTGGTCCGATTGCTGGACGTGCGTTCTGTGAGCGCTCACGAAGAAGCGTTGTGTGTCGTTGGAAAGCACTCTGCATTCGTCCATCCGCATTTCTCATCTTTCTGTCCTTCCCCCTCATCTAGTCTTTTCTGGCCTAGTGTGGCGAGCCGGGGCACAGGGAGAATGGCCGGTGGTGTGTTACTATGTGTTGCTTATGAGAGCATGAAATCCCTCCAAAGCCTCCGGGCACATTCAGCCCTACGCACAGCTCGATTCCACACACAGAATGGAGGCTATATTAAGAGCGTGCACGTACGTGCGCGGACGTGTGTGTGTTTGAGGGCATTGTAGGTGCATGCAAGTGTGATTCCTCTCTGCGTTCAGCTCATCCCTGCGTTCCCACGGCGACCCGTCTCGCCATCTGCCCATCAATCACTCGGTGCGCCGATGAGGGAGCGGAACCTTTAGTCGAAGAAATGGACCCAACGAGAGCCAAAGCGTCTCAAAATGCGTTTGTTTGTTTTTAGGGGGGGGTGGGTAATGTAAGACTAGGGCAGAATGGGGAATACGCACATAAATGCATCACATGTGGGTGGGGGGCTGGGGGGGGCAGTCAGCCAGCGTGCACACATAGAGGAATAGTCTCCAACACACATCTCTTATGTCGGTGGCTCAAGGCTTTTGTGTGTGAAGGGGCCCTTCTACAGTGGAGGCTTTGTGCCGCCGATGAATACGTAGGCCAATTTGTGTGTGTGTGTGTGTGTGTCATGGAGGCGGGGGGGGGGGGGGGGGCTAATGCAGGGGAAAGCCCTTGGCTTCAGCTGTTGTTATACATTTTCTGACTTTAAACGTCCCCCCCTCCCAACTTCTCATCGTCTCCCACAATCCACTTTTTCTACTGGTCACGTAATCAGTTGAGTTGTGTGAATAGGAGGCAAAACTATCAAAAAAGTTTTTTTTTTTTTTTTAAATGGTCTCTATTGTGCGAGGTTTCACTGATTGCAGGTGGGTGTGGAATGTATCCACGTGATAAACGGGGGTCGACTGTACCTTGGGGGGGGGGTAGTACAGTGTTCATGTGATGTGGCCATCGGGTCAAGTATGCACACATTCCCACCCTGCCACGTTGTTACTTTAGATTTAGCAGACTAATTAAAGGGAGTTACGGTACGCCTTCCGCTTCGTTGCGTCTCAGCATGAAAAGTGCATTTTAGCAGACGCAGCTCGTTCTAAAAACCGCAAAACCTCCTCGGAAACTTGTGATTTAAGTTGTGTGCAAAGGTCATCTGAAAAGTTTTCTTATTAAAGTTACAGTTGATAGCAGCGAGAATGTTGCAAACTGTTGAGTTCTGACACGCTCTTTTGTTGACTTGGTTGGGGGGGGGACGAAGGAATTCTTGGAAGAAATAATAACTTGAAGCAGAGTAGATAAGAAGGACCGAGAAGAAAGTGGTTGCACAGAAAAACTGACTGATGCTGACCACACAATATTCGAAGAAACATGTAACACATTGATATTGTTTTTGGTTTTTGTTTTTTTTTTAATTTTCAGCATTCTGACTCACACAGATTGATTTATGGACGACTGTAGTTCACGGTCACAGAAGGTAATGTGTCTGGATTTTTAAAGGTCCTTTCAACCTCTACTCTTTTTTTTCATTTTATTCTGGGAAATGTATCACTTCGAACGTGTGACTTAATTAATGTGAAATTGAAAAATCTTTGAAATATTTTGACAGTTTTTTTGGCTTGGATAAAAAAAGAAACTGCCTTTTTAATGTAAAGATGTGCATTTAATTTTGCTTTAGACTGACTTAAATTCTTCAAACTTTACTCTCGTAATATAAGTGAAACGCCTAAACTAAGGATTTCTGTAAAATTTTGTGACCAAAACTTCAATAGATCGGAAACAATGACAGTAGAAACCCCCCCAAAAAAATCTTAGCTCTACAAATTGTCCAGGAATCAAAACACAGATGAGGGTTTGCCGTCGAAACGAACATATATCAACACCTGCAGAAGCGCGGGCGCGACCTCTTCCGATTTGCATGAGCATGTTATCTCGCGTGGTGATGCACCGCACGCTGATTGATGCGACCCTCCTCTCATTTATTTATTTATTTTTGCAAGCGAGTTGGACGGGTCAATATTGTGCAGGAATCCATTTTCATGCGAGCACTTTAGTCGCTGTGTGTTCATTATTCATGGAGCGCCATCACCTCTCATAGCCTAAGCTGCTCACTCAAAAGCGCGCGCTTGTGCGTGTGTGTGTGTGTGTGTGAGAGACACAGATGTGTGAGCCAGACCTTTATGGACCGCCGGATCCCCTGAGGACGCGCTTGTCCTCAGTTATCGCTTTGCAATGACATCACTGAGCTGCGGTTTGAAAGGCTTTTAGTCTGATTAATGTACAGTGCATTTGCATTTGTGTAAGCATGAGCGTGTGTGAACTCGATTCGCCTAATCCTGGCATATACTCATTCACTACCAGTCGAGTAAAAATAATGAATCTTTGACGTCTTTAGCCGTCAATGGCAGTAAACGAGTTTTAACACACAATATTATTATTGCCTAACATTTAATGGAAAGGTCAAGGCCCGGCAAGAGAATTGGGGGAAATGTGCTCCCTCTTTCCGAGATCCAGTTAGAAGGCGAGCAGCAGCATTTTGGTGCAACTGGAGACACTTGAGGGAGGGCTGGCTGACTCCAAAATAAAGTGCATTGCAAAAATCTCTCGCCGAGGTGTAACAAAGATATGAATTGCCGTTTCTAATTGCGGTCGAGAAAGGAAGGGCTTTGCCTAAAATGAAAGAAGCTCGATCTAAAAAAAAATAATAAAAATGAATGAATTCAGCCCACTTGAGTTAATGAGTGCTGTTTAACATTGAATGTTTTTGTTTCTTTTCCTCTCACATGCCTAGCACTTTTAGTATTCAGCCTCCCCCGCCCCGTAATCCAACATTTCCCGAGCTGCCGCACAGTTGCGGGCTCTGCATAAGCCGCCATGTCTGTAAATATGGGTTAGTGTGCCTCATGCTGCCTGTTGCTGCCACGCCCCCACCCCCCCTCTCTCCTGCCATGCTGCTTTTCTGGGCATTTTTCTTGTTTTGCACTTCCTCTCCTTTTTAATTCTCTTTTGCCACCGCAGCAAAAGCGATACGGAGCGGAGTAAATGAAAGGCCGAGTGGGATGAAATGCAATTTATGTGTCATCGCATTTGTTTTAGACGCGAGTGTGCATTTAGTTGTTATGTAAGGGCTTACGCCGAGTGCCAAAAACGAGTTGGCTGCAGATTGAACTTTCCATGTCGCCTGGTGCCAAAGCCGTGTGTGCATGCATGTGTCTTTTTTAGGGAGTACTGCCGCCTCTTTGTCAAAAATCCTTCTCAGATACAGTACAATACTTGTGTGGGATACACAATTGTATCCATCTATGATCTGATCCACCCAAATTCCTAATTCTGGACAATTCCATGCTGCCAAATTTATGACAGCAGCAAGGTGAGTCAAAGGACGATAGCGGGCCAATCTGCTTCTGCAGGCAGGGCCACCAGCACAGAGAGAGAAAAGTGTGCTGCAGTGAGCCAAAATACACCAGCTTTTAATTTATCGACCATGAGAGTTAATAAAAAAAAAAAAGGCCAATAGCGATAATCAGCAAAATGACAAATATCAGCCCCAATAATCGATAATCTATAAATATTACAATAAAAATGTTGATACAGTCCTTCAACAAAGTGATACCAGATCAGTCTGCACTTGAGTAAATAAACAGGCCACTGCATGATGTACTTATGCAGTTAGTAAAGCCCGCTTGGCCCGAGCCTAAGAAAAGAGCAATGTCAAATATGGGCCACCGATCCCGTCTCGAGGATGAGGGTTCATCTGTCAACACTTGTTACACCATAAGATGAGGAGGCCGGAGGAACAAGCGTCTATATTTGTCCGTCTGAGCCTCGCTTGGCTGCTCCGTCGCCGTCTCATTCTCATTCGCTGCGACTCCCCTCAGCAAGTCTCTTCTTCTTCTTCTCGCCGGCCCGCCGTATAATTACCCAAAACTGTACGGAGACAGCGCCGCGGCCCCGCAACCAGCCGTCGCCGCCATTGGCTGCTCGGCGCTGCGACTCGGCTCGCGATTGGCCGCGGGCCTCAGTGCGGGATTCAATCATCTGGGTGGAAGTGTATGTAGGTCAGTGTGTAGCGATGCCCCCACCCCCTTTGCCTTCCCTTCTCCTCCCCTCCTCCAGCATCTCAGCGCTCTTGTGTTAATTGGCCGCCTTCCAAGTTTGAAACCCCAGAGAGACGAGCGGTGAAAACGGAGAGACGGGGGGGGGGGAGCGGGGAGGTTAAAAGAGGAAGGGAAGTTGACGAGGGGGCGCGGGGTGGGGGAGGATTTGACATGGGGGGGAGGCCTGTTGCACTCCGGAGTGCAATAGTACAGTATGTACAGTACAAGGAAACGTCAAACAGAAAAAAAAAATTTCGACAGCATGTCGACTCAATTGGATCGCAGTTGAGCTTTTCCTACCCCAAGATGAACCTCGAACTGGTTCGAGGCTAACGTGGTCTCAAAGTGCAATTTCCGATATTTCTATGAGGGATGTTTAGTATCTCTTTCGACTGACTCAAAGTCAGTTTTGATTTTACTTCTTTGAAATTTTGGTGGCTGGTATCGGAGGCCTTCATAGAAACCCGATATCTTAAAATGAGGCCGGAATCATCCCGATGTCGGCATACTAGCGAATTTTCAAGGCCAGCGTCTCGCACATCAAACACGTATTAGTTGTGAGAGTGATTAGAGAGGAGTTCACGCGGCATAAATGACAGCAGCAGCCGCGGTGGTTTATCTAATCTGCCCGATTGTGATTTTGCGCGCACACACACGCACATTGTGCTACGCCGAAACACTGTCACAGCACAGCCGCGTGTCCTCTTGCGGCTTTTCATCGAAGCGAAGGCTGCTCGTCGCTGAATAATTCACACTAACCTAAATTCTTCCACTGCCTTTTGCCCCCCCGCCCCCAACACACACACACACACGAATCCTGAAACAGCCCCAGTCTGCAAATGGTGGTCCCCAGGCGTCGCCCGTAGTAGACCAACCCAGACAATTGTCAGACAGAGCAAGTAAATACACTTTACTTTGGCGGACCATCTGCAGTCGTGTCTGTGTGCATCCTTCACATTAAAAGGACGCCCCCAGCAGTTTTGGTTCTCAGCAACCCTCCCCGGCCTGCTCGCCTTTTACGCCTTTTTTTTTTTTTGTATTCCGAGATATGATGAGCCCCGCCCACTAAGTACACAGAGGCTCGTCTGGCTTGTTTCTTTCTTTTTGCTCTTCCTTTGCCCCCGGCTTTGAACTCTTTATGATGGCGATTCTTCCCTAGACACACACACACACCGAGTGACTTTAGCCCAACTCGACCCACCAACTGAGCCAGCCACTGACCCACTTAGTGAGGAACAGAGCACCAGACGGACAGCAGACTTTCTACTGCAGGGCATTCTGGGAAAAAAAAATGAAGAGACAACAACAAACGATGCACGCGCCCACGCACACTCCAACACACACAAACACAATTACACGTACACGACCGCGGGAAAAATAGGAATACTTCGTTACTGTACTTTACTTGGATATTTTTCAGATTTTCTTTTTTTTTTTAACTAAAATTCAAATGTACTTTCTACTCTGTTGAAATAGGCTGGTACATTTTTTTCAAACCTCCACAGATTTCTACTGACTGAAAGAGTTGAATGAGTACTCTTAAAGTTTCTCTACTTATATGCATACTCACACACGCATACACACACAGCAACGTCCAGACAGAGGCCGTTGTGAACTTGCAACACAGCAACTCATTCGTCGCGTGACCAGACAGCGGAGCGACACGTCGGCCTACCTAACGTAAAGCCGCCACTTCCCCTTCCCCCCCCACCCCCCCTGCATTATTTCTGTTATTTTCAGCAGCCGCTCGGAGGCCACTGACTGCTGACTGCACGTGTCAGCGCATAGTAGCTGTGGTTGACTAGCTCTAGAAGAGTTGCGCACTGCATTACACGCAAAACTGCAGGGTTCTGTAGCAACATTTGGGTAACAAAAACAGCAGAACCTAAAGGCACACAAAGAGTTGCTTTGATGAATTAAAGTGAGAAAATGATAGTTTTCTTCGCATTTAACTCGTTGACTGCCATTGACGACTACAGACGTCAAAGATTCATTCTTTTGGACTCAGCCGGTAGTAGTGTTTTTAGTACTTTGTTGCTAACCAAAACAGCAGCACTTTCAGCTGCATGAGTTAATGTAAGAGTAAGTTGAGGTGCCGGTGCATCCTCTATCAGCAAGAGGCCCACCCCGCTTAAAAGTGCTTTCTTTACACTCACCGCCCCCTGCGCTCGACAAGGACTCGGCACACTAGCGCCAAAAGGATTACCAGAAATTTCTCCTTTCAGAGGCACCGAACCCTTCAAGCTCCACAGTCACCTTGCTGTGTATGAGTGTGTTCGTGTACGCCAAGCGCCTCTGGGGGAAGAAAAGTGGGTGAAAAAACAAAAAAGAATGAGCGATTGGTGCTCACGGCCCATGGGATGGGCACGAAAACAACAAAACGAAGAGCCAGAGAGCAGAAAGTTCTGGCCTGGTGCCAACTGATGCCACCGTGCAACTTTTGTGCGGTTAGCTGAGTCGAATGAAGCCAAAAAAGAGGGAGGGGGGGGGAGCGAGAGAGACAAATAAAGAGAGAGTGAAAAGTGCAAGTTTAAAGTAGCAGTGGGACAAAATATCCCTCCGGTGATATATTGTATCTGCCGCTGCAGTGGCAATAAAGCAGCAGAAGATATTTGATACTGTTGAAATATGTTCAGTAGCGACTGAATTTTTAATATGTTGAAGTGAATCTTGGCGATGGACTAATAAAACATGTTTTATGATGTCGATGCAATATTAAAGTCTTGATTGATGCACACTGGTCAAAATGAGGTGGCTTAAGTTTGCCATTGGATAATGAATTCAAAGTCTAATCCAAAGGCATTGATGATTGATAACATGGGCTTTGTACCTCCATCAATTTGCGGTAAGCAAACTATAAAATATACAAAATATTTTTTTCAAATATCCCCAAATTTACAAATCATGCCAAACCGCGAGTATCCAGACGGTACTGTACAAAACCAAATCAAAATAGTGAGACCGTGAACCAAGAACTCGCAATGGAATGGGGGGGGTGTAGGGGGGAGGGATGGTTAACGCACACAGTTGAGGGTCAGTGCAGGAGATTAAAGCCGTCGGGCTGGCGCAGCTGCAACCTTCCACTCTCACAATCCTCCATCCACTTCTCAGTGTGCTCCTCTAAAGCGCCTAGAATAGCCCACGATGCTGGCGCGCACTTCCACGCGCTCGCCATTTTATCTGGCCGGATGACAGCCACGGTGTCACAAAAAAAAAAAAAAAACCTCGACTCACAAGCTGTAGCTTGATAAATTCCAAGTGCAGCGAGCTGATGTGAGACCACCTGACGGTCTGTTTACATGCCGCTGGATGCGTGTAAGGAAATGGCTGCAAGTGAAGACAATAGGCAGAATTTGTTTGTGCGCTTGTGGTCATGTATGAAAAACTGCACAAAGCCAAAAGCACCAGAGAGAGGACGCCGGGGGCCCACAACCCTGCCCCGAAGCAAAGGGGCTACTTCAGTTCACACCGCCCTCGAGTCTAAAATAAATACCTGATAACAATATACAGTGGGCTCGGGCTTTTAATGAAATTCCATTTCAGTTGCCGTGCCGCTCAAGTTCACTTCAAGCTGCGAGGTCCAAAGGAGGCGCCTTGTGCATATTTAACCAGTTTAGACTTGGAAAATATATCATCTCCTTTTATAGTGTTTAGATGGTTTTCTGAACTTGTATTTTGAGCCAGGGTCATGCTGAGCTGCATAACCCAGCCCAGAGTAAGTTTATGAATCAATTATTAAGGTCGAGAGTAAAGCAAACTGACAGAGTGATTCCGGATTTCGGTTGCGAGTATCGTTTTACCGGCATCGTTCGAAAAAATAAATAAATAAAAAATTGGTAGCAAACCGTTTATCCCGTTTGGTCTCATGTCTACGATGGAGCCTATCCGAGGTCACAACCATTCACATCGTCTTACTATCAACCCGATCTGGCGCCTGAAATCCAAAATAATTTTTTTGCCGAAGCGCGATGGCGTCATGCACACACGCGACGTACACTATTCATACTGGACACTCGTGCACCCACACAGGCCAGCGAACCGGCTTAACTGGATTTAAAAGGGAGTGATTTAATTATAGGCTATTAGAGAAAACAAAGCTTTGCTTCACAATGAGTAAGCAGAGCCACGCAATGCGAGAGCTGTGTCACCATTTGAACGCTCAATAACAATCGTGACATTCGGTGATATTTTCATGCTTCAATTTGGGACGTATTTTGCAAACAAATTTTGAACCTCCTCACGGCTCTGCGTGTGCACAAAGATAGTTTCAAAAATGCTTTGTTTTAGTGACGTGTTTAGTAGTTTTAGCATCAGTTTTATTCGTCAATGTGGCTCAGTATGTTTTATGCGAAGCTCGAAAGAGGAAAAAACATTGCGGGAGAAGAAGCCTTCCTTCATTTCTCCAAGCAGGAAGTCATGTGCCTCCTCAGAAAGGCAAGTGGGCGGAGCTAGCAGAAAGTAAGGCAGCGGGGAGGAGGGAGGAAAAGACTGACTCGGGCCTTTTTGGTGTGTGCGTGTGTTTAAACAGTGCGTGTGTATGCAATGTGCTTAAATATACACACTTGAGACACTGATCTACTGTACGAGTGTGTACAGTATGTTGTTGGGGGGGGGACTTGTCTTGCACTCTGCAGCTCAGCTGGGGTGTAAGAGGAAGCGAGATGGCAGGCCTGGAAGTGCTGACATCAGCACACACACACCCACTCGCTTGTTCCTGCAGTTTGAAATGCGCTGGGGGTGAGTGGGTCAGGCAAGTTGAAACAATCTGGACTCGGTGTGAAAGCTACAGTAGGTCAAATACACGATGCATTGAAAGAAAACGCTCCATGTCATATGAAGCCGGTTATTGACTGGCCCTCGGTCGGTCTCTTGAGGCTTTTGAAAGCTTATTAAAAGCTATACCTCGTGCTAGAATCGGAGGTGGCGTCTCAGTTCACAAGTTGACAAGCAGGCTTTCCCTTAAAAGTTTGTCAACGCGTCATCATCCCGTCAAATGACGTTTGGTTCCGTCAGACGGGACACATGGATGGCTGCATGAAAATAATCACGTATGCGCGTTGACCTCGCCTATATTTCTTGGCCGTCTTTGTCGACAAGCGAGGAAGATAGAGGCTGAGCCGGACAGGAGTGTCAACCCCCGCCCCCGCCTTGAGCGTGCTCCACCACAAGAAATTGTGGGGACGGATTGCGGAGCCCATCTGGCTTCGGAATGCCTTTGGGGGTCCCCAAGAGGAGCTGGAGTGCTTTGCTGGGGAGAAGGTCATCAGGTTAGCGCACCACCTGCTTCCACATAACAATGAACGTTCTGGACGAGAATTACGCAGGTTTGAAAGGCTTGGAAATGCCAATCATGGTGGAACATATGGTACGAGTTGTTGTCCTGTGTGTGTGTACTGTATCTGTTTTTAGCATCATTAGAACAAGCCCTAAATGCCAGCAGTGCTTTGGCGCTAATTCGGACCAGATGCAAAACCTTTCTGCGGCACCGATCACACATGCACACACAAATACACGCACGCAAACAGGAAACAGCACGTCCCAAATTCCGACCAATCGAGCGAGATTTGCAGCCCTTTATTTTGTTTACCAGCGAAATGGGGTGTCAAGCTGTGACGGTCAGTAACAGAGCGCAAGATCTTGAGAAGATGCCGATGGAGAGAAATTGTGTTGGACACAAAGCCTGCAAGAGGGCCGTGTTGTGGAAACACGCCATCAGAAACGTCGCCAGACACGCACGGATTGCGAGATAAAGATTGATTAGTTCAACCCACTCCAGAAATAACCTTTATGAAAAATGATCTAATGACTCTCGGTGACTCAGAGTGATACTTCTTTTTTTTTTTTTCTTAAATCCTGAGACTGTGTTTCTATGAACCGCTGTCCTTAGGTAACCTAATAGTTCTCTGAACAAGCAAAGGCTACACACGCGTACCCCCCCCTACCCCCCCCCCCCCAGTGCCGCATGGTGTTAAGTGTTACGGTCATAAACCTCAGTCAACCCCTCTTCAGGCTGCGTGTGTTAAAACAACCCAGGCCTGGCTTTTGCTTCCTCTGTGACGGATTAGTTCTTATAAAAAAGGAGAGAAAAAAAAATCATCCCATGATAGCTTCACTGTTGCTACAGGTGCCTCCTTTCACAACAGCAACCAGGGGATGTCCCAGAAAACTTGATGGTGACATTTAGCTTTACGACACCGTGAAAATAATAATTTCCCATGTATACAAAAAAAAATGTAGCATGTGATTTTGTGGCTAGCATAGCATGCTAACTCGGAACAATGTGCCATCTCTCTCGTTGAAATATCCCCTAGTGTGAGGTTCTGTCGACAATAATTTCTCTGTCAAAGTGCTCTGTCGTGACAAAGTTGTGGATGATAACAGAAGATTCCGCTAAAGAGATAGCATCTCAAAATGAATCCATAAATTGTTCAACACAGAAAGTCTTGTAACAGTTGATCTACTTTTGGTCAAATCTTGTCGTGTTGTGGAAATGTCGACAAGAACACATTCTCGGTCAAACATGCGTTAGCGTCTCACAATCCCGTTTCTCACAATAAATATTTAGTGTTGACAACTTTACTAGCATAAAGCAGCCAACTGTCACCAGTTCAGAAGTTGTTGAACTGCTCTTGGCACCAACAGATGGTCAAAATCCAAACAATAGAGCATTTTGACGGAAAGTGTTGAACGGTATGCTAACTGATTTAGCAAGACGAAGATATCAACCAATAGCCGATTTGTTTTCTCACATTCGTTACGTTTTTACAGCAAATTGATGATTCACTAGGGCGAGGCTCTCAGCTTCCAGTCACTTCTGCTTGACTAAGATAACAAATGGGCTCAAGAGTGCATGGGAGCGATTTTCTTATCTGACCGAGGGCACTGGAACGCCATGCTCCGGTCATAAAATGTCCCTTCAACCTGGATATTTCCACACCGACACCCCAGCGGCGACAGCGCTTTGCCGTTCTCTCAATGTTGACATCATCTGTAATGAAATCCTCCCTCTTCGCCACCCCGTAGCCTTTGTAAGGAGGTGTGGATGGCAATCTCATTTAGCACACATATTCCTCATCGCAGACTCCCCACAGGAATAGCAACATTCCGGCTAGCTATAAATCATTAGCCCACCGCCACTCGGTCCTTCCACACAACCGTGCCACGAGAGATGGCATTAATCATGTAGACACCCTGCCGAGGGTGTCCTCTTTCCCATCTAAAAAAAAAAAAATAATCTGTTTACGCAAAGCTGTGCCGTTACGTTTGCATCGGAACGGTAAAGCCTAGTTTGGCCGGTGTTTGCGAAAGCTGCGCCAGATAGGTTAATAGCATGACGCGGCGTGACCACAAATGTTACACTGTTACAAAATCCTTTTTTTAATTTACAGTGTATTTCGTGTACTCTTTTCTTTCTCTCATTCTCTCCCACATTCCCCACGATTTGACAGCACCGCACCCCAATTGCCACCGCAGGCACTCGAGCTAGCAACAGCTAACTATACTCGATTTCGCCGACACACACGTCACTCACCAGGTGACCTCAAATGGACAAAAAATTTGGCATTGTTTAATAATGCCAAATATTTTTTACTCGTCTGCTATCAATTTTCACAACAATATTTTGTCAACAATACTAACAGTAGAAAGATTTTTTGGGAGATTATTGATTTATTTTAAGGGAAAATTTGTTCATGTCATTTTTATGGGTAACTTTCAGATTTCGTTTCTCATAATAGACTAACTTTCGTCATGTAGTCTTATAATAGTCTAAGTCGAAGTAAAAATGTGTAAAATACCCCTCCCAAAAATAATACCTTTCACAACCCCCCCAAAAAATGCACTCAATCGGTCTACACCATTTAGTATAAATATCGCACCACACACACCCTATGAGTATCATTTGGCACCAAAGCTCCGTCTACGTTACATGACGCCTCACTCGTATTTACATCTTATTTCATTCCCGCCGGTCATAACGTGCCAGAGCAACTGCTCCTCGTGCTTCCCATTCGGCTTGTCCCAGCTCGCTCTTTCTGGAAGTGTCTTTGTTGGGGAGTTTCTGGTATCAGTTGGTGTGTGTGTGGGGGGGTGTGCGTGTGTGTGTGTGGGGGCGGGGGGTGGGTGTGCTCGCTTGTGTGTGTTCTTGGCAAGTGAACAAGCCTCTGAATGCCTGAGGACACAGTGTTCTGAAACGTCTCGTAGGGATGTCCCGTGTCCTCCCAAAGCAGAGTAAACACACTTGATAATCAAGTGGAATAAACTGGCCCAATGTACACACACACACACACACACAAACACCTGCTAGCGGCAGTCCGGCGTATCGCTGGAACGATTCAATACATTCTATCATTATGGATTTTCCGCATGACTTTTCCACATGTCAGCGTGCGCGTGCGCGTGCGTGTGCGTGAATGATTTCACACCAAGTTACATTCGCCCATCAAAAGCACACTGACCTAAAGACGCGTGACGAACCAGGACGGCTCTGATTGGCTGCCGGAGGTGGGCTGGGTCGGGCAACTCCCCCACCTCGAGCGCACTCACTGGAGGAAGCCGAAGCGTAAACACACGCACTTCTCGGAGCATGTGCTCTTACACAATGAGCACATGGAGGAGGAGGCGGACGCCTTTGCAGACGCGTCGTCAATCAAACAGAATTCGAAGAGCGACAATAAATTGGCGATGTTGCGCAATTTCATGTACACTGCTTCAAGAGGAGGTGCAAATTTTACAAAACCGAAATATCATGCTATAATAATTGCGATTTTGCAACATTGGGGTCATACTCGTGTGAGAATTAAGATTCATTTCCCCCCCAAATATTTCCAAGCTTTTTTTTTTTTGTGTCGTGCAAAATGACGGTTTTTCTTTGTAATATTACAATTTTCTACTTGTAACATGAAGACATCCTTGTACACAACTCGCCGAATCTCTCCAAATTCGTAACTTAATCGTGTAATTTTAAGATTTCTTTTTTTGCAAAACGATTGTTTTTTTTGTAAAGTGCCAACTTTTTTTTCCTCATAATGGTTATTCTTGTAAGGTTTTTTTTTAAACTGTATGAAGTCATTTTACAATTATATTTCAAGAACAAACTTTGTAAAGTCCGGTCGAAATGATGTAGTATTTACCCACCACTGAACGTAAATATGAACTAAAGTGTCTACTAGTTGTTTTGGCAGCGAATCGGGGTTGGATTTGAGAGTGTGTCGTCTCTGGAGGAGATTAGGGAGTGTGCGGCGTTAATCTAAAGGGAATGAGGTATAGCCGGATTCCATCTGCCAACCTTTAGATCCCTCTTTAGTGTATACATCAACACAAGGTGAACACACACACACACACACAAACACGCCGGCTGAGACACACTTATGATTGTCAAGAATGGAATGTTCTGTCTGCAGTCCAGTGCTCAGGGCAGCTGGAACCAGGACACGGTGCATGTGTGTGTGTGTGTCAGTGTGACCACAGTATAAATAACTACGCTCTCTCTGCAGTGTCAACTGAGGCGAAGCGGTGTGTTTATTTGTGAAGCGTAGCATACGTGTCACATATGTGCGCATTGGAGCCCACCCGTGTTACATTTGAGGACCTTTTGCAACAGGCCCGGGGAAGATTTTTTTTTTTTTCATTAGGAGACAATTATTTCCTCAGATGGCTTTTGAAATGTTTGAAAAAAAAAAAGTGAAAAAAAATGTAACATTGAAATGATTCTAATTGATGAATATTTGTCATATTATCAGACTTTGTTTTACTTTTGTATTTATGATTTTGTTTTAATTTTTTTTTTGTGACTGACTTTTTTTTGAAGATAACAATTACTTAATTCTTGTCAGGTTGAGTTGAATGAGCCTGATAGAGGGTATTTGTGCGACCGTAAGTGAGTTGTGCGTGTGCGCGCGCCTGCGTAGCAGCTGCCCCGTCAAAGCCGAGCACCACAGAAGCCTTTTTATCCATCAGCACCATGTGGGAACAACCAAAAGCTGTCATGCCAATAATTGTCCCGCATTTTCAATCACTCTCACGTTTGACTGACGGCGAGGTGAGAACTCTCATTTTGTCGCTTTCCATGCGGTGTGCTTTTTAGCAGCGGCATGACATCAGCTCCCGCCACGCTGGATGTCGTAAACGCGCGATAACGAGCGCGAGGCGGAACTCTCCCATTGGCTGAGGTGGCTTCCCACACTCGCTCCTAATTGGATGTAGCCGTGCGACCTGCGGCGGAGGCGATTGGCGGAGGGGAATTGGATTGAGGAGCCGTCGGGAGGGGTCCCGGGAAGGTGTTGCAGTGGGTTTCATCAGCCAGCAACAGCACATAGCTCACTTTAGCCGTATGCAGACGGCGGGGGGTGGGGGGGGTGGGGACTTTCTTTTCTGGTTTCAGTTTGTCATGACTCAAGCGGTTCAAGTGCGACCAGGCAATCTACTTTCTTTTCTTATTTGGGCTCCACGATTGTCTGTTTGAGGTCAATCCGGGACTTTTAAACTTTTGGCCACTCCTGGTTTTAAAGACACCAAACGCAACAATTTGGCCTGTGTAACTGCTGGAAAATGACTAACATATTTCACATTGTCATGGCAACCCAATGGACCGCCTAGTTTGCTCATTTGTGATTTTGTTGGATCAGACAGGACACTTGGAACACCTGAAGCAAAGCACACTCTCATGCATTATGTAAACCTGCGTGACTAATCTGACACCAATGTCAACACACGCCGCAGCGCATGCTCATTAGGTCAAAGGTACGCATTGTGTTCACCGAAGGTATTAAAAAAAAAAAAATTAAAGAGGAGCTCAATGACACTTAGAGCATTGTGCCATTTTGCATTTTATGAATGGCTTTTGGGAAATAACACAGATGAGCTCTACAGGTCTACGCGTATTTTTAGTCATATTGCTCTAGCTGCTGCCTCTCTCGATGCAACTTTCTAAGAAGGATATGCTGTGTGTGTGTGTGTGTGTGTGAAAATGTTGGATAATCACACAGCGTTATGTCATGCCTCAAGAGATACTGCCAGAGGATAAACACTGGTCTCCCTGGTATCTCATCTTACCTCATTGCATTGACAATACTCAAACACACACACACACAACACTCATAAACATGCAGCATTCATCATCAACTGCAATTCTTAAGGATTTGTGTCAGACAAAGAGCACATTACTCCAGCAAAAACTTGGAAACACAAACACAATACTTTCCGCTTGACTACCTTAAACGCACAAATATGCGTGTATGCACGCAATGTTCAAACACACAAACCCACAGAGAGCAAAAAAAAAAAAAATGTTAAGACTGCCCACACCCTACATTAAAAAAAGAGGATAATTTAAACCCACTCTTGTTCGTTTTTTGAGCGTGCTGCCAATCCAAACCAAACCCAGGAAAGACTGGAAAACTTTGTGGAAAACCCAGTTGCCATTTGGACTTTTTGCCCGTTTGAACCCGAGAACGCGGTCACAAGCGTGATGGCGTTAAACTATACATCGGCGCAGGAAAAACATGCGACCCTGATTTGGAAGGTTTGCTTTAAATGGGAGGAATTAACATCGCCGACAGCCCCTCAGGTCCCGTAAGAGTTCTGCAATTGCGAGGGACGGAGAAAGGCGGGGGACGGAAAAGGAGGGAAAAAAATGATAATGAATTTCCCAAAGTGTTTGAGTAGCTTGTGGCACAGGAAGACAAGAACGAAGCCATGTTGCACATTCCACAGGGTGAAGTTGTCAAGGAATGCACTTGGCACGTCCCCTGCCTCAATTTCAGCGCACACGAGCAAGAAAAGGAGGCGTGCGGGTGTGATTTGACGACATTTTCCGATCAGAGTCATTCGACAAGATGGAATTTTTCCTCACAAGATGTGTGTGACTCAAAAGTAGAAAATATATCTTTCTTAAGATGGCTTCATTTGGTCGACTGAAGATGTGAAGTGACGATGCCAATAAACTGCTGGGTGGTCCGTGGGAAAAGAAGTCGGGACTTTATCGCTAGGCGGTGGCACACGCGCGCACACATGATCTGTTTGTGAATTTTCCTCTTACGCAACAAAGAGGCCGTTTGTTGAGAATTCAGCAGAAGCTTGATCATCGATCACGGTCCCGCTTGTCTTTCTCAACACAAAGACCGCGGCACGTACGACGCAGACGTCAGCTCAAACGGCGGCTCTTGTGTTCATCCGTGTCCGATTAATATAAACAATGCTTTGCTGTTGGTCAAAATAAGCGTGCCGTTCAGCGTAACGAATATCTTGCATCTCCGAACTTGTTGCACCCGGGTTTATTTCTCCATATATTTCTCTATACGTTTGACTGACGTTTAATATGCAACAAAACAATCAAACACCATCTGAGGGGAAAAGTGGTAAATTCTTAGACTGGCCGTGAAAACGTCTCGTCTTTACTCCCATCACGGAACACAAACGATAAAAGTTCGTGAGAGTCGTTGATGAAGTCATGACCAGATCCCGTTTTGTGTTGCAGAACTCCATCCGGCACAACCTCTCACTGCACAGCCGCTTCATCCGTGTCCAGAACGAAGGCACGGGCAAGAGTTCCTGGTGGATGATCAATCCGGACGGGGGAAAGGGCGGCAAAGCGCCTCGCCGCCGCGCCGTCTCCATGGACAACAGCAACAAGTACACCAAGTCAGCGCGCGGCCGCGCCGCCAAGAAGAAGGCCGCTCTGCAAGCTGCGGCGGCGGCAGGCGACGCCAACGGCGAGAGTCCCACGGGGCTGTCCAAGTGGCCGGGGAGCCCCACATCACGCAGCAGCGAGGAGCTGGATGCCTGGACGGACTTCCGCTCTCGCACAAACTCCAACGCCAGCACTCTGAGCGGCCGTCTTTCGCCCATCCTGGCCAACCCGGAGCTGGACGAGGTCCCCGATGACGAGCCCCCTCTCTCGCCCATGCTCTACTCCAGTCCGGGCCGCGCTTTGTCTCCCGGCAGCGCGGCCAACGGGAAGGCCGCACCCGCCGAGCTGCCCCGTCTGGCCGACCTGGCCGGTACGATGAACCTGAACGACGGGCTCACGGACGAGCTGATGGACGAGCTGGACAACATCAACTTGGTGACAACTGCTTCGGGACAAGTCCCTTCCAACGGGACCTCAGGGTTCGCTTTTGTCCCCAAAGCCAACGGGCTGGCCTCACCTTCCCCCAACGCCTCACCTTCGTCCAACTCGTCTCCCAATAATGGAGCAAACTACAGCAACTCCATCTTCGGCTCCCACCCTCCGGGCTCGTCCCTGCGTCCGTCCCCCATGCAAACCATCCAGGAGAACAAACAGACGTCCTTCTCCAGCATCAGCACTTCGCGTTTCGGTAGCGTGACGCTACAGGACCTGCTCAACTCCGACAGCCACAGCGACGTCATGATGACCCAGTCGGACCCGCTCATGTCGCAAGCCAGCGCCGCCGCCATCGTGTCCCAGAACTCCCGCCGCGGCCTCATGCTCCGCAACGATCCCATCATGACGTTCGGAACAGCCGGAGGAGTTCAGGGCAGCCAGGGCGAGTCGCTCCAAAGCAACAACCACAATCAGAGCTCGGTGAGGTCCGTCAACAGGGGTCTGAATTTAGCCAACGAGGTGAACGCTTTGACCAACGCCAAGCAGCAGCTCCTGCTTTCACCTCTGGGAGGAAACGGGTCCTCCTCCATGCAGATCGACACCTCCATCTTCCTGAACGGGGCGGTGAGCAACAGCGGGGGAGTGTGCCAGGATCGCTTCCCCACCGATCTGGACCTGGACATGTTTAACGGCAGCCTGGAGTGCGACATGGACTCGATCATCAGGAACGAGCTGATGGACGCCGACGGGCTGGACTTTAACTTTGACTCTCTGATCAACATGAACGGAGTCAGCAACTTCGCAAGCGCCAAGCAGGCTTCTCAGAGCTGGGTACCCGGCTGAAGACGATGCAAAAGGTAAGTCCGATCCGGTGTCTTGAGACCTCCTTTATGACACAATTGGATTTTTGACGAACCTCTGTCTGTCATTTCGGTTCACATCATGTTGCCGTTGACGGCAAAAATTTGCATAAAGAACTCATTGATGTCACAACACTCGGTTTACGGTACTGTAAACGTGATACGGACCAAACTCTCCCACTTACCTTAACGTGAATCCGGCATCAAAATGAAGTCCTGTTGGGTTGGAAATGGTAAATCCTTCCCGTGGCGAATGCAAAATGCGCAAATGTCTTCTTCTTCTTCTACTCTCTTTTGGCGGTTGGCTGCATTACCACCACTTTCTTTTGCGTCAACACAATTAAGGAATGGTGATTTTGGGTGCCAGTCCAAGCTCGCATTTTGATATCCAAATCAAACCCGAGTATAAGTTGCAAGACCAACCAAACGACAAAAATAAAAAGTGTGACTTTTAGTCCCCAAAAAAAAAGAAGTAGTAATCTTACATTACCCGTAGAAATAAATGGCTTATCATACACACGCGGTGAAATTTCTCCGTCACTTTCATGAATAAGCCAAGCTCAACTGAGCTCCTTCCAGACATAAAAAGCTTTTCCCCCAGTCAACATGGATCAATTCAACTCGTCTTTCAGAGCTTTCGTACCTTCTTGTGGTGTCTTCGAGTGTTAAAGAAAGTAGAGCCTGACCCATAAATAGGCCGGCTGACTTCATCGGCTAATCTAAGATATTTTAAAACGGGCTCATTATTTTTTTTGTATTTTATTTTTAACACAAAGATTGAACATTCAAGCAAAATCCCTCACTTGCCAAAAAACTGCCTGATTTTTGCCAATTTATTCTCTTTTGTAAAGTTCACCAATATTAAAAGACTAGGTAATGTAAAGAGTCAAATGTTCAGCCTTTTATCGTGTTAAGGGACCAAAAATCAAGTTCATTTACTAATTAAATATTTATTGAATAAATTAGTCAGTTATCCGAATTTTATCCTGCTAAGCTCTAATAGAGCACAAAAAAATCATAATCATCTTTTTTTTCTTCTCCCCTCGGCAGGTCTGAACTGCGCCTCATGAGAGCAAATCTGACTCCGCCCCTTTTTTGCCAACACCAGCCATCAGCACAACATAGAACACCAACCTTGTGTTTACACGACGAACACTTCTCGTCTCGGGGAGGGAAAAGATCTGCCGGACTTTTAAGTGATCCAACTTCCTGGGAAGAGCCTCCTGTGAAACGACAACAAGCGAAAAAGTCACAAAAACTCTTGAATTATGCAAGTTTGCTTGTGTAAGGCTCGCTCATCAGGCGGGACGACAAAGACGAATAACAAATGAATGCACGGCGTGCTTCTACCTAGTCAAGAAATGACCGCGGAGGAGATGTGTAAATCTGATCCAGTGCGTTTTTTTTCGCTGGGATGTCGTGTTTACCTTTGCTCTCCCCTTCCGTGATTCATTTTTTTAAATGTTCAGTGTTTGTTATTGGGATTTTCCGTTACGTGAAACAGAGCGCCTCGTGTGTGCACTTCACCACTATCGCCACGCACTTCCGACAAATGGCTTGAAGGGAAAAGTTTCCATGATTACATGTTGAATCTTTTACCTTTTTTTTTTTTTTTTTTTTTTTAAAGCAGAGACAAAAAAAAAAACGCATAGGAAGAAAATCTCACTTGTGGGTATTTGTACAGTTTGAGCTTTAAAATTTGTTTATCACAGCATATAATGTAGCGAGAGAAAAGAAAAAAAAAGTGAATCTATGTGTTCTATGGATGTGAACATTTCCACAGCATTACAGGTGCTATGTAAAACAGTGTTGAATCTTGTCCTCGAAGCACCTCGTGCGATTTATTTCGTTTAGTTCAGAATTGTGTGCAGTTTTGACCCTCGACCTGCAAAACGACTCGAGAGCCGCGGCCATGTGCGGCGTGGAGAGGCTGACCCCTGTGCATGACGAGGGTGGCGGTGCTCATTCCTGCAGAAGCCATTTCTGTCCTCCAGTAAAACAATAAGCTGTCTCTTCTGTACGTTGCCAAATTACTTGAATCAAGCAGTAGGATATGCTGGCAGCCAAAATCACAGCACTCGAATGCACATTATGGCTAAACACACACACAGATCAAAGACAGACAAGGGATGTGTGTGGAGCGCTGTCGTCATCATCTTGGGATTTTTTTGTAAAGAAACACTCAGGGGGTGAGAAGCAGGGAGGGTGGGGGCGTATTCTAAAGAGATTTTCATTCAAATAAACATGTCCTTGATTAAATGTAACAGTGATGCTTTGTGAACTTGTAACCTGTGAATATTTTTGGGCCTCGACCTTGAAGTAGATTTTGGCCAAACTGAAAGGACGTCATTATAATCAAGTTGGAATTTAGTGAGAGAGAATGAAGTCACGAGAAGAGCTAAAGGTATATTAGGTTTATTGTTAGTTGCACAAACGCTCGTATTTGTTGCTGAGAAGCACGGTGGCTCGTTTGCATGGGAATTTTGAGATTCGCACCTCAAAAATTCTGACATTTTATCTCATAATCGGTCAAATGATTTTGCTCCCCCCCCAAAAAAAACAGCTTTATTCTTGAGGAAATATAAGATTTTTTTTTCTTGAGTTTAGAGTAGTCTTCAAGACTTTAACGTCTAAGGTCTATTTATTCCGAAAAACTTTTTCCGACCATTTTCTCATAAAATGTTTCTTTGAGAAAGCATTGGTGAAAAAAATAGTACATAATTGTCAAAACAGGCCAAATTTCTGAACATTTTTTAATTTTTTTTTACTTTTTCTTCTCCTCATAAAATCACTTTATTTCTCTTTTGAGGTTACACATTTTTCCCTCCAAAATTACTGAGTTCTCATAAGATTTGAACTTTTTATTCGCCACCATACGACAGCACTATTTTATTGCGGGAACACAACTTTTTCTCTTTTAAGATGACAAATTTTCTCTACAATCTGACTTTTTTTTTTCCTTGCACGATTGCGACTTTTTGGACATAATCCACATTAATTCTTGTAAATTTTTCAGCATGGCCCTCTAACTTTTTTGGGGGGGTACGTGCACACGTGTGGTGCTCCTGCAAGCTATTCCGCATATTTGCGTGTTCGCTTGCGTCACCCCCGCCCTTCTCCTCCCCTGTACACATTTGACGTATTTCTGCATTTTGAGCTCTGTGTGTGTGAAAAGCATTTTACTCACCCACCGTACGTCCTCGTCGTATATTCCCTCGTCGTACTTGACCCTTGTTACCTCGCCAAGGTAGAGTTGAAGAAACGTTCTGACGTGCCAGGTAGAAGGGAACACTGTTGCCAGCAAATGTATCCTTGAAGCAGATTGTGTAACCATTGTTGTAGCATCTGATCGGGAGGCCCTGGGGTGAGGGGAAAGTGACATGAAGGCTTTGACCCCGCCGTGTAAAATAATGTACAGATGTGTATATATACATTTATATATTAAAAAAAAAATTATATATATATATCACCAAGGCAGAGGAGTGAGAGTGCACAGTTTTTAAGGATTTTGTGCACGAGCAAGCTGTAACCACTCGACTCAATGCGACGGTGCCGTCCCTTGACAGCGATTCTAATACAAAGATATTCGCGTTCTGACAACAGTGTTTGTATTTTGCTAAATGAGCAGCACTTGAACCATCTTCCGACTTTACGGCGCTCGTCATTGTGTATCGGACGCTCGCCGTGTTCAGTGTCCCGTTTTTTGGGGGGTTGGAACAAATTAAACTGCAACGCATTTGAATTTGAATACACTGACTGTACAAAATATAAGAGACGCGTTTGGTTGGGTAGACGGAGCGTTGACGTTTTGTCTGCTTCGTTCAACGTCCTTCCACGCGCAACGGCAATGCACATTTAAAAGAAAAAGAAAAATCAACTGACTAGACCACTAAAAATCGTAATCACCTCATTTGTATTTTTTGTAAAATAAACAAATAAAAGAAATCTCCTTCCCATGCGCCCTCTGTCCAACTTTGTCCCGTATTATTAATCTTCTCGATGTTGATGTTAATGGGTATGCTTCCTGTGTTCTCATTTTTTTTTCTGGAACTGTAATCTAGTTTGTATAAGAAATGGTGCACATGTAAATAAAGCTTGGTGAGGCTCCACATGCTCGTTGTTGGTCTTTTTTTGTTTTTTTTAGGTACCGAAAACAGCCGTTCTCAAAATATTGCATTTATGCTGACATTAATACTACTTTATTGCAGAAACGTTAATACAAACATGTTAAATTGAATTAATTAAAGTGTCAAATTAAACAACCGAGTCAATCATTTATCTGCCAACGATATTTCTAAAAATGTGTCCATGAGCAAGCCATTTTGCAACCCCCGCCACCACCGTGATGTAATCGTGAACTGATCGGCCAGGATGGGTGAAGATCCAGAGCCGCTTTCGAGCGGTTGCGTACTGGCTGAATTTGGGAGGGAGTGTTGAAAAGCCAAGAGACTCACAGTGCAGCAGTGAAAAGGGCAGAAATATCTCGTCCGCCTCACACAAGCTGACTGTTTTGGTTTTTTTTGTATTCGTTGCGTCTCCGATTCATTCGAGAAGATAAATCACTTTGGTGTGTGTTGGGAGCGGTGGGGGCTTTGGGAGGCTCACCATGAAAGTGACTCTGTGTTCCTCTCACGTTCCTGGAAATCCTCTTACACAATGTTTGTTTGTGGAAAGCTGCGCTCAGCAAGAGCAGACATCCAGAAACTTTTTTTTTTTAAGAAGCAAAGTGATTTTGCGTAACCTCAGAGCACAATTCTCCAACCTCTTATATCGAGCTTGAGATCAATTCTGAAGCCGTAAAGTACATTTTTACTACACCGTCTGTTTCCATTTTCATCTCCTTTGGTTCTGGCTTCCTCATCAATAATGCAATGCAGCTGGAGGCGGAGCTAATTGTTCCCTACTTCAGTTTCCACACCGTGACATAGGAAAGACGCATCTGCCTGAACAGAATGTCCCAAGCAGCACGTTACGTCACTCCAAGTTCGTACTTGCCGTACGGCTGGAAGACCGTGCTGACATTTGCATTTTGTTGTCGCTACATACGCACATGGTTGAGCTAATTAGTTATTTAAAATACATCAAGTGAAATTCATTCATTCATTTTCCAAAGCGCCTGTCCTCACAAAGGCCGCGGGCGTGCTGAACTCTCTTTGCTTTATGTTTGGTTTAAACTTCAACCGAGAGTGTCAATGCCATTGAAGAGCTTGTAAGTCTGCACTCACAAGTCAAAGCACAAACTTGGAAGTCAAGTCACTTTTATCTCAAGGCACGACTGATCCTGCCCGTCTATCTCCATATCTATCTCTCGGTCCGGCCATCCAAGTGGTTATCTATCGACATGCTGAAGACTGACAACTGAGTCAGTGGCGTCTTTGTGCTGTGAGTGTCGCGCACGCGCATGCTCGATTGCTGCAGTGGGATGATGTCATCAGCGTATCGGCTGACTGTAACAGAGCACAGTGGAAGGTGCCGATTGCACGGAGCGCGTGCAGCACGACGTTCGCGCTCGCGCCAGACAAAGTGATAACATTTGCTCCGCAAAAGCACGTTTCCCGCGCTCATCACCCCCCCCCCCTCCCACTGTCGGAGCATCGCATCCATCGCGAGTAGCGATGTGCGAGGATGCGATGCACAGTATCGGTGTGAAAAGTGGCAGAGGTGAGGTGCGATGAAATGACAGAAATGCAGCGTGAGGAGGGGAAGTGAGAAATGCTGGCATGAGCCAGGAAGCGGCGTGTCACAAGGTGCCAGAGCGACATGTTTTAAAATAACCACAAGGTGCGCTGCTTCGGCGTGTTAACAACATTTTCAGAACGCATCAAAAAAAAAAACACCGACTTCCACACCTTCTCTGGCTCGAGGGCCTCAGCGTGTGACACGATGACGCATGCACATTGGCTTGAGGTCACTATAGAATTTTCCGGCGCTCCACAAGCTGCTACTTATTAGAGGTGCGGTGTCTCAAGGTGTTCCGAGGCGCCGCTGATATATTTTGTCCTCATAGACTGGCCCAACTCTAATGGAAGCAAAGTCTTGATTCATGGTTGAGTTTGTCGTCCATTAGAGAAAATAAACAAAAAATGAAAATGCATGGAAGTTTTACCAAATCAATACCTCATATTTCACAAGGCAATATATTTCGACTTCTCAAACATGTATTTCCAACTTTCAGCTGCCAGTGACAATTAAGCCCGCATGCACATCAGGACAAGGTCACGCTCAAAGAGGGACTTGAGCATCGTGCTGCAGGCTGATGCTGTGCAAGCGTGGAGTGACTTACAGCCCTCGCTTGCCATTAAAAGCAGCAGACGGAACGTACGCACACACTTTCATGACTCCCATTCTTCACCTTTACTGCGTTCCTCTCGTCTCTGGCTGTTAAGTCAAATCCCCGAGATGGCGAGCTAGCGAGCCGGGGAGACAAAGAACGAGCTAATGTGTCCCAGAGAATGGGCCGAGTGCAACGGAGAGGCGACGATCGACTTTTAGCTACTGAAGCTAACGCACGAAGGGGTCTCATGACAAAACCCAAATGGCCATCACTTTCATTTCACATGACCAGTTTTTACTTGCGAGTGACATTAGACCGTTAGCATTAATGCTTAATGCTAACTGGATAGTTTTTCTTGTACTTTGTCTTTGCGCTTGTTTTCCTTTTCCTGCCTTTTTGTAATTTGCCCGTTTTTTTGCCTTCACACTTCCTTTCTAACTTCCTGCAAGGTTCTCCAACCAAATTGTTTGTTGTTCTTTAAACTTACCGGATTACCCCCGCCCCCTCCTCCAGTCTGAGCGCAATCATCTCAATGTGAGAAGCCTTCATCCCATCTGTGTTGCATATGTCTTTTTATTAGCATGTGTGCATCGGCGTGTTTATGTTCACGGACACTAAAACATGTGGCTTTGCTATCATGCTTTGTTTGCTCAGCCATGTGTGTGTGTGTGTGCCTCGCATGTGTTTTTCTCCTTAGGAAATAATGGTAATATGAATATTGCATATAAACCTTCATCATCATCATAAAAGTGTTCATTAACTTAACATTCTTAAAGATCATCCATTGCATTGCTTCGGATTAAAGATCAGCATAGTTTTTTAGCTGAAGACAAATTTTGAGCCTCTGCCCCGTTGCCAAGGAGGCGCATCACCTTCCCGCGTGACGTTAGCAGCTTCAAGCGGCCGACGGTGACGCGGGTCGTGCTTCATCTCAAGCACCACTTTTGTCATCCCACATGATTGACAAGTCCAGTATGGGTCCGTCTTGGTGACAATGGCATCAAGCATCTCCCTCCCACTTCCAATTGGTTGCTCGGCAGCACGGCGACACACTGTGATTGGCCGAGAAAGACAAGCACTCTCGGTCAATCGGGTTCACTGTATCCATGAGACGAAAACATGTCCCGCTATTTAAATCTGACAAAATACTTCAGATGAACAATTCGGTGAGTCGATAGGTGTGAAAAATAAGTTTCATGAGTGGTCGATTGAGTTTTAAAGGACTGAGTATGTCCACATGAAGAAAGGAGAGTCACAATGAAATATGAGATGCATAAACGCCTGCATTTCAGAGTTGATGCAATGCATTTGAATCAAATTTGACTTCAATATTCGAAGCACACAACAGGAGGATTAGGGGCAATTGGTGTTCATTTTTACATTGGAGCTTGAATGGAGGACCAAGACAGACCATAACTGGAAAAAAAAAAATCAACACTGGCATATGAGCTGCACCTACTTATCTCTCACCACCATACAAATATTTATCAGCTAATATCAGTCAGTATATTTTTAAAAATAATGATGAAACATGGAACTGATGAAAAGATTATTTCAGTAAATATTGCCGCACAGTCACAAACATCATACTCATTAGGGTTTGTGACAAAACATTAACTGATCTGCAAGAGTCCCCATGTTAATATCACAATATTATTAGTGCTTTAACATCTGTCACATTTTTCTAGTTTTCCCCTGAAGCAACGTGGACAATAACAATGTAACTGAAATGCTTTCATTCTATTTTATCCAATCCAAACCTTGCTGTAAAATTATTAATTGCTCCGTTTCTGATTAAAATAATGCTTGTTTTATGTATATGAAAAATACTGTTGGCCTTCTGTCTTATTATGAACTGTTTGGTATACATGTGACAACTGTACACTTTTAACATAATATTCTAAAGCCATATTGACATTGGTTGTTATATAATACGTTCAGAGTTTTAGATTAATAATAGCAGCTTGCTCATCTCGTGTAGCTAAATAAGATAAACGGCTTTCAAGATGACGCAGTAGCTAGAAAAAATAGCAGTTATATTCAAATACCTGCCGAAATTGAGCACATAACTCTTGTTTTTATATTGTCTCCTATTTATATAGTCAAATAATTATTTCACTGTACTTGTAGCTCCATAGCTTGAGTAGCCACGGTCTTGGTCGCGTGTGATGACGTCATCGCTACCGTCGACTGACGATTACGTTTCAACAATTGAAGCCGAATCTCTCGGTTCACAGCGGAATATTTCTGCCATTGAATTCTCTTCAAAATACTCCCCAAAAAATTATTCATTGCATATAAAAATGTAGCTTATTGAACGGAACTTTGAAAACGTTATATTTTTGTAGTCATGTACAGTTTTTGGGTTAGTGGAAGACGATTTTTATTTGATTAGATTTTTTTTAATGCTTAAAGGAGATGGTGGAGTTTCCCCGACATGGACTGTAAGTATTTAATGTTATATTGTGTTTATATTCTGTCATAAAAATCACACGATGGGCCGTCTCTCCCCGTTTGTTGTGCTCGCTACCACAGCAACATGTGGTCGCCATGGCGACGCAGCACCGCGGGACTCCTTGTTCGCTCGGAGTCGTCCAGTCCACCATAAAACCAACCATTCCCCCTTCTGCAAGCCATGCTAGAAAGGTAAATATAAGACAAAACTTGAATCATGAAGACAAAACGGAGCTAATTCACAAGCTGAGCCGAGGTCACCGTCGGCCAAATGGGCTCCACGGAGAGGAAATACGAGCTCTGTGGGCCTTTTCTACCGAGGAGGCACCCCTCGTTGAAAACGAGCGCAGAGATCGTGGGTGAAGCAAGAAGGATCCTGCGAGCTCAGTCCACCCAGAGACCTTACACCCCAAGAGATGCACACAGGCAGTTGTTTGCAAGAAGCTCTGTCCGTGCAGAGCACAGCAGCAGACCTTCCTCAACCTTCAGGTATGTCTTCCTCCTTTATTGCTGTCACAAAATGTGCCCTATGAGACACTTTTCTTTTTCAACCTCACAGTCTTCACGCACAGAATTTTGATGTCGGAGACTCCAGGCCAAGTTTGGGAACTCGCCTATCTCCATTGGAACATGTGAGTAATCGCTCACCTCACCGCTGAGGAACATTGTGTTGAATAATGCAACAGGTATCATGAAGTGTCCTTGAACTGTTATCGTGAGCACGCTGCAACCTCAAGCATGTCACTTGATACGAACAAAAATCAATAGGGTTCTGGTCCCAAATTAAAAGCGGTTAATTAGACGAGCCCTGAAAAGTATGACGCAAAACCTTCAACCTTGACTAAATAAATAAATCCTGACATTGCCAATGACGGGATAAATTTATGTTGTTCCCATGCCAGAAGACAAAGATTCCATTTCCCGGCCACGATGACATTTCAAAGTCATCTCCCAAACCTCCCACTGACCCGCTGGACACAAAGAGGGCGTTGGTGCGAACACGGGCGCGTCTCCTCAAGGCGACATCTCTCACCGCGTTGCCTCCTTTAGTGGCGCACACAGATGGTGAGGAACAACTCTGACCTCGATTAACATTCTCCGCGTCTGGACACAAAGAGTTGGTTTTCTACTTTGCTGCTCACTACAGACGGCTTTTCTGTGTGCAGCGTCGCTAGAAAGATTGCATCAAGACCCAGCGAAAAAGCTGACGGCAGTCCAAGCTTTTGTCTCCGGCGACCACAAGGAGGCTTTCGGCGTGGCTCACTTTGCTGCGGCACGCACAAGTCAGAGTGAAAGGTATTTGCTTCCTTCCATGTGACATCCCATAATGAACACAAGATTTACTGGCAGCTATTACTAGTGGGTGAGAAATTTCCGACACAAACCTCATCAGCTGTGTCAGGACGAGGGGACATAACTCTGCTGTTCAAAATCCATCCGCATATTGATTGGTAGCCAGGTGGGAGCACTAACGATAAAACACACTTGACATGAAATCTCAGAACATCGCCTGCAGCACAGCCACAAAGGATGCAGCAACCTTTGCTAAATTGTTGCTTCCATCTGACCATTTTCAATATTCTATCTAGTCGTAATTTTGCAAAAGCAGGAGGAAACCTGCGCAAGTGAACGCCACAGAGAAAGGCCTGACGCGATACAGATTCAAACCGACGACTTTCTCGAAACACTGCCAACCACTCAGACGACTGAGCTGCCCTAAAGAGGATTTGGAATTTAAATCATTTGAATCTACCCATCCGTTTTCGAACGAGCTTGTCCTCATTAGGGTCGCGGGTGAGCTGGAGCTTATCCCAGCTGACTTTTGGCACCCTGGATCGGACGCCAGCCAATCGCAGCGCACATATAGACAAACACATTCACGGCGATCGAGTTTTTGAAAACGCAGGAGGAAGACGGATCCAATGTAGATTTTTGATGTTCCGCTTTTCCAAGAGCGAGAGTCAGCTTCCTGCAACGCGTCACGTCAGCTTGGATAAGCTCCATCCCACGCGGTGACCCTGGACAGGATAAGCGCTGTAGGAAAGGGGACAGATGGATGATTGGCTGGAAGAAATCACATGCTTCTTACAGCCCGGGGTCCGGAATGACCGAATGTGCTTCCTTGCGCTGTCCACTTTTGAAAGTTTTGTTATCAGCGCTCTAAGCCGAGCACTAATGACTGCGGACAGACGCAGACAGAAAGCATCCAATAAAGACGTCATGTTAGGGCTCCAAATGGCTCTCTCATTCGATTTGGATGCCCATTTGGGCAAGCCTGGCAGCGCTATGCATTGTTGCTGCAGCGCGCTGTTGCCAGGCCCAAGACGGGGATGAGGTCATGTCTCTGGGAACGTCCGCTGATGGGACCTGTAATCCTATCACTGAGTATTCACTCTTAACAGGTCCTGTACATTGTGATCATGCCAAACGTGACACGCACATAGAATAATGCACTTAGTCGGCATATCTGTGGATGTATTTAAAAAAAAAAAAAAAAAAAGACTGAAAGGGATGGGATAAAGTGTGGTTTGTTATGTTTCTTCCTGCAAAAACTGCACACAAGCCATAGGGATGACAAAGCACAAACAGCCTCCAACAGACGCCGCGCAGAGTTCAGGTTTTACTTCCTGTCTGTTGGAGATTGAAGTCTGAGATGCACGCAGGCGACGGCAACCGCGTCGACATAAAACATTCACACACACACACACACACACACACAAGGTCAGGCTGAGAAAAACACTCATGTAATTGCGTCAAGACTCAACCAACACGTGGAAGTTAGTGTAGCACTTTTGGTGCAACAGTGACACCTAGTGGCAGCATCTAATACATTTTTTAAAATGTGCTCATCATGTTCAATTTTAATTTGTCTATTGAATGTCCCGGTGTCTAAAACATGAAAAGTTGTTTGTGTGTTTTCTCGGCGCAAGCAGCAGGCTATCGCAGTCCAGTGTTGATGCCGGAGTCGGAAGCGACGAGGTCAGAGGAGGACAGAGAACAGGTTTGTTCAGATGGCGTCAATGAATTCGTCTGTCTTTTTTTTTTTTTCCACACGTCAGCACAAATGGTGTGTTTAATCCGTTATCTCTTACATACTTGAAATTGCCTTTCAGAGCAAAAAGCTAAAGATTATCCCCCCCCCCCTCCCAAGCATTGAAACTAGACGAGTCGAGTTCTGCTTTGGGGGATTTTGCTTTATACTTTATAAGCGTGAGACAAATCGACTAGACAATTGCTTTAGACAACCACAACTTCCCGTGTCACATGAAGCGATGATGTATGCATGCCAGATTGATTGCAAACCGTTGCATGCACAACATGAATCAATAATAAAATGCAATACGAATTAAAAGTTGTACTCGGGAGTTTAGCAGCGAATGGTGACCTTTCGGTGCTGCCGTCAAACTTCCTGCTGCTTTATTTTAGGACAATGAACTTGTGAACCGAGCAGACGTGTTTGCAGCAGGCTCATTTTCACCAATGTGCTCTCTCTCGCTCTCTCTTGCCACCAGATTCGGGCGGGAGTGGAAAGAATAACACAAGCACAGGTGCAGACTCGCGGTGGGATACGATAGCGCCTCATCTCCAGCAGCTAAAGGCTGCGGCTGCGGCTGCGGGTGCGGGTGGTAAGGGCAACACAAAAAAAAAAAAAAAAAAGGAAACGCAATAAATGGCAAATCCGATGACATGCATCGGGCTTGACCAGGAAGTCATCCTGTGTGCTTTGTGACGCACACTTTCCACAACTAGATTGAGTATGATTGGCACCAAAATAATAAATCGTGTCAGCCTGATGCAGTCTGCCAGGCTTGGCTTCAAACACATTAAAAATACTTCAACGCGATACAAATGCCCACTTTCAAAGGTCCATATTAAATATTTATTCTGCCCAATGCCTTGAGAGTTCATGCATGCAAAATTGCAGCGAGGTGTTCAGAGTGTGCCAAGCCCTACTTTCAATGCCGGGAACACTTTTATTATTTGGCTTGAAAAACAAGAAACAGGCTCCACCCTTTCTCTTTCCTCTGCATCCTGATTGGAGCCGTGCGATTGTGCCACTCCATTAAGTTTCCTCCAAAAGGGAGGATGTTATTTTACGGCTAATGTTTTATCGATGGGGCAGATTTCACCTCAAGTGCACCAATCAGTCGAGTACATGTGACGTGCGTGAGGTCGCGGGACCGATGGCGGCACTAAACGGGGGCCAGACGTTTCGGAGGAACATCTGGTCATTGTCCAAGCGGTTTCTCAAAAGCGAGGTGGAAACACATCTGAATCGTCGCGAGTGTGAGGGCAGACAAAAGGCGAGGTCAGGGTCAGGAGATCCGTCTGGAAAGTGTGCTAGCGATGCTTTGCTTCGTGCCAAAAACAATCTGGCGAGTGTCGGGGTATTTATGCACCGCTGGCAGGTGAAGATTGAGCGGGGCATTTTGAGCCATTTTGGTTTTAATTCAAGTTTGGCAGACTTGTTAACAACACCCTGAGACCTTTTAACATTACAGGATCTTAAAGCATTTTTTTGAAAATGTGACGGAAAAATAAATTGGCACATGTGTGGTTACTTACTGCCTCTCGAGTGCGTGCCGTAATCGACATGCATCACACACACGGCAACATTTCCTCCGATAATCGTGCGCCTCCTTCCGTAAACACGATGTCCGTTCCACGAGGCTTTCAGAGGGCTAGAAAAGACAAAGAAAGAAAGAGTTACAGAAATAATTTGAGGTAATTTATACGTGACAATTTGGGGAAGCGCCTTTTTGTTTTTCCCAGTGCACAAATCAGCTTCATCAAGGCATGCTTGAATTTTTCTGGTGGGGAAGAACACAAAAGCCCCAATCGCAAAGACACTTTTGGATGAACCAGAACGAAAAACCTTTTCTTCTGGAAGAATGGACACAAATTTCTGGTTTTTCCATTTTCTCCTCGACAATCCTCCAGGCAGCTGCGAAGCCTCGCTGGAGCGTCTCTGTGACTTGTGCGTTTCTCTCCACGCCGCCCTGGGCGAGACGGGCATGCTGGGCCCTCACCGCTGCAAGAGGCGCTCCAGCATACTGCGAACGCTCTTCCAACTCATCGACCTCAACTCCCCGCGCCTCCACATGCATGTCGCCGAGCTGTGTCTCGCCGTGAGTCTTCCGCGGGCCAAGTCCGTTAGGATGATTGTTTGAAAACAATTGGATTTTTTTGGGGTTGCTTTCCAGTTACATGTCAGCGGGAACAACCTGCTCAACGTCTGCAAGCTTATCTTCCAAATCAGTCGCAGCGAAGCCAACGACGTCCTCTTCCAGAATAACTCCGTCCTAGGTGAGCAACACTTCTCTCTCATCCTCACAAAATGCCAAAAGCTGCACGACGAGGGGGGCTTTCTTGCGTCCAGACTCGCTGCTCGGACTGCTGCTGCACGAGGATGCGACGGCGTGCGGCGAAGCGCTGTTTTACGGCGCCGGCACGCTCAAATTTCTCTCAGGAAACGCCGCCGTCGTCCACCTCCTGCTGGAAAAGAACTTCATGAGCGCGGCTCACGATTTCATCCGGAAGCTGTGCAGGATGGATGACGCGCACGTCACGATTGCCGGACACATCCTCGTTCAGGTACGTCGCATCGCGTTACTCCACAAACGCGCCGGTGAAATGCTCATCTTGCGACTTTGAGTCGATTGCTCAGTTTTGTGATTTGACGGCATCGTTCTTGAGCTACTTTCAATCGGATGATCGTTTTTAGTTGTTGTAATAAAACGCGGCCATTTGAGTCAAAGCATAGAAGTCCAAACAAATGTATTCTTATTCTCCGTGTATTTCTTGGCTCATGCCCACTTTTAGCAGCGCTGTTTTTGTTTATGTCTCAAGGACATAACATTCTCTGCAAATGCCAATTCGGTCCAAAATACAGACCAAGAAGCGATTGATGTCAACCACTGAAGTTGGGCCCAGCAAACTTGTTGAGTTTCATCTCATTTGATATGTGACGCGGCGCATTACGCTGACAGATGAGGAGGCACGGAGAAGCTGCCATTCCACAACAGTCATCCATCCTTCTTCTAGACTTTAAATTCATTTCACGACCATCAGAGCAATTGCGTTGGATTCCAACCAAAAACTTTATGACCCATGAAAATCTTGAAAATATAAAGCAGTTGATTGGACACATTTAACCTGAAATCTTTGCCTGATTGAGCGAACCTTGATGTCTTCAGCTGACTGCCACCCTGAGAAACCTGGCCGACCACCCCGAAGCCCACCCCCTCTTTGTCTCCCGCTCCCTGATGTCGGATCTCTGCTTGGTTTTGCAGCGCCATCGCCAAGATCAAGACGTTTGCACCAATGTTTCCAGAATCTACAGGTAACCTTCTTGAGAAACGTGCCCGTCGATGAACTGGGCCCACGTTTTGAGTCAAACGTGTTTGTGTCCTCCTCAGTAAACTCTCTTCGTACGCGGAGTGCCGCCTCGCTCTGGCGCAGACCCCCGACTGCTACCAACTATTTTTAGAACTCCTGAGCAAACACCACCAAAAACAGGTGAGTCAGTGGGTGTCCTCTGGAGGGTTTCGCTTCAACAAATGAGCTTCCTGTTTACTTCCACATCAGCTTGTTTATTACTGGCGAGTCCCGAGCACATTGACAGGACATTACGTCTGCGCGTGTGTGTTTGTTGTGCCCTTTCTTCGCTCTGTAATGTGTGTGTCGACATGTAATAATCCCTCAGATCAGATTAGATGACTCAGCCCAAAAACACTGAGTGCAAAACCGAACCAGACAAAGGTGAGCTTCAATCGAGACCAGTCGGGACATGATCCAGAACGGAGTAGGAATAAGAATAGAACAAATGTCCGCCTGCTTTGCGTAAGCACCCAGACGTGACTGAGAGGGTGTTAACGTTTACACTCTCACACACACACAGAGACGCATAGCTCCTGAGAGGACAGTCCGTCCTGCCCTCATGCCTGTGTCGCTGCATGTTCACGACGGCAGGTGGGTTGGCGTGAGAATGCCTTCAAGTGCACCTGCTCGCCATGTGACCCGACGGAGTGGGCCGTTATGTGACGCTTCTTTCCTTTTGCACTTTGTTCGAGAATAGTAAGGTCAAATTAAGTTTGCTTGGGTAGCGTAAATCAGGCTGATTACGCTCCACTTTTGATCTCATAAACAAAATTAGAAGTTTCAATAAATGATTACGGATGGCTATTTATTTTGCCATGCAGTGGTGAGGACCGCATCAAACTGTCAGACACTCACCCACAATGCATCTCTTCTCCCGCAGGACCTGGTCGTGCGTCTCCTCTTCACGCTAGGCAACCTGACGATCAAGAGCGACGAAGCGCGCCAGCAGCTCTTCCGCTGCGAAGCGTCCGTGGACACGCTTCTGCGGCTGTACGACGACTACCAGCTGAGGGAGGAGGGGCCGCCGCCGCTGGCCAGCCGGCGGGAGGCCGAGGACGTGCTGGTGAAGCTGGTCCGGGTGCTGGCCAACATGTGCATCCATGAGGACGTGGGCGCCGCGCTGGCCAGCAACACCACCTGCGTCCAGCTGCTGATGGAAACACTGGGTGAGAAATCGGAGGTAGTATCGAGAGCTGAACTTTTACAGCTGACACTTAATTCTTAAAAGCATCTCATAAAAAAAATCTCCATCACCAAATAAAGCCAAGCTAGAAATATGTTGTGGGAATTATCGTAATAATGTAAAAGAGGCTTTTTTTTAATAAAATAAAATCACAGCAGGAAACTGCTGTTTGCATTTTTTTTTAAAGGCAGACAACCACTTCCCTGATGCTGGGAACTAGAGGTTTTGATTTACCGCTCTTGCTTTTCTTTTTTTTTTTTAAATGAGAAGCAAAACCCCCTGAGAGCAGGATGTTCTTTGGCACCTCACACTCTTATCGTACGCGTGTGTCGCAGAACTGAGGTCGGTGGAGGAGAGCGAGGAGCTCACGGTGAATGTGGCGGCCGCCATCAACAACCTGACGTTCTATCGCAAAGAAAGCGCAGTGCTCCGACGCAGCCAGCTGGCCATCGCCCAGTGTAAGAACAACACTCCGTACAATTAACGACAAGTGCAAAAAAATCATTCATTGTCACCTTTTGGTCATTCAAGTGATGCTGAAGTTGGTGCTCAGCTCCAACATGGCCGCCATGCTCGAGGCCACGCGCGTCTACGGGAATTTGTCGCAGTCCAAAGATGTGCGGGACTTTATAATGCAGAACAAAGGTTCATGATCAACACGGTAACCAATACAGTGGTACCTTGACTTAAGTTGTACAATTGAATCCGTCTTTTTTATACTTGACTTGTCAGTGAGCTTATGAAATTCTGACACTAGATGAGGTGGGACTCAAGGGTGAAAGTAGCAAGTAAGTCTCAAGTTGCCAACAAATTTCAAGCAACATTTATGCATCATGGAGTGATACAATATCTTTTTCACTGATCATAACACAAAAAGGTACATTTACATCTCTAAAAAATAAAATGTGTACATACTAATATTTAGATGAACGCATGCTTTTTGTCACGTTTTACGTGTGATTACAGCTACTGATTCCCGTCAGAAACCTGTTTCCGTCAGTGGATTAAAAAATTATTTCTTTTGCGTGTTTTTTTTTTTTTTTGAAGACGTTTCATTATCCATCCATCCATTATCTGTTCCGTTTCTCCTCACAAGGGGCGCGGAGTGCCCGACATTTCATTAAAAATAAATAAATAAATAATAACTGCTGTCAAATCAACATCAATATGACATCACTTGCATTAATTTGAGACTGGAGACGAAATTATCACTTTATTGTCTTAAATTGTTCGATTGATAAATAACGTGAAGTAGAGTTTATATATGACTCGCTATTAGTGAGCTAAACTGTGAAGCAAAACTAGTTAGCTTAATAGCTTCACAGTTCACACAGTTGGTTTACCCGTGTCTAATCTGACGAACGAAGATAAATTGCGTCGCTCTTTAAGTTACAAACCTATTGCCGTTGTCTTTTACCTGACTTCATCCTTGCATCTTTTTTTTTTCATTTTGGGAGCTTGCTCCGTGACACTTAGTCAACAAGACAGCGGCAGCGTGTCTCAAAGTGTAGCCTTCTGGTGGCTGGGTTAGGGTATGGCGCCAAAAAAACTATTTAAAAAAAGAAAGAGAAAAAAGCAATACACACTTTATATAAAAAAATTAATAAAGGTGATTTTATTAAATGGACATGGAATGACTTATTAAGTTGGGGAGTTCAAGTCAAAATCAAGTCAGGTCTTAACAAAACCAGTGACCGAGTCATGTGACTCGCGTCACCCACTTGTGCAAGATGGCCGCGTCAAGGTACCACTGTAACGCAAGAAAAAAATGCTCATTCAAGTTGTAAACAACGCTGCTGACCTCACACCTTCAGTATACAGGTTTGTGGTGACCTTGTTGGACTCCAAGAACCCGGACGTGTGCTTCTCAGCTTGCGGGGTCCTCACCAACCTGGCGCTGGACCCTCCCAACAGAGCCTGTCTTTTCTTAGAGGGGGCCGCAACCAAGTAAGCATTTTAAGTCAAACCGCTATTTTGTGTGGTCCAATGGGAGACGAGTCACAGTTCTCAAAATTTGGTAGGGCTCCCTCTAGTGGTGTGTGATTGCCTAACTACAGTTCAGTTGTATTTAATTTTTAACTTCAGTCGATTATTTTCATCATTTATGACATACGTAGAAGTCAAGTTCTTGAGCTTAAAATTACCAACTACTCATTGATTACGAAATTGGCCAATTAATTAAAAATGTATGCTGTGAAGAAAATATTTTTTGGGGGGGGGTGCCTTAACAATTTCAGGCAGGTCATTTGATTGTTTTTGCAATACTGGCAAGAATTTTTTTTGTGATGCTAATGTTTGATTTTCATTATCTTAGTTTCATGTTGTGATGTCTACAATTACCTAAAAATTTTTGTATGGTCTTTGTATCAGACTGACAGACTGCCTAAGAGACCTGGGAGCAGGTGACTGGCAGCTGTCAGCTCAGCTGTGTCAGGCCTTGTGGAACATGAGCGGCGGAGGCGGAGGCGGACCTGAGAAGCTGCTGGAGGCGAAGGACAGGGAGTCGCTGCTGGAGATCCTCGCGTCCTATTTGGGTCGGTTGGTAGTCTTGGGGCATAGCAATGCATCATGGGAGAATGGAAATATGTTTCTCAAGCTCCCATGATGCACTGCAGCTGCATCTTGCAACTATTAAATCACACCACCTCACTCTGTTGTCTAAATCTCTCCCAGATGAGGAAGAGGTCTTCAAATGGACGGAAGATGAGGACTACCACAGGGCATTGTGGGAGTTGGAGTTCCAACCCGTTGCCCAAAAACTCTATCATGCCTGGTCAATGAAATGTGAATAATATATATCATAACATAGGTACTGTACATATATGACAATAGTTAATGTTTTTGTTGTGCTACTGACTTTTAAATCCCACCATCATGTGACTGTTTATTTTCAAGCACTTTAAAATCCATCCTCATATCTTTTACAACACTTTTGCACATTTATATAACTTTGGTTTCGTGAGCGCGTGTGCGTGCGTTTTGATGAGTCGCCTCAATCTCCTTTGGTAAGCAAACGTTTTATTCATGTGTAAAGAAAATAAAAAGCACAGACGAAGCAAGCAACGTTGTCGCCTCGCAAAGCCTTTATTATTATCATCATCAGTATTCATGTTACACAGACAGGAGGGGGGCCAGGCAGTGCTTACAAGTCGCCAAAAAAGTACAGCATTTTCAAAGTCACATGGTTGTTACATCAACACAAATCAGGAACAGCACTTCATGTATCAAGATTAAAGAAAAAAAAAACCTTTACATCACATTACTCATGAGTGATATTAAGTATTAGCCAGCTGATTTTTTTTTATTTATTTTTTAATCCTAAATGCAACGTGAAGGCATTTTGGGTTGATGGTGATTGTGCTGGTGATGATGTCATACTTTGTTTTGTTTAATTTTCCCAGTGAGTTGTAACGGAGGCGAGCAAATCCAAAGTTCAAAAGCTAAATTGAATGAATTGAGCTGTCGCCATGTGAACCGCTACACGACCAACGGCAGCGTAGTGCGCCCGATCGGTGTTCGATAGTGTGCCGTCCTGCTGAGACGTTTGACTCGATGTAACTCAAATACGTTTAGAATAAGAGAACGCTACAAATGATACACAACAATTCAATATCATAGTTTATTTTTTTTTGTCCATCATTTTTCATAGATTTTGTATTAAAAAAAAAGTGTCAGTAACTGACATCAGTCAGAAGTTTTAAAAAAACAACAACAAAAAAGAAAAAAAAAATCTCTTTCACTTTCTTCCGACTTCCAATGGTACCATTCTTTTTGTCCAAAACCTCCCGGCCATCGCTTAATCCGCCCTCACAAGAAGAATGCAGTACTTGACCACTTTATACTCAACAAAACTGTTTCATTAAAATAAAAGCTGCTTTTTTCAATTTTCCTTTTTTTTTTTGCACTAGTTAGGCTTGAATAAGCACAGCTACAACCGTTTGCGAGCGCAAATCAGCCTGATGGCGGGCCGGCGGCGTCCCCTTAGCAAAACGGGAACGTGGCCGCCCAGGGAGGGGGAGAAAAAAAAAAAAAAAAAGACTGCTCACTCAAGAGCACTTTTTAAACAGTCACTCTCTGACAAAAAAAGCACGCATGTCCACAAAAATGATTTGGAGATACAGTGGTACCTTCACTTTTTGCGTTTTCAGCATCCTGCAACTCGCGCACAATTTGAGAAGTGAACAAATAGAACTCAGAAGAAATTCAACTCTGAAGTCAGGTACCACTGCACATGCTTTTTTTGTTTGGTTTTTGTTTTTGCACAGCGAGAAAACGTTTAATGGAGATTAGAGAAGAGGTATTTATTTTACTGGTAAAATTCACAGCCTTCCAAATAGGGGCGACCAGGCAGCCGGGATAACGCGGAAGACAGCTTAGCAGTGTGTGTGTGTGTGTGTGTGTGAGAGAATGTGTGAGTGTTTAGGTGTATGTGCGTGTTTTAGCCATTCCTCCCGGCCCAACCCCATACCGAAGCCCCGCATTCTTTCAGTCTTTCTTAATTAATAAACCCCTATAAACTAAGAAGAATGATGATGTCATCATTACAACTCCAGCTGTTGTGAAATGTGCTATATAAATAAAGTTGTCTTGTATTTTACGGTATTGACACGTTAAAGAACTGACGTCAAAGATAACAGAGCTACAGCAGAAGCAAGAAGTCTCCTTCAAAGTGCCTCGCCATTTTTTTTTTGACACGTGAAATTTTAAAAACTACTTTCCCCCCCCCCCCCATAAACGCACATTCATACACACACGCACGCACAACTCAAATAGGGCTCAGTGTTCTATGAGTTTGCACACACACGCACACGCCCCTTGAATTAGCTTACACAGACATTTGGGAATAATAGAGTTGATGGGGAGCTTGGTTTTTAGGGTGGGGTGGGGGGGGGGTCAATATGACCACCCCCTGTCCCTACTGAATACAACACTGGGAGCAGCTTCATCATCATTATCGTCGCCATGTCTACGCAAACTGCGCTGGGGAGTTCAGGCACACATGTTAGGGCCCCAAAAAGATGATGAGATATGGAAAAAAAAAACAAACAAAAAACAGTGATGACAAAAAATGAGAAAATAAATGAAAGGGATGTCGCTGGAATACTGTCAGTGCTTTTTTTAAGCCCAATGCTGCCTACCTCTGGTCACGTTTGGCACTGCAGGCTTAAAAAAAACTTAAAAAAAAAAAAAAGACACACGGACTAGTTGCTTCTTTGTTCTGATCTTCCGTCCAGCTCCTCAGGCCCAAAAATGTCCTATTGAAATGTCCCAACAATGACAAATGATTTAAAAAAAAAAAAAAAAAAAAGAAAAGAAGCACTTCATGTCATGTAGCGAGTGATGGCTCTCAGAGCATATAAAAGTTCGGCTTGCATTCGCGCTTCCATAAGAAGCAGATTAACGTGGACCTGCAGAAGAGAAGAACAAGGCCTTTAGCGACAAAGTCATGGAAAACAAAACAGGTTTTTTTTTTCCATACGTGAGGAAAAGGAGTCGGACCTTCTCAGAGTGCTGGAACTGCCTCCAGAAGCTCTCGTACATTCGCTTGGTGGTCTTCTCGGGGCTGCACACCATCGTCTTGATGTAGATCTTGAAGCTGCGGTCCAGCAGCTGGTTGATCTCGCCATAATCGTAGTCGTCATACCTGAAAATCAGAGGGGGGGGTTGTGATAATATGCTCCAGAATCTATGATTAAAAGCCTAATTGATAATCCGGAGTGATTATCCTGCAGTGTGGTGTCAAAAGTGATTTTTTATTTATTTTTTTTTTTAATATATTCACGGCTGATGATCGTAAATCGGATCAAAGGTCCGATTGATCCCGTCAAGACATGAGCTGCTCTTGCCTACCTGATGCCGAACATGCAGTGGATGTAGTTCCAGATGGCGCGTCGCAGCATGCTGGTGTCCACGTCCTTGTGCGTGGCCATGGTGTTGTACGTCAAGTTGTACGCCATCTGGAACTTCTCGTCCAGCATCTGACCCACGTCTGGATAGAGACGGTTCACCAGGGAGTAGCCGTGGTCCTCCCAACTGTAGTCCTGCACACAAATACATAAATATTACAAATTTGGACGATCGGGCCTCGTCACCATTCCACGCGTGGCGAGCGTACCTGCACTCTGAAAGTGGGCACGTGCTCCCCCCTCCTTGAGAAGTCTTTGTAGCCATAGCTGGGGTCCTCAAAGTGTCGCGAGATGTCACGGGAGGGCACCCACTCATCGTCTTCGGCCGTCACCACCAGCATGCTCTCCGTCTTCTCCCGCTCGAAACGCGTGGCCATCTCCTCCTGACTGGCCTCTTCGTCGTCACGGCACTCTTGCAGCTGCTTCATGCGCTCCATCAGCACCTCCACCTCGCCGCCGCACACCTCCTGGACAACATGCCGGCACGGGGGAGAGAGGTTTGCTTTCTGGACACGTGGGCACGGGTGCATGGACCAGCAACAGGTGGCCAATCAGAAGCTAGTTATCTTAAATAAAATATAACATATTTAATATGTTTTTTCAAAAGATTTCTGGATAGATAAATAATTAAACAAATAAATAAATAAATAAAAATGAAAATAAAAATAAAGGCCACAGTCATGCAGGTGGCACTATATAGTATGCAATTTTAAAAAAAAGTATGACTGGACTCCAAAACAAGACTTTTTTTTTTAATCATAATACATATATGCTATTTTTTTCAGCAGAATATCACTTTTTTCAAATTCAGTTATTCTTGCACTTCTAGGGAAAAAACACAGTCTGGTGTCTAATTTGAATAAAGTCTACGTAACTAAATCCGGCACATGCCACAAAAAGGGAAAGCAGATAGTGAGCACATGGCCGCCGTCATTGGCATTTGTCTCACCTGGCTGCCAAAGGGACTGTCGTGGTGGTTGTTGCCGTTGGCGATGTCGCACACGCAGTAGTGGCCGAGCGAGGGCGGCCGGAAAGTGTGTCCGCCGTCGCAGTGGATCTCGGGCATGATGCCGCAGCCAAAAGTGAAGGAGGCCAGCGAGTGGTAGTGCGTCAGCAGCACCACGGCGTGGATGAGCTCGGCCAGCGACCAGCTGTGCTCCTCGGCCTTTAGGAGACCCTTGAAAAAGACGAAACCGAGTTGATTAGCTCACTCGGCATGACCTCGCCTGTTACGCAACACCCGCTGCCCACACGCGGCCGCCGTGCGTTCTCACCTCAATGTGCTCCTTGGTGAGCAGCCACGGCCGGTGGGCCAGAATTTTGTTGAGCTCGCCCAGCTGCTGCAGCTTTCGAGGGGCGCCGTCCAGCCCGTTGAGCCACTTGGGGTCACCGCCCACCTGGAGGAAGTCGTTGACGTGCAGGTTGACCAGATAGGAGCACTGGTGGCGAGCCGCCGCCTACGCACAGGATGACACAACAAGCGTAAGACGCGTGGCGATGGAGAAGGTGAGGCGAAGTGCATGTGAGGTCGCACCATGATGCCGATGTAGTGGCGGTAGTGCAGCGACAGCGGCCCGTCCATCTGCAGCAGGTAGTGCTGCGTGCGCAGGAAGCTCTCCAGGTACTGCGGGTGGAAGCCCATCACCAGCGAGATGTTGTCCAGGCGACCGAGGGCGGCGAACGCATCCTCAAAGATCGACTGTGTCCTGGTGTCCACTTTACTGACTTGAAGAATCTAGGACGGAAATACATGACGTCAGAAACGAGCCCAAGAAAGTTTTTTGGGGGGACATTGTTGGGAGGATTAAAAGCATTTCCATACTTCTTTTTCAGGGATAAATCTGCTCGGCCCGTTCCCCAGGGGTCTTGGGATTCGCACTCCCAGATCCTGCAAGACAAATGAAAGGGAAATTTAACATTTCTGGTGTTGTTATGAACTAGAAGTCATCTTTGAGAGCAAAATTTAGACCACGTGTGATTATAAATTATGATTATGTGAGAGTATACCTTACGTTCCAGAATATTTTAAACATTCAACCAAGACAAAAAAAAAACAATACTTTAACTTGTCAACCTGTTTGACACAATTGTACAACATTGAGGCATTTTAAAGACCTTGTAAACAAGGATCAAGTGTCCCTTTTAAAGCCTAATTGCAGCCTGTGTGATGAAAAAAAAAAAGCAGAAGCAGGAACTGTGACACAGCAGCGCAGCAGCGGTTGTGAAAAGTGTCATTTTTTTAAAAGGATAATTATGGCTTGAGTGTCGGTAAACATGATGCGTTTTATTGCAATATAATGAACATGGCAAGGACAGTAGTTGTTAAACGGGACATTTTTAAGGGTAATTTAAGGCGTTGGTGATTTTTTTTTTAAGCATGTCAGTAGTTTGGTGATCTTACGGCAAAAGGTACAGATGATGTTAAAGGTGACATATTTGAGAGCATTTATGCAATGATTAAGTATGTTTTTTAAGGATAATTGAGGGACTGGTGATGGGGAAAAAATACTATTGCTAATGCACATTGCAACACAATAGATGTTAAAATCGATGGAAATGAACCTAAAGAGAAGTTTACTTCTCATGTCTGGACATGTCCACTCAGTTGGCTAAAATGAATGAGCTGACAAAAAAAATGACTTCATTCAGTGGAACACAACAAGGAAAACTCAATCACTCGATGTAAGAATTCCTAAAAGTGCCAATTAAATGTGTGTTGGGGTCTTTAAAAACATTCGAGGCCCCCCTCCTCCCAAACTTGACAGACAAACAAGTCCGGACAAAAGACTGCACTGCAGCTCATTCAGTCGAAGGAAAAACAGTCGCCCGAGAATATAAATCGACTGACATCGTTTGAAAACACCAACAAACATTTGATTGTGATATTTTTGCAAAGCTGCACTGATGGAAAAAAAAAAAACAAAAAAAACAACGATATTTTTAATTACCTTTTTTCCGAGCCGATTACAATGGGCACATATCTTAAACAAGTGTGTCACGGCGAACGAACAATTCTCCACATTCTCCGATGGTGACACCGCGTGCCTCATGTCGTCCTCCCCGCACTTCGCTGCCTTTGCACCGGGATCGAAAGCTCCGCAGTCCGCCCCCTGTCCCCGTTCTTTGTTCACCGGGAGGCTGCAGCGTTCAAGCGCTCCGCTCTCGTCAGCTGTTGCGGGCCCGACAAGCAGCCAAGTCACTCGAGCAGCCCCATTTGGTTCCCCCCCTCCTCGCTCATACATTCGCTAAATAAGTCGAGGCGCGTTTGAGCGACGGAGGAGGCGGCCAATCGCGAGGCGATAACAGGCTACAGTCGTCCAATGGTGACAAGGACGGGCGGAGGGGGGGCGGAGCCAAGCGTGAGGAAAGAGGAAGGAGGGGTGCAAAACGTGAGCGGAAGACAAGCCCCCTTTGCTTTAAGAAAACATCACCGCGTCTTTCTTTGCTTCTTTTGTTCGTTCCTGATTGTATTTGTCAGTCCTTTCTGTATGCTAAATAACTGTGGCTGTGTATTAAATGTCATATGATGCACACTCATCAATAATCAAGCAAAATCGATCATTTGTTCTTTTAGTTTGCAAAGGCAATCAACAGATCCAGCGTTCAACAACAAAGGGCTTGAAGAATCATAAATTAATCACATACTGTGATTTTGTTTCAGTGCAAAAGGCTCTTGTGCAAAAATTACCACGCAAGGATGGCACAAAACGGTTGCAAAGCAAACCAGCATGAAGTGCAAGATCTCATTTTGTGCATTTTTTTCCATTTTAGTAAGCACCAAAAATATGGGTGGGGGTTTCTGCCCACGAAAACAAACACAAAAATAAAAAAAAATAAAAATAAGACTAAGTCTAAGTATGTGGAAGTCATCTCCATTAAAGAAAACAATTTTTTTTTCTTTAAAAATTAATCAAGGTGCCACTCCGAGGGCAGTCATGGGTCGCCTTGCCAGTTGCTCATTCTTGTCACAGCCAAACATGTTTGAAGCTCGACTATTCGGCTTCATGCGTTACTGGTGACACCGACGCTTTCACCGCTGCATACCGAACACCACGTGTAGGAGTTGAAGAGGTGCAAATCATTTGTGAGTTTTCTTTGTTGGATTCAAAAAACGAATGGCTAATGTCATGTGATCGTTTTTTAAAAGACACTCGCCAGTCCGCAACCCTCCGCGTGCATTCGCTCGCGATGAATTAAGCCCATAATCTCATCTAAAAGGACGACGAGGTCTGCGGGCCCTTGAACGGGGGCTCCGATCGGTGCAGGCAGGCTCTCAGACCACAGATAATCATGTCATCCCTCCACTAATCAAGCCGGCTGAAGGACTCGCTTTCGAGCCACGGGACGGCAGAGGAGAGGGGAGGGGAGGAAAGATAAGGAGGACGGCTCTTTTTAATGGCTTTGTTTATCCCAGCCTGACAATAACATGTCCACTCGCATGCCACATTACTGTTTTATCGCAGCGTCAGGAGGTCAGTTATTGCTCCCGATATGTTAAGCGCTGGCGGGCCGTGCATTTGGCACCGTGACCTTCAGGGCGGACTTACCCGCCTCTTCATACCACCACTGTCACGTTGCCATTTTGGAAAGCCATCTATTTCTGCTCTTCTTTGCAACAAAAAAAAAAACTACTAGCAAGCTAAATTTGGTATAATGAGCAGAGCCAAAAAGTCTCCCACCTCCTGTGGACTTTGATCAAGAGCCTGTCCAGCCAGTTTGGCAGCCAACTGCGAGGCGAGCTCCATCGCACAGTATTCAGCAGGTTCATTGTGTGGGTCCGGCCAGCCTCCCTCGCCCACCCTTCTCCCACCTCGGGACCCCTCCTGTTGCCGCGGGCAGGGTGGGGAGCGGGGGCAGAGAGGTAAACATGTTCCCAGGGGCTGGAGTCAGCACTCCCGCGGCTCAGCAAAAGCTGCAGAAGAGAGGCCGGTCAGCGTTACAACACACCGGACCCCCCCCACCCCACCCCACCCTTTCACATAAAAGCGCTTATAGGCTCGGGGGGGGGGGGGGGGTCCGGCTTGGCTGGCACTATTGTCACTGTGCACGCACTGATGAGTCCGTGGGGTGAGACTGTTGTTTCAGTGCTTTTAGGCTCATGTACTTCTTCCCAGTGAAGTTGAGATGACACCTCCAGCTCGTCGTGTTTGCGGGCTAGTCGCATGCAAAGCAGATGTGGTGAACGAGGCACACAAAAAGAAGCTTGCACTTTGGACGGCTAGAAGCACGCTGGACGGCCTGGAGCGTGTTTTTCGGGCTTGGCGTGGCCGCTTTAGAGCACCTCGTTGTCCGCCGTGAGTGCATGGAGAGAAAGCAGAAGATGCGGCCAGCGTGTGCGCAGTACGGTGGCTTTAGAGTGCCTCGTTGTCACAGCGTGGGATATGTTCGGGCCACCGGGATTTGAGAAGACATATTTTCAAGGTTCAAACGTAGTTGCTGAATGCGTAGGCGATGCACGGAGGGATCACGCACACAACCGCCGGCCAAACGCTGCACGTGGCGTGAAACAGAAAGAGGCTATTGTCCAAAGAAGAAAAGTTTTATGGTCGGCCGTGTCTTGAATGGTACGGCAAACAAGCGCGATCCAAAGTTCAAACACTGAACCTGCTCAGACACATGATGTTGTTTGATTTTGTTGTTTGCAAAACAAACCAGAGTTAACACTCGCTGCGCACGATAGGGAACGAGAGCGCCACTGCCAACTACTGGAGAGGATGTGCAATTGCACTTTATTGGAGTACGGCGGGAAAAAAAGTTCCCCCGGTTCACACGCGCCCCCCTCAGCATTGCCCCCTCCTCCCAGTGGGGCCCGCCCCCCACATTTATACACAACTGTCGTAAGACTTTGGAGCATCAAATTAATTGTTTATTGTGCGATTGACATTTTAAGGCCGTCATGGTCGAGCCTTTGTCAACAATGCGCCACAAACTAGCTAAGTAGCCAATAAAAATGATGTATGAAATGACGAACGAGCGACAGCACAAACATGCACGCACACGTGCGCACACACACACACACACACACAAGTGACAGGATGCAGCTTGTTGTTGTTGCAGAGGATCAACTGCAAAATGTCATTTGTCACGAGCGACGCCGTCCCACCATCAAAATTCTGCACAGAAAGAGAATAACGCGTTCCTCTTGACGTTTTTTGGATCTCAATGCCAAAAAGCAAGGAGCTCGCAAATTGAGTTACAGTCGTGCTGTGCAAAGTTTGACTTTCTGTCGCATAGCATCACGCTAACTAGGTGTTGAAACGCCACTTTTATTGCCGACAGATGTCTTGAGTCGATGCAAGCGTAACGCGACCATTAACAACCTTGAACCAACAGGGAGGATGACTCAAGTCACAATGAGAAAAACAAAAGTCCATACGGTGCCAAACTCGAAAACCCGTGCACGTGTCTCGCCTTTTGTTTCCTCCAGCGGTTCGTAACATGCTTTCTGCTTTTCCTTTCGTTGGGATGTTCAACAAGTGGCAGAAGTCCACCAGACCAGTTCAAACCTGACCTATGGCTGCAGAGAGAGAGAGGAGGAAGCAGAAAAAGTGTGGAAACCCGACACAAGCCTAGCAACAGGCGTCTACCAATCGCAGGACAGGACGACAGCGAGAGGAACCAATCTTCTGCTCGCTCTCTTTAACTGTGTTGTTTCTCTAAAAGAAAAAAAAAAAAAAGTTCCGCGGAGGTATGAAGTTCACTTCGCAGCCTAATCCCGTTTGTGTTTCAGAGAGTCATACAGATTTGTCAAACCGAGCTGCAAAAATGTGGCTTCACAAACAGGAGACTTGTTTTCCTGTGGAAACACTTGGACAAACGGCATCAACCGACATTTTTTATTTATTTATTTTTTTTTTTTATGAACTCCGCCGGTAAACTTTTGCCAAAGAGAGAAAAGTGCAGCATCAGAGTGTTTTGTCTTTCCAACTCAAACGCGACCTCGTCAAACCGCAGAAGAGATTTTAACCCTTCAGTAGGATCTCTAGCATGTCTCAACATGTGCCCCCCCCCCACCGCCCACCGCCCACCGCCGAGTTGAACTATAGTAACCTCCAACGTAAAGTGAAGCTGAACTGTTTTTTGACCTGACAACAGTGTCAACTGTGTTGGCTTTTAAATGATCAGAAAATATTTGAAAACAGGTGCACGTTTTTACGCTGTCCGTCATAAATGTGACAAAGAAATCGCAGTTCAAATCATTCGGAAAAGTAAAATGATGTTAAACATTTGGGAAAAAACTGAGAAGCGCCTCTGTTTGCATCAGTGGTTACCCGTTGCTACGGCAACGCGCGATTAGCGAGCTAGCTATGCCAACGTTACCTACATTGGATCGTCGGCTAGTCACAACCATCGCAATAAATAACGATAAAAATAAGTTCCTAAATAACTAAAATAAATAACAAAAGGGAAAACTTAAGAACCAGTTTTCCTTGCACATGAACCGCACATCTTTTAAGAAAAAACATTGCAATGAATGAATACAAAAGTGAGAATAACTATAGCTAGCAAGGTAAAACCCGATACCGGCATTGCAATATTTTGAAGCAAACAGTGAAGCGATGTTTTTATCGTTTGATCGGTGAAGTGTGGGACTTCACTCAAGGAATTCAATGTCTTTCTGGCAGGCTATCAGAGCGGAGTGGTCTCGCCAAACGTCAACTTTCCTGAACAGAGAGGCGTGGAACCCCTCAAATCCCTCCGCCCAAAAATAAATAAATAAATAAAATCTCTCCACTTTGGGACCAGTGGACGAGTGTACAGCAACCTTGAGAGGAAGGAAGCACCGTTCCCCGGGTTCCACGAAACGCACGGACTTCAGAGACCTCAGGATGTCACGGGGGGGGTCAACCTGCTGATGGCTTTATTCAGACAGGCGTGAATTCGTTTAGAGTCAATTTCCTAAATAATCGAAACGCGCAGGCAGTACAATCGAGGGTGGAAAAGGCGTTGGCCTGCAAAGTCCATATGCACGTGAGGAAAAGCGAGTTCCCGGGGATGTTATTCTAACAAAGGGAGGGCAGCTGTCACAATACAAAAGAATGCAAGAGAGGGAAAAAAAAAATCGATAGACAAACAGAATAGATCAAACCATCACTTGCTAACTTTAGAAGTGACACAGATTAATGGGAAACAACTCCTCCTTTGTTAAGTCGATCGATTCAGACCCACGCGAGATAGGCGAGTAATTCTTGCAACTTATCTTTAACTACCTCCGAAACACGAGGTTGACAAAGCTGACCTTATATCAGCGAAAAAGGAAACTCCTGGAATCAGCAGCTGGTTTTTTTTCTCTGCTGACTCGTCAAAAATGACTCATCTCACTGTTGTTGATCAGCCTGCAAAGATTGCAAAAGTACTCACACCTCCTTCTTAGCTAGAAGTTATTGTGTCAAAGAAAGATGCTTGTAAAAGTTGAAGCACTGATTGTGCGCTTCAGGAAAGCAACGGACAGGCGGTGAGCATTATTCTCTGTCAACAGAATGACTCACGCGGACACCAAACCAAACAGCCATAAAACAAAAACCTCCCAACAGGCCGTGTTTGCATCAGATTCTGGAAGCAGAGGAGGCGGTCGGGTTTTTGCGTAACAAATTCCTTTCCTTTTCATTCCTGAGAGTGCTGATCCAGAATGAAGTACACCGGCTTCGACCGCAGACCACAACAGATGCCGATAAACACATCCGGAAAGATTAGAAGCGCTCATGTTTACCACTGGCCTCTCCTCCTTACGTGTGTCACCTTCGCTTGGATGGCCGCGACGTTCGCAATCCATTAAGAGCAGCAACAAGTTCCGTTGCTGAACAAGCCCAATCACAAAAACACGCCACACAAACAAAACCGACGAGAGTCCATCGCAACACTTAGGCAAGATCGGTGTGACTCAAGTGAGAACTTCAAAATCAAAGCTCGCCGGCATAATCACCACACATAAAACTCGCAGAAAATACAAAAATGGCTCTTTTATTTTTTATTAATATTTTTGGTGTCTGGAACGGTATCATTTGATCTGCATTATTTCCTATTGGAAACGTTGCTTTGGTTTTCATACAGCTCCGTTTTGGAGTCTGGCATAAGAAATTCAGCAAAATCTTAGCAGAATGTTTGACAATGCGCTTGTAAAGTTTCTCATTCCCAAGATAATCAGTTGATTAAATTTGGATTATTTTTATTTTTAACGGCGGTGGCGGAGTGGCGAGCGGAAATGATACGGCCTAATCGCCGCCCTCAGTGTCTGATTCCGTCATTAAAAGCTAATGAGCTCCAGCGCTGAATGAATCGCAGGACAAACGTTTGGACAGGACCTCAATGAGGAGTGACGTCAGGCGGCGGCCGGCCCGTTAATGTTTAATCGATTATGAAATGCGATTAAGCGGAAACCGGATCACCTCAACCGCCGTCCTTTTCGCCCGTTTTATCGCCGACTCATCATTTCCATCGATTGCCATCAAACATATTTGGGATATTTTCGATGTATTTTCCTGAATGAAGCTGCATTTCTTGTCGCTCTCTCCCTCATGCAGACGTGTTTGGCGGCTCTGATGACCGTTGCGGGCGATTCACAAAATACGGGCCAGCGCTAAATACTGGTAGTGTCGCTTTTCGGTTTTGGCTACACCTGCGGTCGGTTCTTACTATTCTCGACGAAGCCAGAACAGAGACTGTTTGAGGTCCACACATGATGGGACACTGACGGCATGACTGAGTTTTGACGAGACATTCGCGGGCCTCGTTTCAGGTCCGGTGACACCGTCAGCAGTCGAGACGGCAACACTACCGACAGACCGGCTGTGTGCAAAAAAACACAAACGTACACGGGGTTGCAGACGCAGTGCCGCAATCTGGAAGAGAGCGTCCGGCGACTTCCTCAAGAACGAAAACACGAGAGCGTGACTTGCGATCACATGAGTGCGGACTAATGTAGAAAATGCTGAGACACAACATCCGCGGGGGTTCGAAATATGTGAGTCACTCACATGTCTCACGTGTAAAAAAAAAAATTTTTAAAAAGCAATTCTTTCGAAATGGCGGGGTGACATTGGCAAAATATGATTTTTAAGAATTGCAAAAACAGCAAATATCGAAGACTGTAGATCCGGTGTGTGCCTTTAAGAGGAGGGGCTTGACGGGATATACAATACAAAACATTTTTATTTTTATCACACAACAGCTGTGGGCGAAACGGTGCGAGTGTCTGGTGCTTGAGCTGAGATCAACAGCGGCTTCTTCAGGTCGGCGTTTAAGAAACGGGGCAAAGGCGCAAGTGTGTCTAACCGTTCAACTCTCTTTTCCCACAAGTGAGGACATTAGAGTGAAAATCCCTTAAACAAACAAAAAAAAAAAAATTTTAAAAATCCACAGTTACGCGAACTATATATTTAAGAAGTATTTGGTTAAGACACAGCCGTCCTGTTTTTTTTTTCCCCAGAAAAAAAAAAGCAAGCATTTCAGAAGGATTCATTTCAGCGAATGTAGTCCAGTTTATTTATAAACAGTCTTGACCTTTAAAAACTCGCAGTGGACCTCATAACCCGGGCAGCCGAGTGTGAGTCGTGTGTCATGTGTTGTGTGTGGTGTGTGTATGTGTGGTGTGTGTGTGTGTGTGTGTCCTCTGTTAATGCCACAGGTAGTGTCAGACATATTTGCACTGTGGTTAATCTGTTACAAACCAGCGGGACCAAGAAAAGGACAAAGCCACAGCTGAGCATCTGTTTTGTTTTGTTTTTTTTTTTGGGTGCAACGCATTCCCTGCGGACTACTTACTTTCTTTTTTTTCTTTATTTTTTAACGTTGAGTCGTAAGGTACACATCTCGCGGGGGGGGTGAGAAACTTCAATGTTACGTCTGCATAGATCAAACGCGGGCACGGAATGTTCTTAAAGTTGTTAGCGAAGGTAGCGCAGACGCTCAATGGACATCTGTCACGCTGGTGTTACGGAACACCGACACACCGACAAGCAGCTGCGTTACAGCGCCTGACGCAGAGTAAACAAGCAGAGTGATGAGGTCATACGTTCAACTTTAGACAAGTCATTTTGTTCAGCGGGATCGTCAACATATTTCATGAATACGTTTAGTGCTGAGCGGGCTTTAAAACGTCAAAAGTCTAGAAAGATAAAACAATGATTTTTTTTCGATGGCGTCAAAGCACACTTTGCAGCCGTTGTGGTTGACGTTGGAGACAACTGCGGTTGACGACGACCGTGCATGACTCATGTGGATCAACACGTCTTATTAACAGAATGAGGAAGTCCGACGGCAGGATAAAACGACGATGAGCCGATTCGATACGCGATTTAAGCAATCTCAGCTGAATTGTCACTGAGTCAGTATCCTTCGGAAGTAACTGCGCAGATTCATTTTGAAATGCGGAAGACGATGCGGTGGAACCTGTGAAGTTGATTCGGACACATCTGACACGTGCACGAATATTATGCATAAAATGAGGACTGTAAATTAATTTGATTATATTTTTATTATTTGATAACCTTTTTTGACATGAAAATTCAAACTTGTGGTATTTTCTTTTTGTCACAATTTACTTATTTTTGACCTTGTATTGGTGTTAAGGAAGTAAATGAGTTGAGTTTTATTAGAGTTAAAATATGTCACTTAAAATATTGCCTCACTAAAGGCCAAAACTGATTATTATTATTTGAATATTTTATGTGATATCCTAAATAATGAGGATTTGGAAGAAACGAGACAATCGGCGGCGGATTTCGAAGCGGCATCCCCCTTGGCCGGCGATTATGTCACAGCCAACGGGCGCCGGAGGTTAAAGAGTGCACGGGGTGGCGAGCGAAAAGACAGCGGGTGGAAAGAGTAATGAGAGAAGAGTGATAAAAGGTGGGAGCATGGCGAGCGAGGATTATTTGAGCAGTGCGCACGGGGGGGAAAAGCGCCTGCCGCCTTATCATGGATAAGTAAACAGCCAGCGCCGCCTCGAGTGACATCATTGTCCCACAGAATCAATAACCAGACACTTCCTGCGCAGCGGGAAAAATCAATGACTCTGTACACTAGATTACCTTTTTGGGCCCACTCACCTGAGAGGATGCGCGCACACACACACGCACGCACACGCACACACGCACACACACGCACGCTGCACACAAGTAATACAAAGCACATTGAAGAGAAACAAAGCCGCAGTGAAGTATTGGAGCGGTTCCGGTGCAGAGTCAGCTCATTATGGGATTAGTGCTTGGTGGGGCCCACTCGTTTAAGTGCGAAAGGGGATAATGCTGCTTGACTAAATCTGATTCCGATCAGTTTACCACAAAAAAAAAAAAACGGTAAACAAAACGGCCCTGTAACGAGACCACAAATCATTTGCGTTAAGCAGTGGAGGGAAATAATAAAGTTCAAGCCACTTGGCTACCAGGGGGGGGGGGGCAGTATAGCAGTCATATACGAAAAACGGAAAAGAATAGTTTCACAATTACTAATTAGTTGCATTTCAAAGAGGATAGAGAATAAAGGCCTGCATCGTTGTCTGTCTACATGTGTTGCGCCACCTTTTGCGACTAGCCATGCTAAATGTGATTGCGCGTCAAGGCTGTTTCCTATTCTGTGAGTTTTCCCACCTCTGGTTTTAAGACTCCATTGACAAAATCTCATTATGCAGCCCGACGCTGATGAGATTTGGATAAAACAGGCACGAGAAATGAACACCTTTGTTGGACATGAACTGCGAGGGGAAGAAGAGTGGATTGTCTCAGTCGGAGCATGTGACTCCTCAAACTACACGCGAGGTAACATGTCGAGCGCTCGGCAACAGCACACAACCGAGATTTGAGATAATAAAACACGTGCGGGTGCGCTGAGCCAACAATGAAGTCGTTCTCCATGAAAAAAAACTAAAAAGAACAACAACAACAAATGCAAGTGAATTATTTAAGTAAAAAGCCACAAGTTGCTGCATGAACACAAATTTCAATCAACTCTTAAGAAAAGGCCTGACTTTTATTTTTAAAGATATATATTTAAGGAACAGATGCTATTTTGAAGGCTAAAATGAAATTGTGTCATCCATGAATTGTTAAATGTATCCTCATACAAAATAAATAAAATAAACTGACAGATGGAAATGTTTTTGTGGAGGGAAAAAATTCAGAGAAATGTTGTTTATTACAATAAAATCGTCTCCTGCAGAACTTGACCGTAATTACACTTTTGCTTCGACGTGACGCCTTCACAAAAGTGGCACGCGAGCACTCTCGGAGCGTCTGGAGAGGAAAAACCAAGGCGTTCTTGCACCCAAGCAGATCTTTGGCCTTTGCCTTCACTAACACACATTGATCATGTGGGAAACGCCCGACGAAGACGGGTGCGTTCTCTCCGGGACTCCCACAGGAAGACTTCAGACAATACTCTGTTCTCCTGGAGGTACACTCGACTTCACACACACACACATGGACAAAGAGAGCTTACTTCGATGTGCACAGGAAGAAAGGCGAGTGCACGATTCCTCATGCACTTTGAAAAAAAAATATAACAAAGAACACCTCAGATCCACGCAGCCTCTCTCAGGCAGACAATGGACAGTGGAACTGTGCCATAAAGGAAAGCTGTTGTCCAGTCACTGGGCAACTGGGGCAGCAGATGGTCATCTTCTCTTCCACTAACATCAACTAGGAGGGGAGAGAAGGGGGGGGCGTCGTCGCCATCTCCTTAGACGACACCTCTGGCCAAATACACGCCGGTGACTCAGACATAAGAGCAAGCGAGCTTGTCGCCGATCCGCACAGTTACGAGGCAGGAATGGAACGTGGACAAAACTCCGGCGGAAAACCAAAGGCCGCAATGCCAAGCACGGCCGGGCCGGGTAAACACAGCGCAAACACGCATGCCAGAGGCGGCTCGAGCGCTGGAAAAAGGAGGAAAAGTGGAGGAAAGGTCAGTTTCGTATCCTGTTGACCGGCCCATGCCTCTCAGTGGGAATGTTTTGAATAAAGAACATTTAGCAGCGAGGGGGACATGCTCGAGGAGAGGCCGACGGTTTTTTGGCACGTAAGCCCAAAAATGATAGGAAGTAAATAAATATTTTAGAAGGCCACAAAATTGGATTAACAGAGAACTGACCATCCAGGAGAGGGGATGACGATGTGAGCTGTTATGTAAATAAAAAAATTAAAAAAAAGAACGTTGCATGAATGGCTCCACTGTGTACGTCCACCAAGACGACAAAATCGCAAGAGTGACATCGACCGAGGTGGGCCGCTAAAAGAAACATCGGTGGTGGAGTATGTTAGCATCGATTCATTTTGGCTCTCCGGAGTCTTCTGCCAACGTGTTTACATCTTTTCTGTCAATCAATACCTCGCCATTCCAGCTCGCCGCTGATTTGTTTCCTTGTCGCCGATGCCTCCCAGCAAATCTACACCATCGTTGTTTTTGTCAATGGGAAAGCAGGATTGACAACACGGCTGGGGAGGGGGGGTGGGGGGGGGGGTCGTGGGGGGGTTTGCTGACGTGCGTCGTGAGGCAAGCAGCTCGGGTTCTGCAGGCGTGTGCAAAATTGTTGAAAAGGTGACAAATAACTCAGCGTGACGTTAACTTGGTGTTGTGTAAGCGTGGCGGCGGTGCAACAAACGCCAAAAATGTTACATCGTTTACATATGGTTGCAAAAGCGCCCGCGGCAAACGTTACAAAGCCCCTTTTCCTTTCCAACAACATTTCGAAGATCGTGCGGCTCAATTCCTAAAAAGCTCGGGGGCGAGCCCGCCTCTCAGCACTAAACTATTTCACCAGACGTGAAAAACAATATTGAGTGCCAAATCCTTCCAGAAGAAAAAAAAAAAGAAAAACTGACATCGTCTATAGAAAGTCTGAGGAAATACTGCAAGCCACATCCCATCTTTCGTTTCTCCTCCCAGCGTAGGTTAACCCCCCCCCCTCCTCCTTTTTTTTTTTTCAAGCCGCCTGCAGATCGTCGCTTTGCACAAACACGGCTCTGAATAACATGTCTTCAGTCGGAGGGAGGGTGGAGCAAAGGAGCGGGTAACCTATATAGTTGGCCGTGTTTTTCTCCCTATGGGCTCGCAGCAGCTTGATAAATAGCAGGCCCCCTCAAAGCAACAGATGCTACGGCTCAAACTGCAGTCAGCTGGGCGGAAAAAAAAAAAAAAAAGGGTCTCCATACTGACAGTGTATATAGACATACAGCCCCCCCCCCCCCCCCCCCCTCTTCTATACGGCTCGATGGCCCACCACCCGCCTCTCATCCCACAGCGACAAGCTCATGTAAATGAAGCCAACGCGAGAGGTACGCCATTGGAGCAAGAGTGGCTTCCTAAAGCCGAGGCTTTTGCCTTCTCGTAAGCAACATTCTCACCGTGCGGGCTGAAAAGACGTGAAATGAATGGCTTCGGATGGATGTCTTTCTTTGGCGGAGTTGAAGGAAATCAGCGCTGATTTTATATGTGACTTTTACAAACTCGAGACTCCAAAAGGTGATGTCATGTGGATTCTGCGGTCCAGTAGTGCAGATTAAATCATTTCAGACTCATTCTCGAGTGTTTAATGTTTCCTAAAGTCAGCTGGGATACGCTCCGCCTCATACGCGAACCCCAAGACGGATCCCCCCCGGTACGGATAACAAATCGTTGGAATGCTTTTGTGAAATTTGACTGATTTCAAACTACTTTTCAACGTGTAACTCTGCGCATCAGCTGTCGCCTAAATTCAGCAAACGTCGCGATGACTTCCGTATTAAAGTCCATATTTGGATTTAAGTGGCTTTGGAGTGGACTCTGATAGCGCGCAAGTTCCCCCTTCCAGCGGTTGCTACGGAAACCATGTACACACTTTTTATAAGCAGCACCATGAGCTCAGACTAGCCAGCGAATGGTCCAGGTGAAAAAGATACGGTGACACTGAGCAGAGCAGGTTGGCTTTGCCTCTCACGCTAATGCAATCTGCAACTCTGATTTATCGTTCGAGTGACTCCAGACAAGGCTACTGTGGCGGAAGAAACCACATAAAAGAACGGATATGATGAGAACATTCAATGCAGCACCAGCTGAAGTTACAACAACGACGACGAAGCGTTGCAAGAAAATTGATATTTCATCAAGGCTCGAGAAGTGCCACTGATGATGTCGTGACCTCTCGGCAGCTGACGCGGAGCAAAGTAAGCTTGGGGAAAGAAGCGCTGTAGAAGCGCAGATAGCAAAAAAAAATCAAAGTGCGCCAGACGGCTGATTGGTCGCGCACTTTTTCTCAAGCACTGACGTCGTCGTGTGGGAAAGTCACACTCTGTCTTTTATGTTATCGCCCCGCAAATGCACTGAAATTTATCGGTGCACTTTCACCCCGGAGCATCCTGGTCCACACCTGCGTGTGTGTGTGTGCGTGTGTGCGTGTGTGTTGCTCTCATCGCCAACACGAGTAAAATATTTCACTGAGAGGGAAGAACCGAAGGAAGCGTGACCGTGGTCAGGAAGTAAACGGAACACACCCCTGGATCCGAACAGGAAGCCGACAGGAAAAGTGGACGGACAGCACACACACACGCACACACACACCCCCACACACACACAATCTCAAGTCGGTGCGCTTGGGCGAGTGCCTTTGACATAGGAAAAATACATCGATTCATTTGACGTTTTAAACCGTCTACCTCCCCTTCACAAATACGACAAGAATTAGATTTAATTTGTTGACGTAGAAATTCCAAGAATGAGGCTCGTCCTGTCTCGTTCTTCGCAGGAGATAAAGAATACAGCATATGGCGACTGTTAAATTTAAGCATGGCTTGCACGCGCACGTGCACGATTTGTTTTCTGTATGCTTTGCAAACAAATGCGACAGCGCGTTGACGGCAAAGACGGCCAAATTTAACTTTGAGTCAACATTACGGAAAACGTAGCGGCGTATAACTGTGAGAGGAGTCTGACAGAAACTAAACGGCCGACAGATTAAATGTTGAGGACGGATGAAGGCAACGCTATGAAGTCCGAGCCTGAGGAGATTTACGTCGAGGTGACGCACACGCGTCAATCGAGCAGGCTCGTCTCGGGCGTGATGCAGGCATGTTGCCATAACTACTTGCAATATTCCTCTTTGTCCTTTCGAGGCAGCGCAAACAGAACAAAAAGTCCACTCGGGACAGTCTGCTTTGTGTGTTTCATCTCAGCATCAGCTAGCATCCACGGACGTAATCGTCACTAAGGAAGTGATAGCGCTCACATTCGGCATTTTGGCTTGATTTTTTGCCAGCATGCTCGGTCGGATTCGAGTCAGGTGATTGAATGCGTTCCAAAAAGTGAATTTGTTTGCACAATGGCGTCAGAAGACCCAAAAAGGCACGCTCGGTTTCACTTTAGTGTGAAGAAAATGACACACTCAAGAGTCATCGGTATTCATAACGGACCTTAAAGCACATGAAATGAAAGAGGCGACGGCGCGTTTAGCTGCGCCGAGGCCTTGCCGACAGCAGCTGCAAGGGCCATCTGCCAAAAACAACCACTCCCGCTCCGATTTGCATTGTGTCCTATCAGCTCAGGGTGCTTTTCTTCCCTCTCCCTTTTCATTCCCAGCGTTACCTTCAATCTGCCATGTCAGCAAAACGCTGCAAAATGCATTCGACGTATCCGTCAGCCTCGCGCCTGCGGACGGCCAAGCAGGCGATTCGCACCACAGAGTGGCGATAATCATCCCCCGACTACAACCCCAGTGAGAACCTGTGGAAGGTGTTTTTCATTTCTTACAACCCCCTCTGATCTAGGCGGACCCAAGAAGACTTCCTATCAGTCAGCTGTTCCCACTGTGGTGTGTTTTCATCGTCATCGATTGAGATGACAAAACAGGACGAGGAGTCCGTGCAGAATGTCTCACACGAGAGTCAAGAGAGCAGAAATAAACCCCCCAGGGGTTACATAAGACGGAGGTGGTCAAGGGATGCAAAAATCACAAGACCCTCTGAGAGCGACCATCCCCCCCAAAAAGGTATCAAGGAGGAGCAAACTCATCTCTGACAAACTAAGTGGATGGTCAGACATATTTGGCCAGCGTTCTCGGCTTCTCACACATCTACCCTGCACGTGCACGCCCATCGGGAGAAGCCACTCGGGGTCAGAGGGGAGAATTTTGCTTAACTTTCGTCCATCTCCCATGACCGTTTCCTGCAATCGCTCCAACCTGCCCGAGGTTTAGCTGCCGGTCACCCCACATGGCCCATACTCTCTCTCGCTCGCTCTCTCTGTTTATTTCACTCTGACCGCTGCAGGTCTGCCGCCTCAGCGTTTGGGCCGACCGGACAGGAAAGCCCTCTGCCAGCTGCCGACAATAACAAGTCCACCTTAGTCACTGTCAGCCGAGAGGGCGTTGTTTTCATCCCAACACGTGAGGAGAACGGGGGGGAAAACATTGGATCTGTGCAGTTAAACGAAAATGTGGACATGCCAGCATAAAAGTTTGAAATCAGGTCATGCGGAAACAATTGTAGGATTCTGCTGCGACACCACGGCTAAATTAAATTTTATTTTTTGGGGGGGACATATCTGTTCGGCTATTGTGGAATATTTTTCCAGGTTGTGATAACATGCGGACCTCTTACAACAGAAAAGCACCTTTATCGTAATGGACTGTTACTATAACGCAAAGGGCTCTATTTTTGTGAATGGCATAAATCTGGCGCAACCCTAACGTGACAGGCAAAAATGTTAGACCTTTTGCAAGAGGAAGGGCTGCGCCGTAGTGGGAGTGGTGAGAGCCGACTTCAATCCTGGCCATCCCCTTTGCATACGTACGTGCTTGTTGTGCACTAAAGTCTTGAGCATGAAGATGTTATTGTTCTGTTATTATGCGTCTTTGTGTAGCAAGACCGCAGCCACACAGCCCACAATAACAGACAAACTAGTTTCAACCAGTGGGCTGCAGCCTAACGACACCGCGCACAAAACACACACACACACGCACACCCCAATGCATCCAAGTGACCCCCCTCGCACATCGCAAGGTAAACTGACCCAGATGCAGGAATGTTCACGTCCATGTGTACCCAGCTCAAAAAAAAATATATTCATCCATCACATTTCTATTCCTGTTCTTACATAGTATGCATCGCCATGACGATGTCGGTCCCACCGTTGACGCATGTTGAGTTGTGACACAAGTTCAAATAACGTGGCCGCGTGAACAACATGTCAGTCAGCAAACACGCCGCAGGGGGAGGGGTCAGAAGGAGCGCACGCACGCACATACATGCATAGACACAGACGCTCAGTGTATTACATGTTTACATATTATGTAATATCGCTAATTTGGCGGCGCGGCTGGAAAATAAAATCGGCAATGATTGCAAACATAAGCAGACTCACAGAAAAATGATTGTTTACGGCGTAGTAAACAAACTAAGGTGTGTATGCTTAGCACAGGAGGAGGGAATTTCAGAGTATCGGGATGGTGAGCTGATAATCTTGCAACAGTTTGGTGTTGCTTAACTCATTCACTGCCATTGACGGGTATACAAGTCAAAAAGTGCATTCATTTGAATTATGACAGATTTATTGTCTTTTAAAACAGATTTTTTTTTTTCCCAAACATCAGCATTTATCTCCTCCCATGTCACCTTCTCTGTGCTTACTCACGGAGCAAGTGAGGGAGAGAACGCTCGTCCCAGGCTGATTGAACGGGAACTAAAGTGTGGACGAGGGCAAAAGTGAAGACAAACAAACGTGACATAAGGAAACAATTGTGTGGTGGGAGAAAGGGGGCCGAGCCTTCCATGCAATAACCGGTCTCGCACTCGAATCCTGGCGGCGGCACAAGCACCCCATTGGTGTCACACCACACTCCGAAGTTCGTGCAAACTGTGAGCAACCCTCGTCATGAGGTGATCGTTAACGAGCAGCAGATGACGCAGCAATGCTGCACTTTTCATAGGCGGCATAAAGCAGCCAAAGGGCACACAAGCACCGTTCAAAAAGCCAGAAAATCAACTGTACTCTCGTCTTGGCATCTGCCGACAAAAACAAGTCCGCTAACGCGCTTCTTGAGCACTCAAAGAATGCAAAAAAGTCATGAAGACCGTGACATCTTTTCTACAAGCTACTACAGCTGAAAAAGTGTTAGAAAGAAAATAACATTTCTTTTGCAGCAGAGCCTTGAGAGAGGAGAGACTGGCAAAGCCAAAGAAGTGGACGAGCAAATCGCGCATCATGTGCCACATCGCTGCGGAATTTGGGATGTCAAACGTAATCATCAGTCATTTTTGGGAGGCGCAAGTGGAAATATACCACAAAGTCGGATCCCAAAACCGTTTAATAGCATTTCAAATTTCCCCATGTACTGAACATGCAAAGACTCTTTGTAACCCCCGCTAACGACCCAGGCTAAACTCAGCTTTTCCCCGAGATACAAAGCTCGTTTCTAAGTCGAGCTGAATCCGAATGTATCACGTTAACGTCAACAAACAACACAAAAAGATGAATTTGTGAATGGCGGACTCAGAATGTGTGGAACATTAATTAACGTATCGTAAGAATCTCATTCTATTTTGGACGTGAAAATCATTCGTAAACCAGTAAGCCTGAATCAAAGTCAGAAAAAAAAAATGGATAAAAAAACGGCACAATGGTGTTCACCTCTGACTTCCTTTCTATAATGTTTTTTTCTGCATCTCCGAGACTTCCCCTACTTCCTCCAGGGCGTCTGCGATGGCAGAACAACAAAAAGGCACCCGGCCGCTGTACGCATCTGGCAGCGAAGGCGCCCCACGCCGTTCGTGTCACATGAGACAAATGACTGCTGGGTGCTTCACGCTTCCAAAGCGTCCTTCTTTTGCGGCGTGTGTGTCAAATATGAGAAGCATTCTGTGGAGGAAGATGAAGCGGTGCAAGCGAAGACAAACACGACAAAAGTGTGTTGTTTTTCTTGCCCAATTATTCTGGGATGGGCTCTGCGTTGACTAAATCGGGTTATCCTGTGTGTGTGTGTGTGTGTTTTTTTTAAACAACATCCAGCCACATATAAATAAAAAAAAACACCCACACACAAAAGCAAATAAACAACCTCAATTTCCTAGAAGTTAATGGACAAGCTCCAATGAATGTTGTCCAGAGAATTTTACACCCCCCCCAACTTCCTTCACTGGCCCCGCCTTTGCTTTTAGGCCGCACATAAACAGATTTAGAGGTGTGTCGTTTTCCACCAATGGCGGCTCGGCCCGGCTGCCCGCGACAGCAAATCAGAACGTCCGACTCGCCCTCCTGTTAACGGTTGTTGTTTTGATGCCTCCTGTTTTCTGGGAGTCTTCACAGTGATGTATTGGGGGGGGGGGGGGGGGGGTTTAGAAGAGGCCGGGTCAGGCCTTAATAGGCTTTGAGTGTTCTCCCACAATTAGGTGGTGGGGGCTCTCACACACATGCACGCAAAAGCAGCGAATGACACAAGAATACGTCAAATATTCACATTCTTGAAATCACTGTTTCGAGCCTCCCAGAAAAAAAAAAAAAACACAGAGCACACTTTGTTTCTTGCACATAAACATCACTCACATCCTCCCTCACTCAGATTTCACACACACACACACACACACACCAACGTAGACACACACGCGTGCACGCTGATTAATGCTGGTCACAGGGTGTGGAGGCTTGGCAGCAAAAGAACAACTGTGCAAACGGGACACCTCGCAGTAAACAACACGTGGGCGACGCGCCGCTGATAATCTTGCACATCGTGAGCATGACTTTTTCTTAACCTCCCTCTTTGTTCGCTTCTGTGAAGTTTCGAAGCATCCCAGGAAAAAAAAAAAAAAAAAAAAAAAAAAGTCTGCACAATTGGCCTCTGCCGCAACGATCTGCACAAAGACTTGTTTTTCGGCTTGTTTTTCCTCATTTGTTGCCAAATCAAGTTGCACAATTTTTTTTTTGCAACCAGGAGTCTGAAATCTGTCAAACAACGCTGAAAAATAATGCTAAGTTTTCAGATTCCACCAAACAGTAGAGCGACACGAGAGGTCGTTTTAGAGAGGTGCTGGTAACGAGAATTACGCCAAAGCCTGACTCTTGTAAATACTTGCATACTCGTTTGAGATAAGAAACAAGTCCGACTGCAGTCTTTGGGGAGGAGAACTGAAGCCTTCGCTGTCACAATCCGATACAAATCGTCTGCCATCTTTGCGTTCTCGCAACTGGGACGAGTGAAAACGTCAGAGCGGAGCGACGACAGAATGTTTGCACAGAACGTCTCAACGAGATGTCCACCTTCACACATCTGCGTTCCCAAATGGACGGTTACATGTGGAATTTGGCAGAGGTTCCTTGATTCAACAAAAAACGGACTTTTCCTTGCTGACCCATATTCCGACGAAGAAAGACAAGAACAGTTTGCACCAAACAACAGGCACCAAATGGCGCTGGTGCTTTTTGGCATCCAATTTGTTTTTGGTACCGTCACCTTGAGCAACATGTTTTTATTCAGTTGTTCACGCGAATAAACTCTCAATAGTTGGCATTCAACCAACCACAGAATACGTTGAAGTACCGTATTTTACGGACTACGAGCCGCTACTTTTTTCTTCCATTTTGAACCATGCGGCTAATACAACGGCGCAGCTTTTCTTTCACCACTAGGGGCGCTCTATAGTTCAGAGAATACGCTAAATAAATATCAACTTTTTTTTCTTGAGTCTGTTCTGTTTTAATTAGCAAAGTTGTTGCCGTGTTACAAACAAAATTGTCCACATTTTCTTTTCAACATGGAAAACGTGTATATTGTTTGTTTGTTTTTTTAAGCGTTGCTGCATCTTATAGTCCAAAAAATACAGTAAATCATTTTACTATTGAATTACACCAGATCTACAACATGCATTTATTTCATTGCATAAATTCCCATGCCCATTACCGACATTCACTACGCTTTGTCGGCAGTTTTAGTACGGTACATCAATCTCATGACATCTGACAGCAAGAAAACAAATATTGACATTGAGATATAAATACAACGTCTCCAAGCGCATATAGACTCCGAGTCTCGCTATAGCTCATGATATAAAAAGGCAAACAAACAAAGGCTGCTTGAATGTCTGCAAAGGGACGCGGCGGAGGAAAATAAGCAAACCCTCCATAAAGATAAGCAAACACCAGATGGCCAATAAGGACTCGGAGACCGAAACAGAAGAGTTGGAGAGTCGAAAGACGCGTCATGATTTGCAAGAAATTGACCTATTTCTCCTGCTTAAGGGTGACGATAATAAATCATAGGCTCGTCTTTCAGTGCGGGTTACAACACCGCCACTTGTTGGAGGAGACGTTACACAAGTTATCGACCATGTTTGCTTTCCCTCTGCGCGGCGTCGAGTATATGACAAGAGGTCCATATAGAGTTCCTTCCCACCCCCCTTTCCTTGCCCTTCCCTTTCCAGGTTGACGTCAAGTGACGACAAGTGAGTCAGTGGGGCCTGAATCGGGCCAATGAACATCGCAAAGAGAGTCACTGAGTGATATCCTGAGGCGACCTCTTGACCGGGAGGGCCTCTCACGTCGGATGGAGACAGTGAATACAGTGACGGCATTAAAAATAATAATAATTCAGCCTATATTAATGCCTTTAAAATCAGCAAAAATACAACTAAAAGTCATTTAAAAAAAAAATAAATAAACAACTTCATTAGTGTCTATAAAATTAGCAAATAAAAATACAACTAAAATGCATATTGTGATGTTTGAAACCTGCATTTTAATTTTTTATTTATTATTATTTTTAATGTGGCTCTATGCACAATGCATAGAGTTCCCCGGAGAACATGCTTTTTTTTTTTCTTTGAGGAGGGGGGGGCATACTAGACTAAAGTGTGTAACTGCACATCCACTACTGTAGGTGGTGGTGGCGTTCACATTTATTTATTTATTTTCCCGCAAATGGATGCACGTTGAATCTTTTCTGTTGCCGACAATTAAAAACAAGGTTAATAAATGTATACTCCTGATTGCAAGTTGATAAGGATACAATATTGTGCGGAGGTGTACTACTTTGGGGGGGTAACATAACACCTTCAAGAAAATGAGCTGAGCGGGTGAATCCAGCTTTAGTGTATATTTTGTGTTCCTGACTTGCTTCCTGAGGGCCTCCCTGTGTTTACTGCAACCCGACGAGATGCTTAGGAAGCTACAAAAGGAACAGGCGAAATGTTTGGCAGACGGCCAGGGCCGACTATTAACAAAGCGCACCGAAAAAGTTTGGTCTCATCGATCTCCCTGTGACCTAGAAACGTCTTCCAAAAGTGTACAGCCAAGCTAAACCAGCGCTCAACTATTTCTGCTCTTCTACACTGCAATGTTTGGAAAATCTGCTGGACTTTTACAGTCCTCCTCGTCCTTGTTGAGCATGGCTTGGCTACGGCACAATTGAAAAATGCTCTTGTATCGTCTGAACAATGAGGCGCCTTGTTTCTAAACTTTTGCTCATAATTACAGAGCTAAGGCGCTATTTGGTCCCATGAGATTACAATTAGGATTTGAAACGCCGAGCTCATACTCGTTAATCGCCTTGCTGGAAGGTTACACTAAGCTCGCCGGCCTCGTTGGCGGAGTCGGGACTATTTTGTGCAGCATCGCCGCATCCAATGTTCAGCAGAAATGCAAAGGTTTGAAGACCATCCTCACAAGATTTACAAAAGTTGTTCCGGTAATAGAATTATTGATTGAAACTGAACCTAACATATGAAGAAAAGAAGTTTGACTTCCTCAGAATTATTTAAAAGCATACCGAAGCTAGGTCGGCATTTAAAGTCGTACAAATTATCAATGGCAGAAAAAATAATTAAATTATTAAATAAAATCCGTTGGTTACGCTGTTGGGCAGTTTTGATGATTGTGCATTTTAGACCATTTTCTGTGTTTATTTTCAGCATATTTAAACTCAAGAATCAGGCACAGAGCGAGAAAAAAAAAGGCGTAAGTCAAGATTCTGCACAGCATTCTGATGTACGATAAAGCCTTTGTCTGTCCAAATTCCAATTGCATGAAGCATTTTTTTTGTCATCAGCAGCGAGGTCTGGGATATGAATTAGGCCTTCTTGTTCCCCGTGAGAATGGAATGAGACGGAGAGGAAAATAACAACAAAGACGAACCGCAAATCCCAAACACAATATTTGGAGATAATTGACTTTGGATATCGATGGAACGTGCCTCCAATCAGAATCATTCGGACACTCCATAAACTAGGAAGTCGTCCGCTAACTACGAGAAAAACTGAAAAAAAAAAAAGGATCTTTCACGTCTTTATCCGTCAATGGGAGTAAAAGAGTTAAAGGTGCCAACGCATGAAAGGTTTTGAGGGTGTCAAAAAAATAAATAAAAGTGGATTTCCGTTTGTGCCAAGACATTTAAATACGTTGAACTGTCAACTGAGGAAAAAAGGGGAAGCGAGACAGCGTTTCCTCTTTTACGCACGCGTCCCCTGGCACGTTACACACGTGTGGTCACGGAGGACAACACAAGCGATAACAGAGGTGTATCATGCAAGATGATCGCACATTTTGTCTTCGGTAGGAATGCGAATTGCAATAAAGCGCAATATTTATATTAGGGATCATTATCGGGATGCAAATGCATCATCGGCAAATCCCAAAATTTGACATTATACTCTGTCACCCTGCGGAAACACCAGCGTGTCAATCATACACGCACTCTCACTCTTTTCCGCTGCATCTCTGCCACACACACACACACACACACAAGTTGGCCTTCGCAGCACAAGAGTCAAGGTCAAAGGTGAACAACTGTGGGAACGGGGTGGTCCTGCAGCACAAATCTGTCGCCCTTCTGACGAACAGGCCTGTAACATAAACAAGCACTCATATACACGGCAGCTCCGGACAATGCAGCCCGTGAAAAGCACACAATAGCAACTCGGCCGCACGGCGCGGCGACTGAAACAATTCAACACACGTTAAAACAACACGGGAGCTCGGGACTATGCTGGCGTGGCGATAGGCGAAGCTTGAGGTAACAACATTTGCGGGAGACACACGCACACGCACACACAATTCAGGCCTGTTAGAGTTTAATAAGCTGATCAACAAAATGTAGAGAATTAAACAGTCATTCTGGTGTGTGTGCAACTTGGCCACCAGGGGGCAGTACAATAGTCAACTACTCAGTAGATTTAAAGGCAAAGCTACTTGGTTGTTTAAAATATACAACTTGTAGTTCCTTCGTTTTATGTTTAGTTTGACAGCAAACCTAAGTTGACTTGAATATTCTGCCACCAGACAGTGCTCTGATTTCATTTTTTTCCTCGCCAGTCAAATACCAAAAAAAAAAAAAACAAACTCACAAGTTGGGTTTACTTCTTCTATCAGGTGACAAAAAAAGGCTGTAACATAGCACTGTAAACATGACTAAGAAAACCATACATTTGAGTTCCTAGAATGTTGTTTGTGTATTTTCGGTAAATTTGACCAGAGTGTTGAGCCGAGTGTGGTTTGTATCCTAATAGGGGCCGACCACCTCAGACTTAGGTCTGGGCTGCAGCCACCTGACTAGCTTTGGTGACCAGATGACTTGAAATCCTGCACGCTGCCTGTTATAAATCTCCCGAGACATGTAAACACACACTCACCCTCACACCCACACACACACACCCATATATAAATACACACATCTACACACTGCAAGGCAGACGGATCAGCAGACATTCAGCAGACACACACAGGCCTAACCACGTAGACATGCACACAAACAAACACACACAAGTTGGATAACAGCCCAGTGACCAGGGCAAAAGGAAAATATCAAAATCATGCGGAGCATTGCAAACATTCATGCCCAGTGCATGGAAAATTCCCATCGCGTTAAGCCAACCAAGGCAGCACGCGGACTCAGAGTGCCCTCATGTGGCCATAATGCTAACTGCAGCAGGCTGTCGAAGGCTTGTGAGCCATTAAATGAAAGGAGGGTGAAGGACAAAAAGGTGTGTTGATTTCATTGCCTTCATTTCACAATTAAGTCTGACCAATTGGCCATGTAAGTGTGTGTGTGTGTGTGTGTGCGTCTGCCATGTCTAGAAAGGACTAAAAGCATTTGTGTGCCTAATTACGAACCATCGGATTTGTCTTCCCTTGGGAAGTAATGGGGAGAGAAGCAAATACAATATGACGTCATTGCTACTACAATGCTTTGGAGCAGCAAATGGGAAAATAACAGCACAGCAGGACTAAAAAGTCAAAATAGCGAACGCTCAAGACAACAAAGGATTTTAACTCATGGAGACATTCGTTCATAAACGATGCTGTGTGTATGTAGTGCCAAACACAAAGACCTTCAGCAATCAAGCGCTGCTTGAAGCTAATGCTAATCTGTGCATTCAACAAAACCAAATGCAGCTCAGCTTACCTTGCACCACGACCGGCGAGTTCACCAGTATCATGGCCAGGCACTCGAGCGATACGAAGATACGTGGGAGTTTATAAGACATTTTATGGTCGAAGGCAGGTTTGGGTAAATTGAAAAAAAAAAAAAAAACTGAGACAGAAGCCAAGTTATTGTCTGCAGATGCTAAACAGAAACATGTCGTAACATCATGTACTAACATAATCATTGGCCGGGCGTTTTATATGTATGTAAAAGTTGCTGCTGAAGCGCTTCGTATTCACGCTAACAGCTTTAAGGCTTGTCAAATATTGTCGCCTGGCCAAATGCCAAAGCGGATATATTAAACTGTTTGTCATTTTACCGCGTGTGTGATTCACGCAAAAAAGAGCTGCAGGATGCCACGGGGGTGATGTGCCGCCATCACGTACAAAACTGTCTCGGGCGTGATTAACAACATTAATCATGGCTCCGTTCCATTACTATCCCAATAAAGCGCCTCGCTAATGCTTGCCAGAACCTTGCAAATGTCGGCCTTCCATCCAACAGTTATTTACCACGCCTGCGGTTTTCATGCGACGACAGGTCAAAATGTTGCGATGGCTCGATAAAAGTGATTCACGTCATGCCTGACGGCGACTGCGTGGAATACTTTCTCATGTTAAATGTGTTGTGCCGCATAAAAAAACAAAAAAAGGCGAGCGGATCAACTGATTTATGATTGCGCCAGCTTGGGTTTCCACTGGCAGCGTTAAAACCAACAGAAAGGAGGATTGAATGCGTTCTTGGGAGACGTGTTCACCGAGGAAGCATTAAGGGCCGTGCTAAATCATTTTCGAGGAATGTAATTTCATCTGGAGGTTGCTGTATAACTATCAGGGAGGCTTGTTTATTCAGCAGAACGGCTCAACGCCGCCCAGCGCTCGCTTTTCTTCAACGTTATTTACATGCATTCGGGAAATTTAACTGCATTGAATCCACTGCTCAGACAATTAAACATTTTGGTGAGACTGTGGTTTAGCCAAGGATGGCTAATTGAGTGCATAACTCAAGTGCATAAACGGCTGTAATGATGAACAGATCCACGTAGATGGCGCCGTTGCATTGCTTTGGATTAGAAATCAGCACAGCTTTTGAGTAGATGATACGGATTAAGAGGTGAAGGAGGGAGAGAAATACCAACATGTTGGAAGTCGGACAAGCTTTGGCACCTCAAACTTTAACATACACGTATAGTATGAACAGAGTACGAGTCCAATTTTGTTCTTAGGGCGCAGCCAGGTTCGGGTTTTCTTCCGTTTTTTTTTTTTAATCAGGTTTGTTCCACCTGCTCCCTCAATTTTTCCCTTCCATTCCATTCTCCGCTTCTCTCGCTCTCTCTCTCAATTCCTGAATAGCACGGCTAGAAATAATCACCCTCAAGTCACGGTGCCAACCAGCCAACACCCCCACCTCGCCATTGCACTTCATGTCACCGGTACCATGACGACTGCTAACACTCTGCAAAATCCCAAACTCGACGTGCGCCCATGCCTCCCTCCGTGCCAGTCTTCACATATTTCGGAAACCGGCTTCATAAACATGTACGACTTTTTTTATATAGTAATCACGACTAATAGTGAACAAGCCTGGTCTTTCCTTTTTTTTTTTTGTTTTTTTTTTAATGATTTATTCAGGCTTACCGGATTGGCGGTGACCTAGTTGCACAATTCCAACATGGTCTCCCCCCTCCTTGTATCTCGTCTTTCTCTGCGGGCCAAAGCATACTGCGCTGGCTTAGAAAGTGGGGGGTCTGTCTGTGGTGTCGGATCCCCTCTGGGGTATTTATGCGATTTAAAAGACGTACTGTTCCTTGAAAAACCTGCATGCCTTCAGTTTAACTGATTCACTCGCACTGTAAAGTTGGAATTGGACTAGGTATTGTAGAAAGAGGAAGAAACTGCAGCTCTCTCTCTCTCTCTCTCTCTACACCCCTCTGTCTGTCTCTCTCTGTCTGTCTACCCCTCTCTCTCTCTCTCTCGCGAAAACGCACAACACATGCAAAGACAGCTTTAAGTCTCCATCACATCCTCCGTATTTACACAGTATTTGACTGTTTAGTCAGTGTGCCAAAGGTCAGAGCCTGCTGCTTGGGGAGCTTTCTCTCCCCCTCGTCGTACAATTTGTGTGACCTGCTCTGCGGAGAGCTCTTCTAATCCAAGCAGATCTGTACAGACCACAAGGCTATGTGCCCCCCCCCCCACTCACTCCCATCCCGATTGTAAATCAGCAACGTTCAATCGGCCATAAACATGCACTGGGACGTGACACAATCAAGCACAAAAGCATATAAAAAGTATCCAAGACGGAACATTCCGGAAAGTGTCCCGGAGCCGTGCTTCCGAGTGGTCCGAATGGACACAACAAAGTCTCTCTGCATCTGTCCACAAGTCTGCACATGACGTTTGTTTATTCAGCCTTGACTCGAGCGACGCGATAGGCAGTATGAGCATGTCATCACAGACCCTGTTCTCACCATCATTTACGAAGAATTCATGCAAAACGTTATGTGGTGTTGCTTTCTGGGAGGGCCGGGGATCACGTTAAAAAAATGTTGTTGTTTTTTTGTTTTGTTTTTTTAAACATGAATGTTGTGCCTGAGCCATAGCACTGGCAAATGATTTGAAAAAATAAAATTACAACTGGACTCATCGACTCTGCTCAGCTACGTGGCAACTTGTTTTGGAGACAATGCAGTGAGAGGTGTGTGCAGCTCCCAATAGGTCGGTACAAGCTATGTCTACAAATTGAAAGCTATCGTAGGAATGAAGAGGATGAGTGCTGGCTTTTCTTTTACTCTTGTAACTATGGGCATATCGTGCTAAGTTCTATTTCGTTGCATGCTTTTTTTTTTTTTCCAAACCAATCAAGGCTGCACACTGTCTGCAACTTCATCCTTGAGGTGCAATAATTAATAACTACTTGCGAGCCATTGTCCAGAGAAAACAATGTGACTGGGTGGCAAACACGGGACAAAGCCTTTCGGGCGGACAAAGCAATGTACAGTATTTGAGGTTATTCCGGGAAGGCCCGTTTGGCGTAATTAATGACACATGAGTGTTTATTGCGGCGGTTGTTGAGTCACTAAACGGCCATGATTAACGGACTAAGTGGCGTGTTCAAAATAAAAAATAAAAATTAAGCGCGTTGTACGCTTCTGATACTTTCTGCTTTATTTAATGAATGATGAATATCACAGGGGGGAAAACCAGGACCAGGCAATCGTTTATATAAGGGAGAGACACGAACCGAGGCTTTGCGTTGAATAATGCACGAGGACATCAGTGAAAAAGAAACCATTCGAAGGAATACGTCACGTCATCAAGTGCCATGTTGAGTTGCTCTGATCTATCCATTTGCAATCGTCCCGCGTGCGGGGGGCTTAATGCAAAGTGAATGAGCCATTTGAGAGCTAATTCAACGGAGACAGGAGGGAGAAGACAATGGCGCAATTACATAACACAAAGAAGCCACTCTGTGGGCCTTTCAAGCAGCCCCGAGACTGGACAGGACTGGACTCCTTTCATGAAAAGCGAGGGAATATGGTGACCGGGTGGTGGAGTCTGCCAACCCCGTCAGAGACCCACACCAATCCCAACAATTGTCTCTGTTGATTTGGATGTGCGTGTGTGTAATCCTGCATGTCTATTTGCATGTGATCAGTGTCACAGAAAACGGATTTGCAGAAGAAGAGGCACAATATGGTATTTTCAGTGAAGCCTGACCTTCATAGGAAAATAAAAAATAAAGTCAGATATTTATTAAAATGTACTGTGCTAGCTGTAATACAAAGAAAAAAAAACCTCTCAGACTTGAATGTTTATTTGCATTCGATCAATTCCAACGCCAACGCGAGCCCTCTTGGATGACCTCGTGTTTTAATATGTTGACCAAACTCCCAGAAACGCATGCACACATGCATGAGGACAGCCCATGGGAACCGGAGCACCTCCGCCCCCCCCAAGCGCATACACACATCCCTATTTTCAGCCTTGACCCGATAACCCTTCACCCATGGGGCTCACTCGTAATACCGGGGCAACATAACACCGCAAACACCATCCCCAGCTCAAGGGATCACCAACGGGGGAATAAATAAAAAGTTTTTACAATCTGAAATTGCTCCAACAGCCATCGCAGCTTGAACGGCGCTTATGCGGGAATTTCTCTAAACGGCACGCAAGCTGCCAATGCTTCAAGAAAATGAAACTGGACGCTAATAAAGATAAGGATGATATGTAGCAGAAAGATTAACGGGAAAGGAGCAATTGTTATTTTGACGACTTTCGGCCCAATTATTTGTGTGTGCGTGTGTGTGTACTCCGCTTTAGTGCTTTCAGAGGTTTTTTTCTTCAGAGGATCTGAGGCATTAAAGATCCGTCTGAGCCCAAAGCCCCTCTTCTCTTTCTGCCAACCATGAGAAAGGTGTGTCTGTGTGTGTGAGGATGAGAGAAGTGGGGGAGGAGGAGGTCATGGATTTGGGGTCTTCGACTGTAAGACCTCATCCGCATGAGATGCAACAGCGGGCTCATAAAAAGCAGCCTTTGGCAAGTTGTGGGCAAATGCAGCTTAGCATAATTCAAAAATACCAGACGGCGTGTACCACGGTGTGCGGCTAAAACCTGCAAAGCAGCTTTCTCCCTCTTTCATCCTTCTGCCCCCCCTATCCTCGCTCCACCTTCCAAAAACACTCCAGCAAAAACAGCAAATGATGCCAAGCGCACAAACTATTTAGAGCTTCCCATTCGCGACATGTCAAGCCATCACAGTGCTAATAGAGAGCTCAGGTCCGACAAGCTAATCCTGATATCATTCTCGAAAAAAAAAACAAAAAAAAAAAACGCGGCACTATTTCCAGTAGCGAGATTTGTTTCAGCTGATATAGTCCTTACCAGATGACTAAACCGAGTTAAACATACACTCAACCACGTCGTAAATGTCGGACGATGGCGCGTGTTATGGAATTCTTCCAATAAACATATCCGCTTGAATTGCGTTGTCAGGATGAGAAATTCTAAAAAAGAAAAAAAAAAAAAAAGAAAGAAAGAGTGAGAGGCTGCTTCTCTTAAGGGCACAGTGCTGCAGCCAAGTGGAGACTGTGGAGCATATTACTGTAGCCAACTGAAGCACACAAGCTAATATTAGCATGTTTGTCATAAAAAGCAAATGTTAGAAAGATGTGGCAATTGTATTCAAAGGGAGACTAAGGGCAGCAAAGAAAACAGACTGGGAGAGCAAAGTGGAGACTGTGGAGTCACCTTTTGTGAGCTAATAATAGCATGAGTTTAGTATTAGTTTTTTTTTTTTATGTAGAGTATTTGTCAAGTGCAAGATTTAAAAAAAAAAAAAGTCAGTAAGTATTGTGTAATACAGCATCGTAACCTCCAAATCGCTCTTCTTTACACACGTGCAGCCATATTGAAATAAATACATTTTAAAATAAATAAGCTCATGTATGATATTGATTAACAAATAAAACAATAAAGGGTATTTGTTATTATTAATTAGTTAGTTGGACGGTGGATACCACTGATAATTTAACCAAAGTATTCCTGACATCAGTATGACTGATGCTATTCCACTTGACAAAGCATGAAGTGGTTTTGAAAAGGTTTGCTACTTCTGAGGAGGCAGCAGATGGCAGCAGATCAATGAAGGGGCTTCGTAGACAACAGGAAGAATAAAACCATCCTACCTGCACAGCCTGCAAAAGGCGGATGCATCTCTCCCTCACGTCTTCGAAAGGACAACGCTTGGTGAGCATGAGCAGGTGAGCCAGGACGGCGTTCAGGTCGCTGCTGGGGGGGAACCCGGACGCTGGCGGGGGCGAGGACGCGGACGCCGGCACAGGCCCGATAGCCTCCACTTTACTCAGAACCTCTTGACGAATGTGCTCCATGGCGACCGTCCTGGAACTGGCGTCCCGGCTGGCCAGCCCGTCCCACCTGCCCAGAGTCTCCTGGTCTTGCGCGTCCATCTTCTGATATGGAGACTTGATGTGTGTTGTTGATATACAACAAGGCTAAGGTCAAACATTAACACATGAGGTCACTCAAGATATATATGGTACAGGAATGATACAGCGATATTTATGTAAACTGTTGAAAACAGCATTATTGGCAAAAACTGAGCCCTGCAGCAAAGTGGAGACTATGGCGCTACATCGTCCACGGCTAAGACACAACAACAGGCAAAGCTAATGTGAGCATGTGAGGGTTTTTTGTTTTTGTGAAGTCTACATTTTCTAGCTCTCAATTCCAACAATTTTATCTGAGAGGAGACTGAGGGCAGTGATCAAACAAAGTGCTGCAAGAAAGCAGAAACTGCAGAGTCCAAAACAGCAACTGGCAAAGTTATGACTAAAATGTGTGGGTTTCTTTTGTCATTTCTAGCCTTGTATGCTCATGTATAGATAATTGTTCGTTTGTTTTTTCTAGCTGTGTCCAAATGGTACGATGACACAAATATTGTATTTGAGAAGAGACTGGGGGCAACGGGAAAACAAGACTACAGCAAAGTGGAGACTGTGGAGTATAAGGCCGCAGAGCTAAATATTTGAAAAACAATAAAGACAATGACAATAACAAAAACATCTGCATTGCCTCCGAAAGGCTTCCAGCAGAGGATTTAAACCAACATCATGCCAGTCATCGTTTCGCATACTGATACTTGGACTGCCCCCCAGAAATGAGAACAACCTCCCAAATCCTAAAATGTGTTCCTAACACTTACCTACTCGCTTGGAAATGACAAGTTTGAACGCCAAAACGTCATGAAAAATGTACAAGTACCGAAGCCTGCCTGTCGGTCACTGAGCTCCATTCATTCTGCTCCCTTTCCAGTACAGTCCAAGTAAAAGGGCACTGCCGCTTGTCAAAGACGTGTTAGCTGTCAAAATGTGACACAAGCAGAAGGCTGTCGTGAGTAAATTACTTACTTTCGTCACATTCTTCGGTGCCGGGCTTGCAACGGGACACCTTACCACACCAGTGACCAGCCTCGTTCGCCCCGCAGTAATATCACAAGGAGGCTGCAACTCCGGGGTAAACATTTGATTGATAGCCTCAACAAGCCAATGGTAATGGGTATTGGGTGCTCGAAGGCGGGACAGCGCAGGCTCTGGAAGTTGATTGGTCAGTCTTCTGTAACCATGCTGGCGAAGGAAGGCTTTCTGGGAGTTGAGTTCTCTTCGAAGCTTCCTCACGCCCTTTCTAAATCCAAAACTGGCTTTTTATACACTACCACTCCCACCATGCAACACGCTATAACGGTCGCCCCTCCACCTCCTTAAGTTGTTTATCACAAGTAAGAGGGGAAAAAATACACTGAACTGAAAAAGGGGGAGGTATTGTTCACCCCTCTACACTCTTGGGTTGTTTTCCTTCAATGACGTCATAACTATTTGAGAACCGACGAGCGAGAAAAGGGTTAGAATGTTATTAGATGATCATTTACTGGTCAATGCAATGCAAAGTATGTCCCGATGAAACCTGCAGACTTAGTGAGAAAGTAACATGGAGGTATCAAAAGATAAGAGGGTAATAAATTTAATCCCTATGACTCCATTGTGCTCAATGCTACATATTGCTTATTAGTTGTTTGTTAGATATGCTAGGCCACACAAAACATTCAACAACCTGGAAAGAATATATGTATTTAAAGGTAATAGAATGTTTTTGACGTGCAGCGCAAATGTGTGCAAGTTGGATCACTATATTTGCAAAACACCTTATTTCAGTCGTGCAAACCTTTGATTTTTGACTCTCATTGTCGATCATCCATTTATTATTCCAATTGAGCAACGCGTGTCTATGAGGAAATATTTACGAGACCCTGACGTCTTTTAATCGCGTAATCTGCAAGAAAGTGTGCAAGGAGATGGCGTGGGGAGGGCGGAACCAACGTGCAGGCGGAACAAGAATAGAGGCCGGGAAAAGAGAGGGAAATTTAAACCGTCGGGACCTTCTGTCAAAGCAGCCGCGCTCGAACGAAACGACCAACACAAATATTGATCAAGAGTAATAAATATTGACGCAGACTTTTTTTCTGAACGAGGATAACTCCCTCGTTATGGTGCAGAATGGATTTGAACCACGACCAGGTAATGTTTTGTGTGTAGACGTTTTTCTTGTACTGTTGCTAACAGTTAGCCTTGTGTTGCAAAGCTTTTAGATGGTGGTTAAAAATGTTTTTTTTTTTTAAACTAGTGTGCAATAGATTTGTTCTAATATAGTCGTTACTCTCGTCCCGAAGTAATCGGTGGATTGTATTTAAATAAAATATTTGAGTTACTTGTTAACGCTGCGTCCAGGGAAACGCGGACATTTCAAAACTTGACTTGTTCGACTAATAGTGCGTTCGGGAAATTTCCGCTTGGAAAAGTAGATTTGACTGCTGGTGCTGGGGACCGCACAGGTGAAAACACGTTCGCGATTCTATCCAATGCATTTATCTGTATTAATTTGTAATCCTAGAATCTGAGAAAACTTGGAACGTAGCATAAGCAGTGTTTGTCATGCCCCAGCCGCCTCGAATGCAACACAGTAGTACTCTACAAATTAGTTTGGATATAATTGACCAGATGCAGCACTTCAATTGGTTATTAATAATGCATAAAAAGTTGACATTTTCATCTTTTTTTGGGGGGGGGGCAAGTGGGAGTATGCAATATGTAAGAGTTTTTTCATTGTTGTGTGTAGCTTTCAGAGTCCCCCTCCAAAAACAGCTACATAGGGAGCTACTACCAGCCTCCAGACAAGATACTACCAATCCCAAAAGAAGCGGAGCTGTTCGCCAAAGGTGCAGATCACCTGATCGAAGGTCCTGGCCTCCAACCGACCAAACAGAACAGCCAGGGTACGTGAGGTATTTAGCCTTTCTTATTCAGTGTCACTGTAATATATATTTACAGGTACAATATGCTTGCCTCATTTCAGGTGTCGTGGATGCACTGAGGACCCTTCAGGAGAAAATTAAACGCCTGGAGCAGGAGCGCCTGCAAGCGGAGAAGAGCTCCCCGCAGTTCTTACACGATGCGAGTAAGCATGAGCCTGCCGCTACGTCAACTAGCCTGCCTGTGACAGGGGGCGATAACCGGAGAGGTGACTACATGCTCGAACATAAAATACAAAAATAAAAAAAAACAGTGGTGCATTCAAAAACTTTTGGAATTCCTGTTGGAGTTTGTCAAACTAAACATGACACTAAAAGAATTCCACGTCATGTATTCAAAACAACCACATCGCTTTGCGTTTGCGTATTTGATTTATCCTCTGCGAAGAATGACGAATATCACTGACATTTTGAATGAGGTGCTGAGACTGCCTCCATGGAGCAGCACTATGGTAATTGAATTGACGGCAATAGTAATAAAAAAATGTGCTTGCAACACAAAATGTGGCCTTGATTACAGAGCTGGACTCCAAGCTGCAGTCTGCCGAGTCTCGCTGTAAGATGCTTGAGCGGCAGCTCGACTACATGAGGAGGATGGTGGACGGCGCCAGGAAGGACAATGTGGCACAGATTGACAATCAGGCACAACCGACAACGGTACCCATGTCAAAGTCAAAAGAAACTCAACCATTTGTATGAAACCATTAAAAAAAATGACATTTTAATAATCTGTGTCTTCAAACTTAACTTTACAGCAGCAGACGCCAGACAAGCAGCCAAGCAACCCAGACAACCAAATTCAGCACGAAAAGCTGCAGAAACTTGAATCGGAGTGTCACAAATTGAGCAGAACGCAAAACATGTCAGAGGTAAGATTGCGACATGGTTGAAGTCATTCCTACAATCTTGTTTTTAACTTCTGTGACTGCTGTTGACAGATGAAGCTTGCCGTTCTGGAGCAGAGGCTTCTGAAGGAGGAGCATGAGCGGAAACTTGTGCAGGAGAAAGCAGGCCAGGTGAGACAAAAAAAATCAGTCGTGTTCTTTTGCCCTTGCTCATTCCACATCCAGCAATGTAAAACTTTAAACTTTCCGTCCACAGCTGCAGCGAGAGTTGGACCTCAACCTGCGACTGTATTCTCCACCTGCCGCCCAGCAGTCGAAGCCAAAGACGACCCCCCAGAAGCCCAGTCTGGTATTGTTTAAAAGCCTTGAGATGGTTTACGGGGATGAATTGGGGGAGGGGGGCTGATTTATTGCGTTCTATTTCAGAAATCGCCCAGACCGAATGAGACGGCGTCATCGAGCCACAAAAGGATTCCATTCGTGGCAGGAACGGTAAGTAGCGACTTACCAAAATAAAGCATCGTGTCAGTCCCGATGCGTTTGTCTCCTCCCTCCAGTCGACCAACCCGAGCCACTCGGTGCACGCCAACGTGCAGAGCATCCTGCACATGATGAAGCATCACCAGCCTCAGCTGTGCGAGCGGGTGAGCGCCCTGCACCGCGGCGCCAGGAAGAGCCTGCGTATGGACGGCCAGCCGGAGGCCAGGCGAGACGGCGAGCCCCAACCCGACAATCAGTCGCTGGGCTCGCTGTCCGACCTCCTGCTGGCCCTGCAGGACGAGCTGGGCCAGATGGGCTTGTGAGTAAGGCCGAGGTGGTCGTTATACGCGCAGTTGGCGAGATTCTTATGCGGGTGTGCTTCAGCGAACATCAGGAGCTGATGCGCCAGATCGACACCACGCAACATATGGAGCAGAGGCACGAATTGCAGAGAGAATTGGAAAGTATGGTGGCCAGGATGGACAAAAAAGGAGCGCAGATCACTAAACTGAGGAAACACCAGCAGACGGTAGGACGAGTAGGGATGTATGTCCTGTCAAAAATTAATCAGCAGCTGCCCCCCCCCCAAAAAAATGGTTGCGTTGAAAGTGTTTTATTTAAATCAATGGACGGGAGAAAATGCTTGAAAATTGTCAGGTACGCATGAACTATTTTCAATTATTATTTTTTTAAAGCTCGACATTTATTCTTATCATTTCTTCAGGTCCACAAGTTGAGCCAGCAGCCGCGCGCCGCCAAAAAGGCGACGAAGAAGCCAAGCGCCGCGCAGCCATTGTCGACTTCTCCTGCCAGGATTAAACCTCATCAACATCATCATCATCGTAATCATCATCAGGAAAGGCCGAGCAGCATCGGTCAACAGAGCCTCCACATACTCAGGGAGACGCAAAAACTGCGCAACTGCCTCAAACAAGAAGACATCTGCTGGGAAGCTTAAGTCAAGTCTGACTACGTTGAACCAATCCACACGTTTTTAAATCATATTTTCATTCCATATGTCATGTAATGATTTATTGTATTTTACATATTGTACATTTTTAATAAAGCTTATTTTCGACAATTTTACGGGGGGTTGCTAGTTGCAATGCAATTATTAGTCACTTGATGGCAGTGTTGAGCCAGTGCCATGCAAATGGAAGATAAATTTCAATTGTTTGTTTTGCAATAGTGACCCTGGAAACTGGGTTTCCTTTAACAGCAATGCCAAAACAATATTAGCACCTGTGGGGAAATCAGTTCAGTTCCATTTAACTTTTTTAGACCTTTGTTTTCAAACATTTCGATACAATTTTAACATTGGGTCCAGCACATCATTTCCCCCCCCCATTATTTATAGTAAAAGTACTTTGTTAATGTTCAAACTGCTGACAGGACAGAACAGTATCCCCCCAAAAAAGTAATAATGGTGAGAAAACTGCAACCATCCACATCTTAATGATTCTGTGGTTCTGCGCCGCTTCAACATTTGCTCCCACCAGAGAACAAAGCTGACGTAGCGTTCCCAAAGCGTCAACTCGAAACTTGCTTCTTTAACACAGACTTCCCTAAAATTGCTGCATTGGAGCCGGAATCAAAGATGACACAGTCGTCATCTATATTTCAAAGCAAACATTGATACGGCGATGATTGTTTGAACAAACTTTATTAGATCAACAGGCTGCAGATTATAGCCACACTTGAAAAAACAATGCAAACATGGAACAACAGAAATAAAAAGGGCACACATTTTTTTCAAAGCCATTGGAATCGTACCAAGAAGATGGATTGATGTCTCGAGAAGGCAAAACAACAATTGGATGGCACTCCAGTGTGCGCTCGTGCGGCGCAATCAAGCCCATTGGGCCATGCAGGGAATTGCTGGAACTTTTTTTTGGTTTTGGTTTTCTACACATTGGAAATGAACACTTCGAAGGAGTGGAAAAACTTAAAACTTACTGGCCGGTTGTGAAAAGTCATTTCGTGACTTGTAAAAGCTTCGTTTCCACCAAGCGGGACAGTTCAGTATGTCAGTTTGATATTGTCTTGTAGGGGGGGGGGCGAAGCTGTCTGATGATTGAGCCGCATTTTTTCATGTTCCAAGTAAGTTGAATAGGGAGGGAAAGCCAAAAGAGCAGAAGGGTCAAAATGATCCAAACTGTACCGCCTCTTAGCGGAAAACAAAGTTTTAATTGGGACGTATTGAGATTCTTTAATAAGCAGATTCATGTTTGGGGTGCGTTCCAAAATGATTTGGACGTTTAAGGCTAGGAGTGGCAGAGCAAACCACAGGACTGAGGAAAAAAAAAATCAAAAATCCTAGCAGGTGTGAAATTGCTGATAACCCTTAGCATTAACAAGCATAAAGCTTTGATTTTTTTTTTTTGCTCTTCCAAACTCAACTGAATAAGGCACTTTTCCTGAAGCTGTGCAGGGGAGTGAGTAAGAAGCAGGCAACAATGAACGCAGATTGCAACAATGTGAGCATGTGACGCTCGTCTTTTAGGAATTCATGCCCGATGATGCAGCAGCGTTGGCGGACACTTAAGACTCAAGTATTTCTGGAAATGTGGGCGCAAAAAAAAAAAAGGATGCAGCTAAGGCAAAAAGTCACTGCGCGTCTTTGGGCTGTAGCCTAATGCCACCTGGCGATTGTACAATGAAGGCGAGTTTATGTTCGATACTGCGCGGCCCAATAATACACAATCACTTGATTTGGTTTGGAAAAGCGGACAAACGCGTTAAAAGCAAAGCTCGTCAGTGCAATGCTGAAGTTCCATGCCAAAAAAAACGGAGGAATTTGGCATCGATGGCTCACGGTTTCAAGGCATACTCTTCACACCTTATCAAGTGGTTATTCAGTATGGGGGGGGGGGGTCCAAAAGGAGCAAATACACTTCAGTCTGACAAACGCAAGAGGGCCAAGAACATTTTTAGCAGGAAATTACAAAAAAAATCCAAAATTGTTACCATTTTTAAATGACTCCTATCACTGACAATTTGGAAGAAAATCGAAAAAGTGTCCTAAGCAAATTCAACTAAATTTTGTCCAGAGTCTGAATCATTTTGGGTGCAATTGTTGCGTATCAAGAGTCAAGAAGCATCCAGCATGCAAAAAAAAAAAAAGCGACTAAATCACACCATAACATTCAGTGACGAGCTCTGTAAAGCACAGAACAAAACAAAAAAAGCATATCGACATTCCTTCATTAAGACTTCCCTGAACTTCACGAAAACCTAATAGATGGACAAGACGACGACATGACAGCAAACAAACAAAAAAAAATAGCAGCACGCAGCCAACAAGACTCGTTTATCAACATTTTCTCATCCATCACATGAATCCAAACTCTCCACTATAACTAAAGATTGCCGGGAGTGTCGGGTCATGAAGACCATTCGTGAACTATTTGGAGTGGGGGTGGGGAAGGTGCTAAATCTGACCAATAATAAGCCTCGGCTTCTATCGTCTTTCCATGGCTAACGAAGGCTCTTCAGTCCAGCTGGGATTCGCATCACTGCACTCAAGCAGGTAGAAATACAATCATCCTTCCCTCAAGTTTCCTCCACCAAACCACACCGGACATTTAAAGGCACTTGTCACCTACTATATATTACGGTCTCTATCTAGGAGAAGTGCACGCCGCTCGCTTCCAACTCCTCACTAAACAAATTCTCTACATTCCTAAAAATACTGTACAATCTTTCCATTTTGAAGACCACCGCTGCAACCGGACAGCTGGTGGGATCTAAGGAGACGACGGACAGGAGATGAGCGATGTTTTATTGCATGCAACTGCTCTTTTGTAAGGCAGTTGTAAACTAAACTTGTATCGGGTAATCTTAGCCCAGCAAGACAAACGCAAATCGAGCCAGCCGCCGGACAAATGGCTTGTTAATTGCGGCTATAATCATAACCTCTCTCATGGAAATGACGACCGACATATACAAGATAAAACGGCAATGGAGGGAAGGGGGGCAGAAATGATTGAACAGGCTAAAAGCTAAAGTGAACTTCCGCAGTTGTCACATTAAACAACTCCAACAGTGTTTCCTCTTCGGCAACGGCCAACTCATTTCCATGAGGCGGCTTCAAATATCAATTTGCAGGGATGAGTGATTTAAAAAAATGCCGAAGATGGGGCAGCTCGGAAACACTGTTTGAGTTATGGAGGGCGGCGGACGGGAGTGTGTCGGTTGAAGGGGATTATTGTGAGAGGTGTGGACCTGAGCACGAGCAGTGCGGCCTCAAAGAGTGTGGTAGTTGCGGTCCTTGGACTTGCAGAACTTGTAGAGGAAGAAGATGACCGCCTGCAGGCCCAGCACCAGCACGATGCCGCCGATGAAGCTGGCGGCGTCGAAGGTGGAGTTCCTGTGAGGGGCCGGAGAGGATGTCACCGGGGTGCTTGTCGAGGAGCCGCCTGGAGGAGTGAACAAATATGCGCATAGTTACAGTGTCATAGGAAGAAAACTATAAAAGTACTTTGGGGAAATTAGCATATTTAGTAGGGACACAACCAATTAATTGGCTTTTTAAAAATCGGCATAAATATTTTATTTGGGAGGGTGGTGGAGAGTTTTACAACACAAGAGAACATTCAACAACAACAATACCGAAGACTTAATCTTGATTTTTTTTAATTAGAAAAAAAGCCACATTTTTCTTGAATTAAAAAAATCTTGAAAAATTGCATAGCTAATAAATTACCTTTTTTAAATAGATTTTTTTCTTAATCTTGACAAAATATAGGACTGAAATAGATATGAAATAAAATAAATATGAAATAGGACTTTTTATATATTTTTCATGACATTTTTTTGTAAAACATTTTTCCCCAAAAACCTTTAAAAAAAACTATTCTGCTATGACTTGACTTTTTCTTGAAATTATTGCAGTATAGTAAATCCATTTTATTCCTCCCTTTTTAAGCGTGACCCTGAAATTAAATACAAGCCCATAAATCAAATCAAGTGAGGGCGATGGAAAGAAATAAACTATTCTGTGACTCACAAAAATAGTGAAGCGTCCCACAGTCAAGAATGAAGCCGATCATCGTCTTAATAAGCCAAACGACAACCTTGGCTTTTCCAAAATTGAGCAGAACCGAGCCTGACTGATTGATGTAAGAACGCGTAACGTTCTAACTAAGTTTTCCCTCATTAGATTACACACAACATGCATGCATCATTTCATACCTGCTGTCGAAATATTACGAAAAATCACATCGCAAGTCGCTCTCCGATTCCCACGAGCCACTTACTTGAATTTGTGGACGCAGCTGTGGTTGAGACGGTGGTGACGTTGAGAGCGGGCGTAGGCGTTGCAGTGGTAGTGGTAGTGTTGGTTGAATTGGCTACAATTGGGTCACAGCGGACAGTTAAGCGTTGCAAGATAATCTTTTCAAGCACTAATCGGCAATAAAGGATTTTTTTTTCCCCCAGTCAATCTTGCGTGCAAAACAATTTACAATCCTGGCCATGTTTTTGGGCAACTTTGTTCACCCAGAATAATCAACTGGATTCTATATGTAGAAGCATGTTGGTGTGCGCAAGTCAAGCAGCAGCAGGAGGAGGGGGGAGGGGTAGCGCGGGTTACCTGTGGTGGGCTCAGGGGTGCTGCTGTTAGTGACAACAGAGGTGGCGGGGTTTGTAGTGGAAGGGGCAAGGGTTGAGGGAATCAGGGCGGTTGGGCTCGGACCAGCTGGACAGGGAACCATCACCGGGACAAGAGTTTGAAAAGGGAGAAAGCCAGAGACACCGCGGCAACCACACATTGAAAAGGAGAACTCGCAGGTTTGTCAGTTCAAGTTAAAAAAACAAAACAACAACAACAACAAAAAACCCGTTAGAGACAAAGAAGGCAGAGAGTCCAAATAGCTGACACATTTAAAGCAAAACAGTACTCATGGAAATATTTGTTGCACAATTAAACGCAAGGAGGCTGTTAAATGTGATTTCAGCGTTCAGATCTGGGGTCAGACTCGATAGCGACTATCATTTGACCCCAAAACACACAACAGCCGCCTAGCAAACGTCATTTAGGACGCGTACTTTGTTTCCTCCAACGCGGACAAAAACATGTCACGTAATCGTTCACGGTTAGCCATGATTAGATCATGTGACCTGTGAGGATCCTGCAACGTAACGTCCGCAGACCTACCGGAGCAGCTGGCGTTGCTGCACGTGCCGTTTTTTTCCAAGAGTGTCACGTTGTAGCAAGCGGCGCCATCGGGTACTGAAATGCAAAGAAAAAAAATTAATGGATATCATTTCTATTTATTTGACTGGACAATAAACAATAGCCGAGACCAAATGTGGCCACGACGAGTAAAGGCGCCGTTGATTCCGTCCTAACTACCAATGACAATCGAGAGTGTCACGATGACAACTGGCGAGCAACGACGGCGACAAATGTGGGACTGCGGTGTTACGATACATTTGGAGAGGGTTGTAAAATCCAATCCAATTACTAATTAACCACCACATGGGACTTTGCCCTCCATGAATGTTTCCTGCCCCTAAAAAAAAACAAAAAACAAAAAAAAAAAACAGGGAGTCCAGACAGCAACTGACGGGGGAGGAGTGGTGGTGGTTGTTCCTGACTTATCAATTTTCCCAACCTCAGATCTCGACAATCTGCGCGAACTCCGAGATTAGCATCGTTTCTCAATGAGTCATGACTGACGGCATCTTGTGACTGCGGATTGTGTTAAGAAAAGGACGCCATTCACAATCATTTATGTTTGCTGTCATTTTTGGTGCAAATCACCCGATCCCAAACTAATTCGGTGACATGCTTTTTGCGCAACCAATCTTGCGAGCCGTATCACGAGAAGACGCCCACCGTTCGGTCACGAGGGTCTCAGCTTGTTCACATTTCCCCACATTGTGGCTCTCAACTCAACCTAGCTCTGAAAAAAAGAGGAACAATCTGCGGAACCACACCTAGCAAAGCGAAGGACTCAACATCCAGATCAATTAACGCTTGTATGCATTAAGAGTCGGGTTATGATTCATGATGCTGACGTACAATAGGATCGTAAAAAACAAAAAGATGCTCTTAAGAGCAAATACGGCTTCGTTGTCTGCAGTGGGTTACTTACGCAATTACCTTCTCAAGAATTTGGTCACATGTTGGTTGAAGTATTTTTGACACCTTTTGGGGGACTTGGCATGGTCATAAGTAAAAATGGCGAGGAGGAGCTTGGCTATCTAACAGGCAGCTGTGAAAGGTAGGGCCAGCTCAGGCACATTTGCAAGAAAGGTGACACTTAATACAAACTACAAATGCCGTCCCGGATGGCTTCGGAAAAAAAAAAATCAAATAAAAATCCTCGCAATCGTAGCAGTGGCGTTTTGTCGGAGCTGAGATTGGCCAGGAAATTCACTTGCGATGCACGAGGCTTTTTTTTTTTCCCACATTGAAAGATACAGCATGAGATAAATGGCGTCTAGATTATTCGGAGGGTGTTCGGTTGCTGCTGCAGTGTCCTTCATCTGTACTTTCAGCCATGTCAAGTGGCCGCTTTTGAAAAATGAAAGTAATTGAAAAAGCAATTGAATTGTCGGAATTTTTGTTTATTTACATCTCCTCTTCGCTGATCTGTTCATGCGCAACATAAGAGAAATGCGACAATCTTTTTAACATGATGAGAAAAACTCAACCGTTAGGGATCGCTGCGTTTGAAAACTCTGCCAGGTGGCCAGACCAGTTCCGGACTCAAATCCTCACGTTGGGTTGACTCGTCAAACCGGTCGACGATCAAGAGATCCCCGCCCGTGCTCGAGTCATGTGACGGAGGAGCAAATCTGACCTCAAGTCAGTCAGGATGCGCCACTGGTTTGCGAACATGTTTCCCTGTAGCTAATGCTGCCTTCTCCGTTTCCTTCTTCACCGGTGTGAAGATAAGGCAGGTTTCCTGCCGCACATCGCCTCGCTTCCTCTCCTGCACGTGTTCTTTCAGACTTACTAACAAACACGCATTCGATGTCCGCAACTCGCGTTCGTATGAACAAATGCGTGCGAGCGAGATAAGAGTGTGGTCGGTCAAAAAAAACAAATAAAAGTGACCTTAGTTACAGCCAAACCCGGTAAACTCTTTTGACACTGATAATCTGTTCTGCTCTTCTGACCTAACAACTATTTTTTTGTTTGTTGGCTATTGCAAAATAGAAACCAACTTAGTCCACCTAAGCAGATTTGCATTGGTCCCAAATAAGAAAAAAATATTGACAAACCACATAGCATGTTCCTACATGTACAAATTTTGCTGATGTCGCCACTTTAGGAACGGAACTGTCTTACACACAGGACGCAGGGGTGTCAAACTAAAATACACAGTGGGCCGAAAAATAAAACTTGAACAAAGCCGTGAACCAGCATTTAATTTTTTTAAAACAATATAAATGCTGATTTTTTAAGGAAAATTATTATAATAAGTGGGTTTATTAGTGCAACACAATGTATAGTTTTTTTTTTTTAAATTACTATTATCATATAGAATGTAAAATGGTATAGTAGTCATTTGGTATAACCACGCGGGCCAAATATAATTACACTACGGGCCAAATTTGGCCCGCGGGCCAGAGTTTGACACCTATGCTGTAAAGCATTTAAAAAGAAACCAATAATAACTTCCAACTGCTGTTACTCCTCAATGCGTGATGGCGATACAATGATAATGAAAGCGGCCTGTCACAGTCACGCTGTTGCTGTTTTTGTTGCAGCAAAGCTTGACCACGCAACATGTCAACGTGACGTCCATACATTCCCAGGAATCAGAAGCCCAAGCGGACAATTCGGGCCGTACAAAGACTGACCTGTGGCCTTCTCGCCACGCATACCTGACACACATACGCACATTTAGGGACAGACGGATACTCACATGATGTGCAGTTGAGCCACTGGCAGTCATTTGTGGCATCGCAAGCAGCACACTGGAGATCCAGGCAGCCATCTGCAAACATAATTACATTTTGCGTTGTTTTTTTTTTTTAAAATAAATTTGGATGCCGTCTTATTTTTAGGTTTAATTATGGTTTCTCGTTTTCGCTTACTTGTAGGCATGCTTTGTGGAGCAAAATAAGACTGACGATCAATACACACAATTCCAGTTTTCATACAGAGGAAGGAATGTGAAGAAACTGGCTAAGCTAAGGGAGGGTCTTGGCAAAAAAAAAAAGCTGACTTTTTAATGACATTTGTGAGCAAGGCCTTGGGATTCCCTGCCAAAGATGTAGTTGGAAAATCCCTATGACAACCATTTTGAATTGAGATTTTTTTTCCATGCATTTCCCCCCCCCCGAAGACACTTGATTCAATGTGAAGCTATTCAATATAATTAAAAAGCATCATCAGTCGGAATGCTTCCAAACAACAAATTCTGCCTCATATTGTGCAATAAAAACCTTGAGATGTGGGAAAGATACATTTATTGATAAATGTTATTGATAAGCAGTATACTGACAAAAATGCTCAATGAGGGAACTAAATTAATTATTTTTTAGAGTGTATGTGACAATAAATATTTTGAGTGTACATGACTGTATGGAAACTTTACGGCTCACCTTCAGAAGAAATACAAACGTTAAATTGTTGCAACTTGCATGTTTTTCTTCATAAATTCAAATAAAACTTAGAGAGAATCAGATTAAATTGTGTAATTAGGAGCCATTTAGTTTGCTTTCGAAATGGCAAAGGTAGGCTAGTTTCTTCACCGACCAGCGTGGACATGAAACTGGCGCGTCGCCATTTAGATAATTCGTAAATAGAAACACCCGGTGGGGTATGAGTGCATTTCAATTAAAACATTAAGCGCCTTGTCTTTTCCGTTCTAAGAATATTTTATTTGATTTTATTTTTTGGGTATGCGCTTGAAGCGCTCGCGGCGACGCGTCGAGTCGCTCGAGGCTAGTCGGCTAGCCATTAGCATTGGCACGAGCGAGCGTCTGCTGGTAAACTTACCTGAGTCTGTGGCGACGCACGCGCCAAAAAAAGACAGCGCTGCCGCGACGACCAAATACACCTTCGCGTTCATGGCTGCTGTCAACGAATTCAAGCGAGCGGCGGGAGACGTGTCGAGAATAAGACGGTAGTGATTTTTTCGGGCTCGTCCACTCGGGTTTGGCGCTCGAGGCTGCTGAGGTTGAGGCTTCGCTTGACGAGGCACTTCCTACTTCTCAGGTCATGTGATACCTTTCTACATTGGGGGCGGGGCAATGGCAGCGGGAGGGCGAATATTGCAACGTCAACTACTGCGGCTTCCTGGAATTTGCTCGGTGTTTCCCAATATTTATTGGGTCGAGACACAGACACATCAAACGATAATGTCATAAAAGGTATCACTGATCTAATCTTAATTGACTTGTTTAGTTGCTTAATTAAACACAAAGCTGAAGGATGCCTACAAGTGCAATCAGTGCGCCTTCCAATATTTAATGGAAGTCACTTCACGTCATAAGCAAATAAAATTGGACAAAGATCTATTTGTAATTCTGAAGTATTCATTTTGAGACAAATTAAATGGAGAGTTTGGAGCAAGACCACCGCCTCCGAGGAAGAACAACCAATCGGAGAAAATAGCGCATTTCACAACAGGTGTATTTTGCCCACTTAAGAAAATTTATGAGGGCAGCACGGTAGTCAAGACTGCCTCACAGGTCCGATGATCTGGGTTGAACTCAGCTCAGAACACAGAAAAGATAGTGCCACGCAAACTGTATTAAGAACAATACTGTTTTATTATATAATGTATAAAAAAAATGCATTATAATGACACACAAAATTTACATTCAAAGACTTGAACAGTGACATGTTCGTAGTACATGTCATGTGTTTTTGAGAATATGAGCTATAGTTTAAAAACACCACAGTTTACAACTGTACATTCCTTCTTGGGTCTTTGATTGGTAGTGGGGGCCTCCTCTATCCTCTTGAGGACGTCGACACCCTCCACCACCTGGCTAGAATGAGCAAAAATATCTTTCATCAAATGTGAATATGCGAGGGTTTGCGATCGTTGAATTTTTAGTCATGATTACAAACCCAAAGGCAACATAAGTTAAGTCCATCCAGCGTGTTTGTTGCAGGGTGATGTAGAATTGGGAGCCATTGCTGTGGGGGCCCTTGTTGGCCATCCCGAGAGTTCCTCGCTTGGTGTGAGAGAGAGCGAAGCTCTCGTCTGAACGCAGACATACAGTACGACACGTGTGAGTTGTTTAACACTGCCGACGTCACTCGACGGCTCACCGCTGTACCGTCAAACGTTGCTCCATAGATGGCCTCGCCTCCGTTTCCTTTCCTTTCTGGAGTAATATCTGCAAAGGATCATTAAAAACATCATTTAAAATTAATCATTTCATTTGGGAAAAAGCTTGAATCATAACATGTTTCAGAGTAAAAAAAACCAAGTGAAGCGCCACTCAAAGTAATGAAAATATTAAGCGTCAAAACCCGCCGACCAATCACAGCTCAGCTTGCATATTGTGTGACGTGCGTGTGCCGTGGCGTACCTCCGCCTTGCACCCAGCCGTTGGGCACTACGCGATGAAACAGGGAGCCCTTGTAGCAGAGCGGATAGCCACCGGTCGCCTGACCTCGCTCTCCTGTGCACAGAGCCTCAAAGTTCCACGAGGTCCTCGGACAAACGTCCGAGAAGAGCTGCGTCGCAGAGAAGACAACGAGTGGTGAAGCACATTGCTCGGTCGCAATCGTTCAAGGATGCTTTGAGGTCACTTTTTGAATACGTCCGTGCATCCGTTTTTTATATCACTTGTCCTTCATAAAGGTCGTTGGGCACAGGACACACACAGGACAGGTCACAATGACCCAATCCTCTGGGTATAAATGACATTATTTATTTCCGCAGCATTTTGGACCCAGAGTGAAGTTAGCTAGTTGACCCAATTTGTGTTTCTTTGAATCCAGCAGTTTTAAGAATGTACGGTAGCAGGTTGAATGCGTCAATCAATTTACCTCAAACAACAATCTGCCCACTGGCTCGTCGCCAATCTCGATGTCCATGAAGACAAACCTGTGCTGAATAGGAAACAGAACATTTTGTTTTTAACATGTCCCAAAAAATAAAGCCGAACTAACTAATATTACTCAACTTTTCATTTTGACTCGTTGGTTCAACTCTGCTGATACTTGTCATGTTAAAGGGGAGCGATTACTATAGCCAATGAAATTTAATGCAATTTATTCGTTCGAGCCTCTTTACCAACAAAAAATAAATAATAAAAAAAAATGTAATTTGCCTTACATTTTGCAGCAATTCAATAGACATTGTGCACGCCTCAGCGTCCACTGCCATTGACGGATATAGAAGTCAGAAAGTGCATTCTTTACACCGGGGCTGGTAGTGAATGAATTAATGTGGCTGTAGTTTGCCGTGGTTTGTCGTCAGACTTGCCTGAGTTGCTCGGAGATGTTTCAGGTAGTATTCGTCCACGCAGGAAGCTTCCAGCGGGTCGCACGTGAAGGCCCACTGATCCTTGGCCCAGGCGGCGAGAGCGTGGTCGTTCCCGATGAACTGGCCGTCCACATGGCACATGACGCCGCTGGAGAACTGCCACATTTCGCCACGCATTTCCTTTAGTCACAGAAGGATGTCGCATAATGTCAGCTGTGGGAAAGTTCTATTCGTAGCTCATTTAAGATGTCCTTGAACACATCTTAGAATCTGAGGTGAGCTATTATATTCATCCATTTCTATCCACAATTTAGATCGTGAGCGAACTAAGGTACAACTGTGTTCATGAAAATTTGGAAAGTCACCCGCGGCCCTGGAGCCCACCCGAAAGAATTCACCCCTTCACTGAGTTGCACTTCTCCACAATAAGAACCAAGACAGGGGCAACATTGCTGTACAAGTAATGGCCAATATGAGAAACATAAAACGCATCAACAAATATATATTTTATAAAGTTACCTTCTTCTGGTTGTCCAGAAATGCATACCAGTCAAATTCAAGTAATGCAATAATTTCTGGATCCACAAACTCACGAGGAAACTTCTGTTTTAGGCCCTGTTTGGTAAAGGAAAAAAAGGAAATAAAATCAAGTGAGAACATCCATCCAACGATTTTCTATATTATGGACTTTATCACACTTTGGGTGACAGGAAGGGTGCACTCTGAACTAATTGCTAGCCAATCGCAGAACACTTATAGACAAGCAATTCACACCTGGGGACAATTTAGTCTTCAGTGAACCAAAATGTCTGCAATCTGCTGCCTACCTCAGTGATGTTTTTGGCGATATGAAAATGTAGCTCTTTAATCAAGCCCACGATTTTGATGTGCAACTTTGGTTCCAAATCTGAAAAAGAAATAAAAGAAACATATTTAAACACTCCATAACAATTCGCTTTATTTGTTTGCGGTGCTTGATTATGTTCACTGCCACTATTGTTCTAAGATTATAGGCACTATTTCGTAAATGGCATGGTAATCTTTTGTAAAAGTTAGGCCATATATTTATGTACTATATTTATGTTTTGTACTAATTTGATTCATGTGTTTTATTGCAATAACGCATTGTCGTAATTGTACACAAGTCAAGTTAGTACTATTGTATGTTCCGACTGATTTGATATGCAAAAAAAAAAAAGTCCGAAATGCTACAAAACAACGTGTAATCATTCTAGTTTTGACAAACCATTCGTGCGTGAAGCAGACATGTCTGATGATAAGTTGGTGGTCTTTAGGTTCATGAAGATTTCTGAATTTTGGAGTTCATGGATTACTTAGTTTACTTTTCCCATCAGAATTTGTTACATTACGACTCCCAACAGCGGGAACACTGTATCGGTCTGTAAACAGTAGCCTCGTATCTACGGCAACAGGCATCAGGCGGCTGAAGATGACGCCATATTACTGCGACCATGGCGACGTTCCGCTTTGTTCAATCTTGCTCTACTTGTCAATTTGACAATACTGTAGTGTTTTTATTGTCGGGTTTAATGATTTATTTATGATTTAATAGCCAACTTAAATTATATTATTTAACATTTAAAAAAAATTTCCACAAATATTGTAGTTAGATGGCAACAAAGAATTTCTCTTGGTGAGATGAAAAGCGAATTGGATCGCGGCTCGGGAGGCGCTCTTGTTTGAAAATCACCGACTCCATTATTGTTGTCTTATGTGTCGCTTTGCTGTCATTTTCCCACCCATTTGCCACATATAGAGCATATATTGGTGTCGCGATGGGTGTACACGACTTGTGGTCTATCGTTGAGCCTGTTCGAGAATCGGTGCCGCTGTACAGTTTGAGCGGAAAGACGCTGGCTGTCGACCTCAGTTTGTGGGTTTGCGAGGCCCAGCACGTCCAAGCAATGATGGGCAGAGTTACGAAGCCCCATCTGAGGTAATACTGTCCACTCATTTAAATCCATTTACACAGTATAATGAGTAGAATTGCGCACTCACAAAACTATTACCATACACCCAGTCACCAGAGGGTGTGCACACTTTTTTCTCCCCATCTTGAAAATAATTCAAGTAAATTTAGGTATCACATTTTGATTACCAAAAAACAGTAATTGTGCAGGAGGTGTTTAGTGTTTTTTTTAATCCGTTGCATCCTACTAACTAAATTAACCATGATGATACACAGGAATCTATTTTTCCGAGTATCGTCCCTCATTCTTATGGGGGTGAAGTTGGTGTTCGTTATGGAAGGCGAGGCCCCTAAACTGAAAGCAGAAACCATGATCCAGAGGACTGCAAACAGATTTGGAGGGCCGAAAAAAATATCTAAATCCTCCTCTAGCACCAGTAGAGGGCGCTTTAATGCAGTCCTCAGAGAGGTTGGTTTGCTTGTGTACACTTTTATTCAACTTTGTCATGGCGAAAGCATAACATTGCCGCCTCTGTTTGCAGTGTGCGGAGATGCTTGACTACCTGGGAGTGCCGTGGGTGGTTGCCGCAGGGGAAGCCGAGGCCATGTGTGCATACCTGGACTCACACCGTTTTGTGGATGGTTGCATCACCAATGATGGAGATGTGTTCTTGTACGGAGCACAGACCGTCTACAGTAACTTCAATATGAACTCCAAAGTACGTGTGTTCATGAGCGCTCTTGTGTGCAAGAGATTTAAAATCATCGGTCAGGCATTTCCATGGTATTATAATTACTATCTTAAGTGCTGTGTAGACTTGGGGTGTGTAGACGTTTTATATTCACTGTGTGATTATTTGGGCAGCACACATTTACACGTTTAACATTTTATCACACATTTGGAGTGAATCTTACAGTCATAATATTTCCCTCATTTATGAATTATAAAATGGACAGCGTACATCGTGACAGTTGTTGGATTTCCTTTAAGGACCCCCAGGTGGACTGCTACAAGACCTCCCGTGTCCAAACCGAGCTTTGCCTCTCCCGAGAGAATCTTGTGGGTCTGGCGATCCTCCTTGGATGTGATTATATTCCCAAGGTAAGTTTAATGTTAGCGAAACAAATCACACACAACTTTTGTTCTTCTGTTAACGCTCGTCTTTTGACGCTCCGGTAAGGGAGTCCCAGGTGTCGGTAAAGAACAAGCGCTCAAGCTGATCCGGGCCATCAAAGGGCAAACGCTTCTGCAGAGGTAGAATTTAAAAACAAGCGGCGCTATGAAGACTGCAAAGTGGCGCGATGATGTCGCATGTGCTGATTCTCTCAGGTTCATGCGGTGGAAGGACGAGGCGGCGTGCGTGTCTCGGGAAAACGTTAAGAAGCTTCCCCACTGCCACATATGTCGACATCCAGGCGAGTGAGCTCGGAGCTTGCGAATCTGTTTGTAAACCAGATAAGAGTCAGCGAGTGCCTCTAAGTTGCTGCATCACATCACAACCTGTATTTGCATTTCCACTTTTCCTTTATTACCATGTAATAACAGTTGTGTGTGTCTGTGTGCGTTTTTTTTGTTTTGTTTTTTAAGGCTCAGCCAAAGCGCACGAGCGCAGCGGCTGCGCGCTTTGTGACAGTCAGCGATTCTGCCAACCTCAAGATTTCGACTACCAGTGTCCTTGCGATTGGCACCGCTCAGAACGGACCCGCCAAGCCCAGTCCGTCGAGGCGAATATCAAAAAGTATGCGGCAGTTGTCTTTATAACGTCCACCTTAAGGATAAGAGTCAGAAACGCTCATCACCGCCTATTTTAGACGAAATACATTGTATTTATTGTTTGTTGGGTAGACGTTAGGCTCATGCATCTTGTTGAGCCTCCCACACTTTTTGTTTAAACAATAAATTGGTTTCATTTCACGTCTTATTAAACACACTGTCGTTAACGGAGCAATCGCAGGCACTTTGTTCTTACCAAGATTGTTTCCTTGTTTTGTTTGATGTCGTTTCAGGAAAACACTGACGAGTCAGCAGTTCCCCTTTACAGAGGTACAGCTGTTGCTGCGCGCCTCGTTTGGTTTTATTTCGGAACAGCTGTTGAATTGCTGTGTTTGAACACGTCTTTCGTTTCCCCGCAGATTATCAACGAATTTCTGCTACCCAAGGACAAACCTGTCGAAAATTTCAAGAGGAGGCAGCCGAATATTTTATCAATGCAGGTATTGAATTATGTCTATCTAGGACCTTTTTTCATATTTGTAAGGTTCCTCATATTTTACATATTTTGGGGCATTTTTTTATTAAATAACTCCTCTTTTAAGATGTTGCTTATTTTTAGAATTCGATAGCAGCCTGATCAAACACTTTCTCCAGCCCACTTGCGTTCTACATGATTTTTTTTATTTATTTTTTTTTACCTAGATTGTCATCATGAACTTGTTTCTTTTCCTTTTCCCGTAGAAATTTGCTCTCAACAAAATGGAGTGGCCAAAGCACTACACGAGTGAAAAGGTTTTAGTTCTAATGACCTACACAGAGCTGATGAACAGAAAGTGCAGCAGGATGATGTCACCACAAATCAAGCCCATTCGGTAAAGTAGATGGACTATTTTATTTTGTTTCTTCAAAACTGTTGTTGTTATGTGGATTTTTAATTCTGCAATCTTTTTTCATCTTCTTTGAAAAGGATATTGAAACAACGCGTGAGGAATGCCGTTTCATGCTTCGAAGTCATCTGGAGCGCACCAGGCAAGTTTAAGCACACACCCGGTGAGAAAACATCCTCTCGGTTTGAGTGACAGGCCTGCTGCGTGGAGCGGAGGTGAGGTTGGGGTGCGGAGGAGGGGGGGGGCGTAAGGGGGTTCTGGGGGTTGTTAGTGACTGGCTGTGAGGTGCGCTTCAGAGGTGGCAGATCACTCACAACAGCCGCTAGGTGCTAAACTGGCTTCCTCCTCGCGCTGGGCAATCTGTCATCTTGCTCACTAACAAGACCCGTCTCCGTTTCAACTTGAGAATGTGTGTGAGAATTAAAAAAAAAAAAAAAAACACTTTTAAATTTCATTTGTATTCATTTATTATTATTATTACTATTTTTTAATGAGTTTTTAAATAAAAATATTTTTTCCAAGTATAAAAGTTGAATTGAAATTGTATATGAATTTGTAAAAATTATATGATTTTTTTTTTCTTGCGCATTCCCTGCAGATCATTACATTTTTCCCGAGGATCGGCCCGCCGAGGATCCGCGCGAGGTGCGGTCGGTGGAGGAAGAGAGCCTCTTCCGTGTGGCGTTCCCAGAAGTGGTGGCGAGCTACCTGAGGGACAAAGCGTTGACTGAAGAGAGCAAGACGAAGAGTAAGGCAACGTTGGTGTTCAATCAGCAGCCCGTGGGCCAAATAAGTATATTGCTGCGTATGTTTCCATCGATTTTGTGTGGCCCCCCCCACCTCCTCCGTACCCAGACGTGCCAAGTTCTTCCCATGCCGATCAAAGGCACGCGGAGCGTTGGCTTGTTTTTGCAAGCGAGGCCGTTACGGCTGCTCCGACACCCGAACATGTTAGTTTGACAGCTCGGGCGACGCACATCAAAGGCTCAGATGGAGCCGTGAGGTGTCTCCAGGTCTCCGTCTCTCTCTGTCAGGGTTGCGCTTCACCTTGCGCTGTAATACGAGCAGAGGGCTTCGCTGTGATTGTGGCTCTTCACTTTTGTCTTTAGTAACATACTCAGTTGGGTTTAGATCAATAGATCCTAGATTATCTGAACTCATTCACTACCAGCCGAGTAAAAAAAATGATCTTTGACGTCTTTATCCGTCATTGGCAGTTAATGAGTTAAATAAACGCTGAACAGTACACATTTTGGTGCTCACATCAAGTCTCTGTCCCTTTTTCAGAGAGGAAACCAAACAGTAAAAAGGAGAAGATGGCCGATAAATCCGATGGTGTTTCGGACCTCTTAGCCCGAATGACCCTCGGGAGCTCATCTTCAGAAAAGGCGAACTCCCCAGCAAGGCCAGGCATCCTGACAAACTCGCAGGATGTGGTGCTTTTGGACACACCCGTGAGCCACAAACAGCATCGGCAACGCCCTAAAAATAATCCCGGTACGTCTCCCTCTCAGGCGGATTCCTCGGCGTCCGTCTCGGCCGCTATCGACGCTCTCCACCTTAGCGACATCGACTGGGACGCGTTGTCCTTCACGGCCACGCCGCTCCCTCAAAGCGCTCCAAAGTGCACCTCAAAGGACATCGTGGAAGCTGAGCTGAAATCCTCGAAACACTCGAGTGCTGTTCCGGAGCGCTGCTTTTCGGAATGTCCTCTAAGGGACAGGCTGCTCATGAGAAATACAACCATGACAGTAGAAACACGAAATGATGACGTCACCAAACAAGCAAGCCTCCTTGTACCGATTTTAAAACCCATAGCACGCCCTCACAAAGACAAAAAGTCAGCTGAAGCAATTCCAAGCCAGACAAAGGCGGACAAAAATCCTCCTCACAAGTACAAATTTGTCACGGCAGCAGCCCCAAAAGCGCAGCGGTGCCTCTCTGAGCCGTGTCAGGTGGACGAAGACAGAAACGTGACCGTCAAAAAGAGCGTGTGCGTGAGCGTGTGTTCCTCCAGCGAGGATAGCGATGCGGAGAACCGGCAGATCGGGCCTCGCAGAACCTCCAAGAGCAAGCACGCTTACAAGCCAAATGGACGGATTCTGTTAGATCGTCCTCTGAAGCCTGCTTGCGAATCGCTGAAAACCACCAGTGAGAATGTCCAATCCCTCTTGCCTCAACGTGCGCAGAGCGGAGATGACGTCACGAAGCTTAAAAGCGAAAGCGAGGTCGACGCCGATATCCGTGACGTGTTTCCTGCCAGCCCGCCGTCCCCCATCAGTGTGTTGGATAGCGACGAATCAGTCATTTGCGGGGACAGCCCTTTGCCGCTGGCCGAGAGACTCAGGCTTAAGTTCCTCAAGTGAGAAGCAGGACGAAAAAAGATCCATCGTTCTGCCAAAACATCCAAAAATTAATAATAACAATAAAACTTTTAGCCAGCGCTGTGATCTAGTGGTTGGGATGTCTGATTTGCAGTTGTGAGCTTCGGGGTTCATAATAATTTGGCACAACTTTAAAAATGGACAGACAGTATTTCTATATAATAAGTGGCATCTAAACATACACGCTCTTTGAGAGAACTGCGAGCTGTTGGTTTTACAGCCCTCTGCTGTTGGTCCCCTTGATCATGAGTGAGGTCTTCCACACCTTTTTCAGACATGAAAAGGTCTGGCATGAGCTTGGTGACAGCTGCATCCTCTTGGCCAAATAACTCCTCCTCACCAACTTGTGTTCACTCATACTAATTGTGACTAAAAAGTAGTTACTAAAAGTAATAAAAGCTCATTGTTTTCCATCGGGATTTGTTTTAGCGCCATTTGTGAACTCAATAGGTTGAATGCAATCTTTACATAATTGTTTCGTTAATACCGGTGTGTTATTTTCACATTTTAATTATTAACTGACAGTTTTTTTGTGTTTTTTTTTAACTTTATCAATTAATACACTTTTTTATGTCTGCAGTAGCTATTTTAATTGTTTTTGTTCTTTTTGTCTGATGCAGCCTTTAAGCCTGCACAATGATTATTATTATTATTTTAATTATGGTTCTTTTATTTGGATTTGTAAAAGAAATTTAAAAAAATGATAGTTATTTTTTTTTCACATTTTATTTCTCTTTCTTCGTTTTAATTAGAGCAAAAAAACCACGGCTTTTACGTTTTGCTCGCAACACTTCTGGGGGTCTTGCGTGGACCTGCCCCTTCATTAGTCAGATCACATCAAACTGATAATTGTCGCCGTGCAGACTTTAAAGGCTCATCTCCCACAAAGGGAATCTAATTATTTGTCTTTCTGTCGCATTATCCGCCTATTTAGCCTTATTCGCACCTCGGTGAGAACGAACGACGTCCTCCGCGAAGGTCGCATTTTGCCACTTGTGCTTCGCTTTGAACTCGTTTTTTTCCCCGCCTCAGCTGTGAACCCATAAACCTCCGGAGATGCGCTCGCATATAAAAACGTCATCTCCTCCGTGAATCTCGTCTGCTGTCATCATCCGCGGATGCTGATTTTCCTCAACATGGACCTCGAGGCTGCAACGACCGCAATCCTACACGACTGGAAACTCGGCGAACAGCTCAACTCCTCCGGCTCCTCTCCGGAATCGAATTCTCCCTCCTCCGTGGATTCCGAGTGCTCCTCGCCGGAGATGTTCTACTCCGGAGGTCACCAGGAGCTCGCCTACGGTTCTCCGGGACGAGGTCCTTACACCGGCTCCAAGGCGCCCAGGACGCACGGCAAGGCCAAGATGTCCACCAAGAGGCGCGTGAAGGCGAGCGAGAGGGAGAAGATGAGGATGAGGAGTCTCGCGGAAGCCCTGCACCAGCTCCGGGACTACCTGCCACCGGACTACACCAAGAGGGGCCAGCCTCTGACTAAAATACAAACCCTCAAGTACACCATCGAGTACATCAACAAGCTGTCGGACATTCTGAGCCATGCGTAAAAGTCACCATTTTACGCACCCGCGCGTAAAAGTCATGCAGCGATCGTGCTCATTTTTTGACTTTTTTTTTTTTTTTTTTATCTTAAATGCTTTACATGTTAATAAGTATGTTTGATTTCATTACTTTGCCCTTTCCTGGATGTAAATATTGATTAGAGGGCTCTCATTGTTTTGTATATGGGAATACAACTGTTTTAGAGATGGAGTGTAGTCATATTTTGTAAGGTTTATTTTCGTGAAATCCATTTTATTTTATTAATATGTGGTCTATTTTGATAGAAAGTAGCTGTTAAAATGTCCAATAATTGCTACCAGTGAATTTATATTGCTGAAAAAATAAACATGATGACTGATGTATTTTTTTTATATTTAATAATATTCTACTATAAATTCGCAAGTTAAATTGTTGAAGCTCTCACTGAGGACTGCGCCTTTAAACATAATCCAATCAGAACTTCAGAATCTCCAGACAGGAAGGACTTTGACCAATCACGTTTTAAGAATAATCACAGGAGGGCGTGTCGACACATAACCGAGAATGTCCATTTGACGAGTCGGTTGTTGAATTTATGGTGAACTTGAGCTCTTGTTTGTAAAAATACAATTGGCTCTCTCATAAAACAGTTCACCCACTCATACTTTCAGGATATCCGAAACAGGAAGTGCACTATCCAATCACCTTTAAAGGTGGGCGTGTCTCTTTGTTTTTATTTCTGTAATTGGTTGCTAAAATACAAAACATGTCACCAGGACATAGACACTTGCAAAATTTTACTTTTCAGGCATGAGGCAGACCATTAAGTAGGTCATTTGTCGAAAGAAGAATAATTAACACAGCAATCCCAAGAAGGCCAAGAATCAGCCGGGTTCTGGAGAAATACACATCAGATCTGCAACGCCACACACGAATGACAATGCAGTTCAATAAACGTCATTCCTGCAACGTCTGCTTGAGTTAAAAGTTGAAAATTTCAAGTTTGAAATGGAGTAAATATACAAGCGATCATCCCAAAACATGACGTGATTTCAAACTCATTTTTACACAAAAATTGCCAGTGGTCCACTCTTAGCATTATTCTAAACGTTGCAATGCATTTTATGCTGGTCTTATGTTTTCGACAGCGGAGTGACTGCACAGTCGGCTTTTCCATGTATTGAGTTTTAATACCAAACAATTGCAGATTAATGAACAGGAAAATGAGGAACTTTGCAGATACAACACAATTATTAACAATATTGTCCGGCGGCATGGTGGACTAGCCGTTAGCCCAATGTTCTCAGAGTCCCAGAGGTTGGAGGTTTGAATCTGCGTTGTATGGAGTTGGCAAGTTCTCACGCTTGAGTAGCTTTCTTCCCTACAGGTTAAGTTGAATGAAGGCTCGAAATTGTCCTTAGGTGTGAAATCTCGATGTGTCTACATGTGCCCTGCGACTGGTTGGTGACCAGTTGAGGTTTGCATTTATTGACTGGGCTTCTGCGCTTCCTCCGTGGGCTCGTCCCTCCACATGGGCTCATGGATGTGTTCTGGAATTTTTTCGATCGCCGTCTGTTAAGAAGAAGCAACATTAGGAGTCTTGTGGACGTCTGTGGTTTAAGCATACAACATGAAACCGACTCACCTTAGTCACTTGCATGGCAACACTTTCCGGAAGGTTCCTCTGGATGTATTCTAGATAAACCCGAGCTGTGGAGCCTGTTAAATGAGACAACTACAAAGACAAATCATTTGTTACTACCACTCCTTTTTTTTAAATAAAATGTAGAGTTATCAACCACTCATTATGATTATCTTTATGTAAAAATCTCACCTCAATACACCTGTAGTGAGTCCTCATCTCATACTGAACCCTGTGTTTTTTGAAGATGTGGACCGACTTGAGCAGTGTTAACCTCTCCATGTCTTTGGGGGGTTCAAAACTGCAGGAAAGGAAGACAAAATATATTTCAGAATTACTGGAGTATGTTGTGTTGCTGCAACAACTTGTTGGTGGAATTGCATAGAAGAGCCAGACTTTTTGCCTATCAGAGCCTTTTAAACAGAATCCACCAAAGCCACCACATATTGCCAAGACTCACACTTTGCTGATGCCGATGCCAAGCTCCTTGGCTGCCATGGTGGCGAAATACTCATAACTGTCCAAAACGGCTCTGTCGTGGCCTTTAACCAGGACAGTCACCTTCTGGAACAGAGTATCTGGTTCTTCCGTCACAGAGATCTGAAAGGGAAATGTTGGAATGAACTCCTGGGTAGAGAGAATTATATGTTGTAAAGGTGGGGAACTATAATAACAACTCACTGGTGATGCTGTTGATGAAAATAATGCAGCAGTTTGGAAGGATGGGATCCGATGGAGGGGACACCTGCAGAGAATTAAAAGGGGGAAATAAAGAGGACATTGACATGCACCACAGATAATTATTCATGCAGGCATTGTGTTTATTACAGTTGTCAGAGAACATACAATGTAACGACACATCAACAAACAAAAACGTGAAATTTACTTCTACATTCATGTTCAGGCGTGACAATGTATGAATGGCAGCGAGTTAATTATGTAAACCGAAGCTAATTTATTCTGCGTATCACTATAGACAGTTGGCATAGTTAAATATTGACTATCTACCGATTAAGTGAATTTTGATGATTTACTCATGCACCGTGGAACAATGTTACATACCGAATTGTGAGCCATTTCTTGTGTCCTGCACAGTGGTCCAGAACTCGTGGTCTCTATAAAACATGCAAATATTAGCAGAGGCAAGGTTACAACGAGTCACCGGCATGCAACATTTCATTGCATAGAATGTTGATACACTTATATGCATCACAAAAAATGAGTTATGAGTGACGCATAAATAAAAAAGAAACCCATTACCGAATGTGATATTCCGGTTAGTATCCTTGCCAAGGAGCAAAATTCTCTCCGGAGCGCCATGGGAACGGCCATGTTTCCAGAGCTGTGCGGGAAACCGGAAGCGTTACGTGTCCCAATGCTGCCCCCGCGTGTTCTGGAAGGTACATCACACTAACAGATGCAATTACCAAAACGTACGCGTTAACTGTGGAAAAGAAACTCATACCGATAGCTATAGAAACTCTTACATATTTAAAATCCGAATATATTTGTGTGACCATACGGACAACATTTTGAACAAGCTTGTTTTTCGTGCTTTGACGATGTCGTTGATACAAACGAGGCTAGAACGTGACAAGCGAGCGTCACGTGACCGTCACGTGACTCAGCTGTCGGGGCCCTGTTGCCAGTTCCAGCAGAGCTGAGAGCTCCGGTTCGGCTCACAGTACACAGACCGAGCAGTGGAACAGCGACAACAGCCGAGGTAAGCTTCCCACATAATTGCTGGGCTCCCTCCAGGCTGCATTTAATACACAAAACACCCATCACAAAGCATGTTATTTTACTCATGTGTAATTATGTGAAATTAGCTACCCCATCAGTGTTAAAAAAAACGCGATATCAGTATCCGACCGGTCATGCTAGCAGTAGCCGGAGAGCGAGCAGTGCCAGCGGCGGATGGGCAGCCTGTGGTCGCCGCCTTGGCTGGTTCTGGATCAGCTAAGTTTAGCGAGACATTAGCCGCCTCTTTTTTTTCCCAATTAAATTTTTCTTGATAATAACAGGGTAACAAAAGCGTTCTTCTGTCGCGCCAGGATCATTTAAAAAATTGAAAAGCAGGCGGGGAAAAACGTCGATGTGAGCTTTTTGTTTGATGGCGACATGTTTTGATGCTCGGAGCTCACAAGGAGTTACCTCAACCTAGCATCATTTCAACGAGAATGTCGTATTGTTCCGCCCCGGAAGATTTATTCCCCTCATGTGCCTGTAATTGATTAGAAACGACCCATTTTTAAACACCATTGCAAATTATTACTATTTTATTTTACCGTACTTTTATTATTATTTTTACCTCGCATGTTTAGACGCAAAGGGGCCGACTTGTTCACTCAAGATGCTAATTAAGCCAAAAATGGTACACCAGTCTTGTGTTCAATTATTCAGAAAGTCGTTATAAATCCTTCTGCCGCGCATAGTATTCAGGGAACTAGAACGCGTCATAAGTAATAAAAGGGTAATGAGGGGGTAATTTAGGCCAGTTTATTAATATTTATTTCCCGGATGGAGTGTGGCTTGAAGCAATTTATGTACAGGGCATCTCTGGTTTACGACCTGTATTTGTGCATAATGAACTTTAGTCTATCACAAACTCATGCAAACGCAGCAGTAAAAAAAAATATATATTTTTTAGGTTGGTCAAAAAACAAAAACAGCCTGACAGATGCACTCACTGATAGCGTTTATTTGTGGAATAAATAAATAGGCCTACGTTTATCAAATTTTGACAAACAAAAAAAATCACAATTGGTAAAATCAATCCCAACATTGTGTGCATAGCCTAAGTTACAGAAGTTGCTCATTTCCCTGCCGTCTGTTCATCCTTGCATCATCACAACAATCCGTTTTGGACAAAAGTTTTGTGGGTCGAAAATGTGCACTTTTCAGCCATAAACCTTCGGTGGATGAATTTTTGATGCATCCCTAATATATATGTATACGTGGACATACATCATCGGTGCTGTTTTGACAACTCCAAATGGAACCGCTGAAGTGGGAATGTAGGGTACTTTAGGCCACCTGATTAATATTTGACGTAAGCAGTCTTGTGTTTACGCGCTAAACGTCAGTGTTTATTTATGAGCTTTGCTAAGTGGAGCTGCTTATTTTGTCTGTTTTTCCTTTGGCTCGCCACAGTGGGATGCCCGAGGTTTGCCGGCGTTATGACATTACCAGGAGGGGCGGTGCTCCTGCGGGGCTACAGCTGATGGAGAGGAGTCCCTGCTCCTCCTCCTCCTCCTCTTCCTCCTCCTCCGCTCACACTCGCTGCCAGGATCGGATGATGAGGACGCAGCACGGCGGCGGCGACACAGAAGCAGCGCCGGGATCGAGCTGGAGCCGCAGGACATGCTGAGCCGACTCGTTAGCGGTTTACACGCGTTTCTTTCTGGATGTTCAGTCATAAGTGCCTTCCCAATGCGGATTCTCCAACTTTTCTGACATTATCCGGACCCTCGCAGAGGTTTTCACAGATGTCCAGGGACTCGCACGTACTATGCACCATCGCTGTCTCACACTCCTCATCGAACCTGTAACCTCAGCACAGGATTCCTGAAGCGAGGGCCTTCCTTCCTACAAGCGCCCCCCTCCCCACGGGTAGCTTCTCCTCGTACGACGCAGGGATGTTCGCCTCCGTGGAACACGGCCCGGTCCTCTGCAGTGACTCCAACATCCTGTGCCTATCCTGGAAAGGCCGCGTTCCCAAAAGCGAGAAGGAGAAGCCGGTGTGCCGGAAGCGCTACTACGAGGAGGGCTGGCTGGCCACCGGGAACGGCCGAGGTGTCGTCGGCGTCACGTTTACTTCCAGTCACTGCAGGCGGGACCGGCCAACCCCGCAGAGGGTCAACTTCAACCTCAGAGGGCACAACAGCGAGGTAAGATGGAGCATATTTTCTTAGCTTGTTTCATTTTTTTGCCTTAAGTATCGGAGGCTGGCATCGGTAGCCTCCGCGAGAACCCAATACCTTAAAATAAGGCTCATATCTGCCTCAAGTTGTCTTTAAGTGTGATTGACTTGTGAGCAGTTTCGGGTGTAGACTGCCTTTCCTTGATGTGATTATAGAAAATAGATGGATTATTCTCTGCTCTGTCATTTTCTTGGCCGCCACTACGGTTGTTTGTTTCCCGCTAACCACTTAAAGCGTCAGTTTCTCCTGTAAACGGCGACATCGTTTTTCGGGTTGTGTTGCTCAGCACATCTGCTTCACAGTTGGAGTTCCCGAGTTTGAATCTCGTCATCACGATCTTGGAGCGCACCCTTCTTGCTCCTTGTGTCTTGGTTCCGCTTCAGTCTGGGTCAGAGATAATTAGAAGGGGAAGCATTTGAAAGGAAGCGTCACTGAAATCAGGCCCACTTTTCAACCAGACTGACGGTCAACGGGCAGAACCAAAAGCGGCTCATTTTCTTTCTGTCAAGTCTAATGAGCGACTGCTAACTTACCCCGCCGCCTTCTGACCTCCCGTCAGTTGAAAAACAACAAGACGGGAATATTTTTATACGGCTTTTACTTTCAATGCTGCAGAATAATCCCCTCTGGGATATGATTCAAAATAGATCAACAGCTCGTTTGACAAGCCTTCTTGCCGCTTTTTTTTTTTTTTTCATGACAGCGTCTATTCATTGCAAATGAGTTGAGCTGATTATATGCGAGTAGTTTGACAACACCATTGTGGACCTTTACGCAGACTTGTCTGGCTTTCAAGCAAAAATAGAAACCACACCGACACGTTTCATCTCCATACGGTCGTTTATGAAACGATACAATTTGTTTAGTTGGGATTAGCAAACCCAGAATAGGCTTGCGTTTACGCCGTGGGCTTTGTAGGCGGCATGTTGAAAGCTTCATCAGCATGGAACTCGCCGATTAGTCAAACCGTCAAGATCATAAACAATGCAGCATGCTGACAGTAGCGTGAACCGCCGCTATTTGTGGGCGACCCAGTCTTGCCGCAAATAGCGAATACCCCTGAAAATTGTGTTTTTAATTGACGTCGATGACATAAAATGGTGGCAAAGCGCCACATGGAGCTCCTCAACTGACTCCAACATGGTCTTCCGGGACCTAGAGGGTGCCAAAGTGATGTTTTAATTGCTGCCGTCTTTGCATTCAATTAAGAAAATACGTCAGTGACTCGTTGTGATAAAAGCGCTTTCACTTCGGTGAGCCGCACAAGTCCGTTCACTGCGTTGCGCCAAGGAGTTTTCCCGCGTCATAAATCGTTCCCTCCGTGCACTTGATGTGCTCTCTACCTGTCTGGCCACTTGACCCATGCGCCGCGCTTAAGAGGAGGAGCTTTACCGCCGCTAATCCAACTATAGAGAGGACATGTTGCATAACGCGCTCGGCTGCCATGTCAAGTCCAGGTCGTCTTTGTTTGTTTCCAGAAACTTTCCGTGGCCAACACAAATAAACAATATCATCGTTTTGTTTTGTTTTTAGATTTACATCTGCCGTGACGATAATCCCTGACATGAAAATGCAATATAAATTCAGTGTCGTGTACAGCTCAAGAAGAACCCGAGGACGATTCAAAGCTCTGCACAAGACGACTAAAGCCCTCCGTATATTTCCATGGCAACCATCGCTGTCCTTGTCCTGGTAACAGTAACAAAAAATATCGGGATCTTGTTCAGATCTTTCAGGTTACATGTTCTCATACGTGCACATTTGGCATTGATCACGATACGGTTTTGCCATTTTGGCACGAAACCCCCAAAACACGGTGATGATGAGTCGGGTTGTGCCCTTTGCTCTGCCCCGTCTCGTGTACCATGAAGCCTGCATTCGTTGCACTTTATCTTCCATCGTGCGCTCCCCCCGAACAGCGCAGCACTTCTCTTCTATTGAGTTTGAGCATCTGATTTAATATCTGGTCCACATCAGCGGCCTCTGACTCGCCCTCCCGCTTGCTCCCGAGCCAGCTCGTCTTCACTTTTACAATAATGAATGAATGAAGATTTCCAGTTGGCTCACAAAAAAGTTTTATTGTCTAAATCGCCTTTGATCCAAACGAGCGTGTGGATGTTGCGAAACAATCTTGATATTGATTTTTCGGAAGAAAGTGCACAAGTGAGCGGCCAAGACTATTAATTTCATTTGCCAAAAACAAAAGGGCCCCATGCCAGCGTTCGGCGTCGCTCCGGACGGACCTCTGTGCTCTTGCCACTGTGATGCCGCACCTTCACAATGTCCTTTCACTTCTGCTGACTGCGCCGCAACGGCCGACGACGCCCCTTGATTTGATTTGGCTTCTTCTTTTAACTTGCTGGGGTCAGCTTTGTAGTCCGCTCTGAGACGGAACGCTTTGACAAAAGAAGACCGAGTGGCAATTATTAATGGATAAGCAGTGGCTGATGATTTCATGGATCAGAGACCTGGAGTGTCCCCCTGGCTTGCTAAATTTTGGATCAGTAAAGAATAAAGTGATAAAATATCTATAAAGTGTATTTTTTTTATTGAAATATTTGGGTGCCTGGAACAAATTATTTGGATTTACATTATTTGCAATGTTTAATATTGCTTTGGATTACGTGTCATTTTTGGTCAGACGTTTGGGAACAGATGTATTGCTCGCATTTTATCGAGCAGCCTGAGCTTTTCTCCTATGTCCTGAATTCGGTTTACAGTTTTTTTTTCTCCATCTCTGGCACGCTTAAAAATAATAATCACCAAAGCCAAAGAAAAAGCAAAACACTTTATAGGATCCACTCTGTTCTAAAATGTCCTCCGTCTGTGTGACAACGCTCACAACCTTGTCATCAAATTTGCGTCGTTGTTAAATCCCCTCCTTTCTAATCACGATGCCAAGGTTAATTGCCACCCGTTTGTTGACTGGATTCCCTGCCGGTGATCGCCGCGATCCCTCAGTGTCCTGCGCCGTCTTTATCCTCATCCCGTCTGTCTCCATGTGACGTCCGATCTCTCCTGGCTCGCTGCGACGCGGCGAGGTGCTCAGCTGTCTCCCCCCGCGGGATGCCTGACCAGCTCGCACTAATCTCCACACCCTGCTAAATTTACACTCACATGCGCAGCTTATTCTCACCACGACATGTGCGCTCGCGGTGACATCAACTCCGCCCCGCCCCCCTTTTGATTCACCTCCAGGTTGTTTGGAATTTATTTAAGAGGACCCATGAAATACATCTATGCTGTGTGCACGTCCATATTTCATAATAATGGCTTCCTCTGACGTGCTTCCACGGTTATATTATGCTTTACGATGATCGTAATAGTTTAATGGATAATTTAGATATCGGATTTTGACCTGCATGTACTAATCAGACTTATTCTATCCAAAATATGTCTATTATTATTTTATTCATTATTATTACAACAGCGAGAAACGTTTGCGTATTCATGCACACCTGTTAGTGACATGTCATCCCTTTGTGCCAATCTCGTGTAATCCTTTGAACCCTCCTTCGAGTTAATTAGCGTCGCACACTCCCAATCTTTATCCTCATTAAACAATACCCAGGTGGGGGATTGACACCAATGCAACCCAAAAGGTGTTCGGTGGCGCGCGGAGCTCCTCTGAAGCAAAACAAATGATGCTTGGCTGAGTGCATATTCTGGCCACATGATTGGATCATTTTTTTTTTCGTGCTCCTCCTCATTGGGGTCGAAGGTCAGCTGGCTTTTGGCCAGAAGCTTGCAGCGGTTGGCAGATTATCGCAGGGCACATGAAGACAATTCAATCATATTCACGCTTATGGACAGTATGGAGCAGGGGCCACCAAGGTGGTGGGCATCAAGTTGCTCTCAGGAGCACTTGAGTTGCCTGCTCGTCTGTTCTTAAAAAAAAAAAAAAAAAAAAGGAGCGCAACATTGATGGGAGCTTTTGAATTGCAAGGAATGTTGTCGATTTTTATCTGATGAATGAATAGATCAAGGCGTGTTTGCTGGTAGTGATACGGTCGCTTTGTGAACGAGTCCTCATTTCTTTGAAGCAAAATGTTAAATGTTGTCGGAGTCACACTCGGGAAAAGTGTAAGCCTGGCTAAAACGTGCCCCGTGTTGTGCCTCGGAGCATGTACGGCCCACGTGCTTCGCTGAGTGAGAGCAGAGCGGCTCCCCGCTTCGGATTATTCCTCTGGGAATCGGCTGAGTCACGCTAGAGAAGAACAGGCAGATAGTGACACACACGCACACACACACAGAAAACGGAGCGAAGAGCTCAGGGATAGCGACGGGTTCTTTTGAGGCGACACTTAATGGTCCTTACTGCTCAGTAGCAGTCATCAGCATCTTGTTTTGTGTCAATCATATTTGTGATGATGATTCATAAATTCACACGATGATGAGTTAGTGGCAGTAAATATTCTCATATTTGGGATTAGGGAGAAAATGATCAATGAGATTATTTTAATGTGATGGTGTCCTTCTTACAAGTGTGCGAATCGTCAGAATTGTTGTCCACCCCCCCATGCAAAATTCTGACTTCGTGCCTCTTTACATTCCGGTACTCTCCATCGACATACTTGACATAAAACGACTTCTATTTTCGTCATTCAACCTCCGGCGTGTGTAATACATCTGATAATTACAGCTCCTCCGAGGATTTCTCCAAATGAGGTTAACCCACTTAATGATATGCTGTGCCGTCAATTTGCTTGGATGCTAAACTTAGCTCGCCGCTAATGTAACCACTGGCTGCTCAGCGCAGCGAGACACGTCGAGCGCTTCGTAACAGTCGAACCTACCGGACCGCCACGGAAGTGTTGCGTGTTTGACAAGCCGCCTCGTTGTCTCTTCAAGGTGGTCCTGGTGCGATGGAATGAGCCCTTCCAGAAACTGGCCACCTGCGATACCGATGGCGGCATCTTTGTTTGGATCCAGTACGAGGGCCGCTGGTCCGTGGAGCTGGTCAATGACCGCGGGGCTCAGGTAGAGTTTGCCAAGTCGGAATAATTGAATTTATTAATTAATATGAGAGCAGCACATCCGTTTGTTTGACGTCATTCGAACTGAGCGACGTATATTGTCGACTGCAGGTGAGTGACTTCACGTGGTCGCACGACGGCACTCAGGCGCTCATCTCCTACCGCGACGGCTTTGTGCTGGTGGGCTCCGTCAGCGGGCAGAGACACTGGTCGTCCGAGATCAACCTGGAGAGTCAGATCACGTGCGGAATTTGGACACCTGACGACCAGCAGGTGCGACCCACTCTTCTTCCGTCCGGCGATTCGCCGCGATGCTCCTGTTTGTAAATTCTTCCCTTTCACCGCGCAGGTTTTGTTTGGCACCGCCGACGGACAGGTGATTGTGATGGACTGCCACGGGCGCATGCTGGCCCACATTCTGCTGCACGAGTCGGACGGCATCGTCAGCATGTCGTGGAACTACCCCAGCTTCCTGGTGGAGGACAGCAGCGAGAGCGACACGGATTCTGACGACTACCCCCCGCAGCAAGGTTCGCTGGCGGCCCTGAAGGACCGTTGTCCAGCTGTTTTGTTTTGTTTTGTTTTTTTTCTTTTAATTCGGGCTAGAGGAAAACAGATGTGCCACCATCTGTGAGCTTCTCTTCCCCCCCATCAGCGCCTCCTAATGCTCGTTTGCATTGATCACTATAAGCAGGCTCGACATTTTTATCGTACCACCGGTATCTTAATTATTTTTAACGCCACAAATAATTTCCTCATCTTTTCTCTCTCCTGATAGTGCACAGCCACAAACCTCTGCTGACAGTCAGCTTTACCTCCGGAGACATTAGCCTGATGAACAACTACGATGACCTCTCACCCACCCTCATCCGCACCGGCCTGAAAGGTAATCAACTCACACTTTTTTTTTTTTTTTTTGTTCCCCCGTCCCATGTTCATCTCATGACGACTCTTGACATTCTTTTCCGCAGATGTGGTCGTCCAGTGGTGCTCGCAGGGGGATCTTCTGTCGGTGGCCGGCATTGAGAAGACGCTCCTCTCCCACGACCCTTCTTGTCCTTCTCCTGTCAGGAACGCGCTTGTCAAGTTCTATAACGTGCGGGGTGAACACATCTACACACTGGAAACGCCAGCACAGGTGAGTTACAGCAAAAAAAAAAAAAAAATATATATATATATATATATATGCAGATATTTTTTAATTATCTTAAAATAATTAAAATTGAAAAAATAATTTAAATTACATCTAACCAGTAAAAAGAATCTCAATAGAAATTTAGAATGATACAGTTTTCTTTTAATGCTTTCAGACACAAACTTGGTAAGAAAAAATGTCCTGGCAGCCAAAGAACATGCAATTAAATTTTTCATTTAATCATGGAATTAAAAAGGGAACCATCGCTCAACTTGGATATACTTGCTTTTCATTAGGCTGAGCATTTTATACACTGCTAAACTGCGTAAAAAAGCCAAATTCCGCCACGTTAATGTTTGCCATTTTCTCCTGACTCCTCCCTTTGCCCCACAGCGCCCCATCACCACCCTGTGCTGGGGCCACCGGGACTCCCGTCTGTTCCTGGCGTGCGGGCCGGCGCTCTACGTGGTGCGCGTGGAGCACCGCGTGGCCAACCTGCAGCTCTTCTGCCAGCAGGTCATCGCCACGGCTGTGAAGGAGGAGAAGGACGTGGCCAAGCTCACCATGCCGTCACGCCTCTGCTCCTACGTCACCTCTGCTTTTATCCCCACCATCAGGGTAAGACCGGGCGCAGCGACGTTGAGACGATATGGTCACGGGGTTGACCACAAAACCTGATTTCCGCCACACTTTGCCCCCAGCAGCCCATTCCCGACCCCAACAACATGCGTGAGTTTGTGAGCTACCCGACAGCTGGCAATGAGCGCCTGCATTGTACGATGAAGCGAACGGAGGACAACCCAGAAGTGGGCGGTCCTTGCTACACTCTGTACTTGGAGTACTTAGGCGGTCTGGTGCCCATTCTTAAAGGTCGGCGAATAAGTAAATTACGCCCCGAGTTTGTCATTATGGACCCCAAGACGGATGGAAAAACAGGTAAGGCGATGTTTTAACTACAATTCCCGAAAGTCCATTTGACCTTTCTTCCTTTGTATGGCGTTATGATCAAATGGAAAGAATTGCCTTTAAAATGAACCTTAAAAGTTCATTTATAAAAAATAATTGACAAAGACTAACAAATAACTTGTTACCGTCGTTTTTAGCAACTGTAGTTTCAGTGCTCGCTTATTTAAACTGGTTTTCATTTTATTATGCGAAGGAAAATGAGATTTCCTCGACTATTTCAATTCCTTCTCTCCCCTCAGATGAGATCTACGGCAACAGCCTGATCTCAGCCATGATTGACAGCTGTAACTGCTCCGACTCCAGTGATATCGAACTCAGCGATGACTGGGTCGGCAAGAAGTCTCCAAAAATATCCCGGGGCAGCAAGTCCCCCAAACTTCCCAGGTGAAAAATCACACACTGTAATTTCCATTTCTTTTTGCCGACGCTGCCGAGTGAGTCCCTTAAATCCCTTAAATGAGTTCTAACCTGTTTTGTGCTTCACTGCATGCTTAAACCATTTTTTCCCTTCCCATTTGCTACCTTCTCTGTAGAGACTTAGTTTGTCCCTTTACCAACAGAATCAACATCGATCCCAGGAAATCGCCCAAACTGTCTCGCGCCGCCCAGGAAGTTTCCAGGTCACCGCGTCTACCCATGCGCAAACCCTCCATCGGGTCGCCCAGTCTAACGCGGAGAGAATTTCCTTTGGATGACATTACTCAGGTACTTGTCACGTTTGCGTTCAACAAACTTTTTTTTTAAGGAGGACTATTTCTCATCAAGGTGTTTCATTGTCACTCTTTCAGCAAAACTACCTTGCTCAGGTCACATCAAATATTTGGGGAACAAAATTCAAGATTGTCGGGCTTGCTGCATTTTTGCCAACAAACCTTGGTGCAGGTAATCTATTAATGTCTTTGTGTGAGTGATAACTTGGTGCAGTGGAAGCAGGCAGCCAGTAAGGGGCACACTTTCGAGCTCAAGGGCCACGTTTGCATTTGATGGGCTCGGTCATTCTCAGATAAAACTGTAACTTGATTCATTCTGTCGGATACATTGACAATATTCCTCTTGTCCTTCTGACTTTCACCTCAGTCATCTACAAAACCAGCCTCCTCCACCTGCAGCCCCGACAGATGACCATCTACCTGCCGGAGGTGCGCAAGATCTCCATGGAGTACATCAACCTGCCCGTCTTCAGCCCCAACGTCTTCAGCGAGGACGAAGACGACCTGCCCGTCTCGGGCCCTGCCGGTGGCGCCGACGACAACCCGCCCTGCACCGTCAACATCCCCATCGCCCCTATCCACAGTCCCGCCCAGGCCATGTCGCCTGCCCAGAGTATCGGCCTTGTCCAGTCCCTGCTAGCCAATCAAAATGTTCAGCTGGATGTTCTAACCAACCCCACGGCCACCTCCCCGGGAGCCGCAGCTGCTGCTGCTGCTGCTGCTGCTGCTGCCGGTTCCGACCAAAACCAAGACACCGTCCTCACAGCCCAGTACACAGTCCCCACTCGATACTCCAGTCCGGGTCAGGTCATCTTTGGTGGGCTGGACATGAGTCGCCTCACTGTCGGAGCCTCTCACGCTCATCAGTCTTCACAACAACAACAACAGCAGCAGCAGCAGTTGCAACAACTACAACACCATCAGCAACTCCAACACCATCAGCAACTGCAGCACCATCAACAGCTGCAGCAGCAGCACCAACAGATGCTGCAGCAGCAGCAGCTTCAGCAGCAGCTCCAACACATGCAGCAGCAGCAGCAGCATCATCATCAACAGCTCCAGCAGCACATCCTGCAACAGCAACAGCAGCAACAAATGCTTCAGATGCAACAGCAGCAGCTCCAAATTCAAATCCCCATTCCTTCCCTGTCATCAGCACAGACCTCAGGCGTGGCCATGCTTCCGACGGGCGCGCTGCAGATCCAGATCCCTCACCCACCGCCCGATCATCTTGTCGAAAGGGGAGCCGCGGGCGAACACGAGACCCTCCTGAAAATAAAGACCCCGCGTTCAGGTCCGCAGCTGGCCGAGGCTGACACGGTGGTGTTCAGCGCGCCACTGGAGCTTAGTAAAATGAATCCCCCTCCTCCTTATCCTGGAACGGTGGCTGCTGCAGTGGCGGCGGCGGCGTCCGCTTCCATGTCGGCCTCCGGCGTGCCCGCAAACGCCTCATCAGGAACAATTGGGGGCTCCTCTGGAACGCCACCTCCCGGTGATCTCAGTGCCAAAAAAGCGGATATACAACTTTATACCCTAAGTCAGCCACAAGGGCAGTACCCCACCCCACTTGGCTACGAGCGAATCACCACCTTTGACAGCAGCGGTAACGTGGAGGAGGTCTGTCGTCCTCGAACCCGTCTCGTCTGTAATCAGAATGTCTACAGCCTGCAGGGGCCCGGAAGCTCTGCCACCCTCAGGGTCACCTCTTCATCCTCATTGTCCTCAGCAGAAGGCAAAAAGCTCCAGCTGCCGTACAGCTCCGCCACCCTCAACAGACTTACCGCACCTCGCTATTCCATACCGAGCGGAGACCCTCCTCCGTATCCGGACCCGGCCAATCAGAATAGCGGCAGGAATCCCGGCCAGAAGCTGGACAGCGGTCTCATCCACGCCACTCTCAGGAGGAATAGCCGCGAGGCCACCCTCAAAGTGTCCCAAATGATGGAGCCGCCCAGACCGCTGCCGCCGAAAGCGAAAAATAACAGTGCACTGGCAGCCTCCTACCAGCAGAGGGTGCAAACAGCCTTATACACCTGCAGTCAGTGTAGCAGCGGGTCCGGCGTTGGAGTCACGGCCCCAGGCAGCGCTAATGGAATAGCAGGGGGGACCATAATCAGGCAAGATTTTCCTCCAGGGAACGGAGCGCCACACAGCACCGTTATCGTACACTCCAACAGCGGCACCCCTCTGGCCTCGCAGTCCTCCTACAGCCTGCTCAGCTCACTGGAAGCATCTGGCCCCGCTGCAGGAGGAGGCGGTGGCAGAGAGCGCGTCGATTATGTCAATTCGGCGTTTACCGAGGATGAAACGCTCACTCAGTCCCTCCGGCATTTGGCTTTAGGAGGAAACGAAACGTCAAGCTTGCTCGTTAAACGCCCGCCCCCCTACCAGTGGGACCCCGCCGCCACGGAGGAGGTGTGGGTCCCTCAGGAACGGGCTGCATCGCTCAACCCCGCCGCTCATCCGGTACCCCACAAACCGCCCCCGCTCATCCTCAGCCCGGCGCAGCACTTGGACGTGTCCAGGCTGCCTTACGTGTTGTCTCCCAAGTCGCCCACGACGCCCGGCGCCGCATCTTTTCAAGCCGCCGCCGGGTACCAAATTTCTCTCCAGTATCCCTCCGTCACTGCCTACCCTGGAGGCCAGCTTCAGCCCATCCTAACATCACCCCGGCCCTGTTCCTCCCCAAAAGAGGTGGTTGCCCCCGTGTCTCTCTCACAACAGGACGCAACCATTGTCTTACCCGCCGGTTATCCCACCAGCCTGACCAACTTGGCCTGCTGCCCTCTGCCACCTTTGTACCCCGGTACCGGGCTTCCCGTTCCTCCCATCGCCCTCCACACACCGTGGGGGACGTATAACTCCTGTCCTCCGATTCCCAGTCCTGCTGTGCCTCTACCGCCCAAAGCTTCCCATATGGCGGTCGACAAAAATGCGCTTTCACCGCCACCGCCGCCGCCACCTCACGTAGAACTTCAGAACCACGCGGGGCTACAAGAAGCCATGGCAGAAACCGCAGAAGGTTACCAGGAAGTGCTGTCCTTAGCCGAGAGCCCCGTGCCGCCTCGCTCGGAAAAGTTCAGCAAGAAGAACCGCAAGAGGGCGGACGGGAGGGCGGAGGAGGCCAACATGCCGCCTCCGGCTGAAGGCAGCAAGTCCAAAAAGGAGGGCCGAGCACTCGGCGACTTCAACGCCCTCATCTCCAGTCCTCGGCTGGCAGGGAGGGACAAGAAGAAGGTGAAAGGGCCCAAGGAGCAACTGAAGGTCAAGAAACTGAGCAAGGCCACCGCCAACAGCGAATTCCAGGACAGCTCGGATAGCGAGCCGGAACTTTTCATCAGCGGGGACGAGCTCCTCAACCAGTGCCAAAGCGGGAAGAAAGGCTGGAAGACCAAGAGGAACCTCAGGGCGGCCAGCGAGCTGGAAGAGATGAAATGTCGCAAGGCCAACGAGAAGGAGGACCGAGGACTGGGCAGCCAGGGCTTCGTGTACGTCATGGCCAACAAACAACCGCTGTGGAATGAAGCCACGCAGGTGTATCAGCTGGACTTTGGCGGTCGTGTCACGCAGGAGTCCGCCAAGAACTTTCAGATAGAACTCGAAGGCCGGCAGGTGAGAGAGATTGCTGCGCGTCGAATGGCTTTTAAATGTAAAACTTATTCGAGTAGTCCTGGAAAAATGGCCGCTTCTTTTATGCTCATATTTTTGCCCCCGTTTGTCTTTTGCAGGTGATGCAGTTCGGCCGCATCGACGGCAACGCTTACATCCTGGACTTTCAGTATCCCTTCTCCGCCGTGCAAGCCTTCGCGGTGGCGTTGGCAAACGTCACGCAACGCCTCAAATGAGACAGCGCTCTGCCACACGCGGGATTTTACAGGAAGTCACCATTTCTTTTTTTTTTTTTTTAAACCAGTGGTGCACGCTGGCTACACACAAAGAAGACGTCAGGGGAGCGAGCCGATCCCGCTGCACTACACGATGCTGCCACTTGAGTCGCGGTTGCCGAGCCGGCGAATGCAGCGCTGCGCTGTCGGCAACCGTCATGCAAATAAACGCTGCTTTAGTGAGTCGACCAAGAGAGGAAACTGTCAATGTGCAGTTTGAATACGATTTTCTTTCTTTAATTTAAAAAAAAAAAAAAAAGGAGCAGCAGTAATACTTGAAAACCACACTCTGGTGATTAGTTTTTCTCCAGAGCACACACAGGTACTACTGGCCACTCAAAATCCATTGCTGTACAACACTCACCACTAGATGACACTGCTTTTTTTTTTTTTTTGGGAGGGGGTGTTTGTGACGCAAAATGGTGGACCGCCGGCTTTTGTTTTCGCTCTGTCATTCCTTTTGCTACTGTCAGTTCACACGCGTTATACCGGTGTGACTGCTGGCATTGAATTCTTTTTTTTTTTTTCAGACATGATTGAAAGATGAAGAAACACGGATTAAGTTATGCGTACTGTACATTGTAAATTGTCGCCATTGTTTGCGTCGTTTTCTCACCACCCCATCCTGTGAGCGCTCACCGCTTTCATTCGGGAGACTTACGTTGTGATGTTTCTCTCGCATTGACGTCAGCGTGACGTCAGCCATGCAACACCTGTTGTCACTTCTGTGAAGTGCGTGTTCAGTGAGGGGCCTGACCCCCCCCAAGCCCCCAACCACCTCCTCGCCCACCCGCAAATCTTAAACACCACACTTAAACGAGGTGCAGGGAATATTTTTCTACGTTTCTCTCACAATCTCTTCATAATAGACATATCAGTCATAATCAAATGAAAGCTGATTTTTTTTTTTTTTTTGCGTGTAAAGAGACTTGGGTGACTCTGCCACTGTGTTTCAATGCTGTAATACTGTTCAACGCAAAAATGTTTTAAATGTTTTTTTTTCTACTGATTTTATTTTTAAAGTCGACACCAATGAAGGATGAAGCCAGTGAGTCAAATCTCCAAATATGGTTTGTTGTGACGCTTGCGTTTTACACCACATCGGAACTTATGTTCGATTAAAAAAAAAAAAAATTGGACCACCTCCAAATTGACTACAAGAATGAAGTTGAATTTTATGAGATTGTTTTACTCATAAATATTCTATTATAAGAATGACATTATGAGATTAGTACAATTTAAGACTTCTTTTTTTTTCAAAATTAGGACATCTGTCATAATACGGAAGTCTCAAAATTTTTATCCCACCTTAATTCTCATAAAATGAAGTATGTTTCTCTTCGAATATTGCAAATACAAAGTGATGCCAATTTAAAAGTGAAATTACACCTTCGGAAAATGTAGCTTTTCGCTTGGAAAAGTCTCTGACAAGTGTTGTTTTTTCAACAGCGCTCTCAAAATTAGATTTCAACTAGATTCTGATTCAACTTTTTTTTCTCATATATGGCTCTTTTTTTTCAAATATTAGATATTTTCCACGAATACATTTTCTCAAATTTTTGCGACTTTATTGTAATAAAATATGGCACGTTCTTTCCACCATAATTCATGTAAAATTATACGCATTTATTCCCGTAATATGACTTTATTCTGGTAAAATGACAACTTTTTTCCTTGGATTTTCTTGTGCCAAAATGCACTCACTAAGAAAAGAAAAGAGCCTAGAAAATTAAAGAATCGCATATCTGTTCAGACCAAAAGAAATGCATGTGAGATCCATCTATTTATGTTTATTTGTGCAATATTTTCTCTGGAGGAAAGAATCTTTGGTTGATGGCCCACTTTAAGACTTTTCTTTTACGTTCAGCATCTCAAGTTGCTGGTTTGTACATTTTTTTTTATTATTTATGAGATTATTTCGTATCTACACTTACTGTACATTGTGGAGTTTTTTGAATTTTTTTGCTGTGTTTTTGCATTTGTTCTTATGTAGCTAGTGACTTCTTTATGGGGAACGTTAAGGTAAAGTAGTGTGTTTTCCGTCAAGTCGTGTGTGCCTGTGCGTGTTTTGTTTTTTTTCCATGCATCGACCTGTCACATCTGTGTTGAGTCCACTCTCACGGCTTCTGACATGTTCACATCAATGTCACACATTCACAAAGTGCAAGCCTGAGTTCAGCAACGCCAACGTGGACTTCTAAAGGTTTTCGATCTGATGTAGATACTGTAGAATGTGGGCTTTTCTTTTCGAAAAGGTATGTGCTTGGTATTTGTAGGTGTTAGACTTCAAAAGACAAAGAAAAAAACAAGTCTGTTTGGTGACTGAACGTTTTTAGTGAATGGATTAGTAAGGCATGCCATGTAAATTATTTTATAATTGTATATGTCCAGCATCTTTTGAATAAAACGTTTGTTGCCAAAAAATAAGTGTCTTCTCAACTCTGTCTATCTGAAGAATCTTTTAAGACTGTAGTGAGTGAAGTAAAGACATTACTGATTGGTACACTATGTACGATACTGCTCCCAAGTGGCCAAAGTGCGCACATTGCGTTATTTGTGTTAATTCTTTTTAATAAAGCACGGAAATAAGTTTTTTTTTTCTTTTTTTTTTGTTTGTTTTTTGGAGTAGTATTTTTTGTTTGTGATTAAAAATTATTTTAAAAAATTAAATGGGTATCCCAAAAAACGGAGGAAAATCCATAATACAAAAAAAGACTGAAAAACAGTAGTCTAAAGAACAAAGCCTCACACAAAAAAAAAAAAAACTCTATAATTGCTCCACTGTGGCTTAGCCCACTGATTCGTTTTTGTGGGTGTAAACTATTTTTTGGGCGGATTAGGGGGCGAAAGCACTTATTGGAGTTGCATCTCTGTTTTTTAATATATTTTTAATATATATATATTTATATAAAATATTTATATAATAAATATATATATATATATATATATATATATATATATATATATATATATTAAATGCATCTATGCGGATTTGAGTTGAGACGTCATCAGCCGCTTCTCTGTCCGCGGTGCTGATCTCTAGTCACGTGACCCTTGCCTTTACTCCACATCCGCCTCGTCTCTATTGAATCCTTTCTTCTCTCTCTTTTTCTCCCTACCACCACCGAGCCGACACAAAGAAAACCGCTTGGCCTGCACTCTCGATTCAACTGTCAGACGAGATAGTTTGTCGCTTTCACCTCCATTCTCTTGCCTTGCCATCGCCATTTTCCTCCCCTCCATCCTTCCATCTATCCATCCAAGCGGTGCCATCATGGACAGCGACTACTTGGAGAACCCCCTTTACCGCGAGCTCAAACACTTTTGCAGGAAAGTCCAGGAGGCCTACAACGAGCTCAAGGAGGAACTGACACCCTACCGGGATGAACGTTTTTACAGGTACCCTGCTTACGTACAATACCATTTCGAACGCTGGTGACGTCATGTATTTAGATAGATAGATAGATAGATAGATAGATCATTCGGTGACCAGCCAAATATCGTTCTATATTATTATTATTATTATTATTATTATTATTATTAATAATAATAATAATAATACAGTGGACCCCCGATTTTCGCAGTGAATAGGGACCAGGAGGGGCCGGCAGTAGCAAAAATTCGCGTGTAAGTGATGTCAATTACAAATAGGTTTTTTGAACCAAAATAATTAAAAAAAAATGGATAAAGCGCCAAATAAGTGTTTTTCTCGAGAAATGGGGAGTGATTCACGCGCAAAAAAGATATATTGACAAATATTCAGCGAATCTGTGCAGATTACCCTCACCAAGTCAAACATATTTAAAACACAAGTTTTATTTCTTGACTTGAACACATCTTGAGATAATGCCATTGTAGTTATGTCTGTTATTAATATGCTCTATAAATAAAATAGAGTTGAGTTAAACCTATTTTTAATACGACAATAATCTCATTTAAAATTAGACATAAACATCAAATAAATATGTATCGAATAGGTGTTTGCGAATCAAAAATCCCAAACAAAACGGCTGACGTTGGAAGTTTTCACTTCCTGTTCCGCCCCTCTTTGAATGACGTCACACTAGTGTTTTCGCCCAGCTGGCTCATTGAACGCGGATGTAGTGTCACCCCCAAAGTGACTTTTCTTTGGAAAACGGCACAAATGGAGCCGTAAGTGTTACGTTACGCCTTTATCAATATGCTTATAAATGCAATAAACTAAGTTTGGATTTACCGTATGCTACAGGTTATGCATGCTAATGTGGGAAGCTAGCTGTGTTGACATATGTGTCGCGGATTTTGCAGGCTATTGGCTAATAATGTTGTTCTAATGGCGTCTTTTGTGTCTTTCAATTGTCTCCCGATGTAGACTGGCGCCCATGCGTCTCTACACTCTGTCCAAAAGACATTTCGTGTTGGTTTTCGTTGTCTTACTCGCTTGTTTCGGCCTCACAGTTTTAATTGGAATTGCAGGTATGTCTATTAAGAGTTGTTACTTTTACTCTGCGTCGTAAATTACTGTGAAATGTTTCTTGTAAAATGAACAACTTTTATTTTTTTCCCCTAATAGGTCCAAAGATTCTTTCTGAGCAGGTGTATAATGGGGACCAGTTCCTAGGCAAAAATGCCTCAGTCAAGGTAAAGTTAGAATGGTGACTAGTAACTAATTACCACGCAAAGTATTTCTACTTTATTGAAGTATTTCTATAGCAGTTTTGTGCATGCTCGCAGTAACATGAGGAAACCTAAAACATCTTAAAATAGGGATATTTTCCCTCCTTGCTCTTTCTTCCTTTTAAATATTCGTAATTAATTCTCAACGGCAAAGAAATAAATTTCTCGTTTCTATATTTTCAGACTGGGCCCTTCAATCTAAAATCTCCATCTCTGACTACATATAATCAGCAGTTGTGGCTCACCTGTGTGATTGAGGCGCAACACAGTAATGGTAAGAATAAGCAACTTTTTTTTTTCATTCCACAAACAAAATGCCACATAACATCCATCCAGCAATGCAGTTTTGGCGCTTGTGAATAATTTAAGGCCTGTGACAATTTCTCGCCATACAGCCAAGAATCTTAACAGCTGTCTTCATTTTGCGCCGCAGTGGGCGACTTCCAGCAGCCTTTCGAGATCAACGTGGGGCTCCAGGGCGTGATGCAGGACGCCAGCGTGACGCACATCAGCAGCGTCCGCAGCAAGTCGCGAACGCTGCATTGTGGCGCCGTGAGTGTCACTTAAAACCATTCCTGCAATAAACGTGTCATGACCAGCCTGAACTTATTCCAGAAATGCGACGAGATCATCGTGCTGCATTTGGGCTACCTCAACTACAACCAGTACCAGGTCACGGTCAGCTTCAGAGGCCTTGAAAACATCACGTACGATCTCAAGGTCAACTTTGTGGTAAGCTCGAACAAACCCGTTTATGATAACAACTCGGTTGACAGTTTAACAAGTCACGCGTGTGTTTAGTGGAAAACCTACAATCCCACCTTTTCCCAAGTGGAGATCTGGTTCCGCTTTGTCTTTGTGGTGCTCACCTTTATCGTGACGGTAAGCGAGCGTTTCTCCGTGCAGCTAATTTGACATTCTTCAAGCACAGCGGACATTTCAAACCTTCCTCTGCTTCTCTTTTACACTCAGTGTCTCTTTGCTCACTCGCTGAGGAAATTTTCCATGCGGGATTGGGGCATCGAGCAGAAGTGGATGGCCATCCTGATGCCTCTGTTGCTGCTCTACAACGGTAATTCTCTTTCTCATACCCTCCAATGACACTTTACAACTTTTTTTCCAACGAGAAAAGAACGAGCTCGACAGCCGGCTTGCGTGTTGCCTTCCAGATCCGTTTTTTCCGCTGTCCTTCCTGGTGAACAGCTGGTTTCCCGGCATGTTGGACGCCTTCTTCCAGGCTCTGTTCCTATGCGCCCTGCTGCTCTTCTGGCTCTGCGTCTTCCACGGCATTCGCGTTCAGGTGAAACCGCTGTCACGGCCACGCTTGGAAGGCTTTCGTCACCGCGTCGCGGAGTGTAAACGTGAGCGCCATTTGATGCCGCAGGGCGAGCGGAGATGCCTGACCTTCTACCTGCTCAAGTTGGTCATCGTGGGCCTTCTGTGGCTCTCGGCCGTCACGCTGGGAATCTGGCAGACGTGAGTTTTAACTGTCGGACTTTCACCGTCGGAATTATTAAGGGTACGACCATTATGACATTTTTTGGGGGGGGCCATGCCACTTTTCATAATTGGCAGACAGAAAATTCGGAGAACGGATTAAAACTCATTTGCTACCAGCCCAGGTAAAATAAATGTACTTTTTGACGTCGATATCCGTCAATGGCAATGAATGAGTTTTAATCTCTTATTAAAAAAAAAACAAAAAAACATAATAAATCACTTATTTTGGGGCCCGAAGTGCTTCCAGCAATGCAACAAAAATATGAATCACAAGCAGAACAATGCCAAGTATCGGGCGAGCGGTCGATATGACATCTTTTCTGCTTGTACGACTCACAGGGTCAATGAAATGCAAGACCCCACCTACCAGTACAAAGTGGACATCGAGAACTTTGAGGTGGGTCCAGTAATTGTCATTTTGACGCAATTGAAAAGTGTTTCCGCTTTAATCAAACGTTGCGTCCTCGCAGGGCATGAAGTTGTTCTTCCTGATTATCGTCGTCCTCTACACCCTCTACTTGATCTTCCTGATTGTGAGAGCCTGCTCGGAACTCAAGAACATGCCCTACTCAGGTTTCATGCCTCTCCGCAAGCAAAAAAAAAAAAAGTTAATCGCTGTTAAGTGCTCCATTGTTATTAATTTTGTGCGTGACTCATTTGCAGATCTGCGGCTCAAGTTCTTGACAGCGTTGACGTCTGTGGTCCTCGCTATTAGGTACGAGTGCGCCTTCTCGGTGCCTCCTGATTGGTTCAAAGTGGCCACGCCCAACTTTGTCTTTTCTGTCCTCAGCTTGGTTATCCTCTACCTGAGGTTCGGCGCCAAGGCGCTCCAGGACAATTTTGTGGCCGAGCTGTCCACTCACTACCAAAATTATATCCTTTCAACGTGACCGTGCAAACATGTTTTCATTTTTTTTGTCAACATGTCATCGTCCTTAACTCCAGACATACCGGCCGAGTTCTTGTCCTTCTACGGCCTGCTCAACTTTTACTTGTACACGTTAGCGTTTGTGTACTCTCCCTCCAAAAATGCTCTTTACGGTAAGTCGGAGGAATGAAAGAAAGGCTTTCATCGACGTAATCTGTCGATTGATCCATTTTGCTTTTATTCGTCAAGACTCGCAGTTGAAGGATAATCCCGCTTTCTCCATGTTGAACGACTCCGACGACGACGTCATCTACGGGTACGTAGGCTTCCTGCTTTTGGTGAGTGGCGTCCGCTTCCGATTTGCGTTTTAATGTTCCTTTGTCCTTTTCCAAAGGAGTGATTATGAAGGAATGCCTTTACAAAATGGACGTGCCATTAAAGCGACCGCCAACTTCCAGGATGAGAGCGATAGCGACTGATGTGGTTTAAAAAAAAAAAAAAAATATATCATGTGTATGTGTAAATAAGAAGTATTTTCACATTGATACTCTGCGAGTGTACATAAGTATATTTTTAAAACAGGACCACTTCTCCGGGATTGTACTGTATCGTAGTTCTACTGACATTTTTTTTTTTTTAATTTTTATTTTTCATGATTCGCACTTGTTCGCCCCATAGGAGTAATAGGGCCACTCTGGAAAGAAATGTACGTCAACCCAAACAAATGCGTCCGTCCAAATGTTAAGAGAGTAAAGTTGCAATTTTAGGATCATTCCGTTTCGACAAGACATTGCAAGAGGAAAGTGCTAATCTTACGAGAGTGTAGAAAGAAAATAAAACAAATGCATTTGCTAAAATTACGAGGGGGGAGGAAGCAAAATAGTCGGAATGTTCCAAGTTATCATATTAACATGAATAATTCAGATTTAACGCTTAACATTTACTGTAGCGTTTCTTGTCTTGTAATATTATTTTTTTTCCCTTGTAAATGAAGATTTGGGTGTAGTTCTAATTCTGTTCAGTGTGACCCTAAAACTCTTTTGGGACTTCCCACGTCAAACGATTGAAGTTACACGAAAAGTGCTAATATTTATTCTGGGATTTTTTTTTTTTTGGGGTTTGTTTTGTAAAGACGATGTCCGTTTTGTACGCTTTGTGTTTAACTACTGACGTCTTGACTGCTGCTGTGGTTGTCAGTGCAAGCTACTGTGTGACACAAAATTGACATCAAGTGTGCGCAAACGTCACATTGTGACGGTTAGGAAGTAAAAAATAACAAGGTGAACGCTTCATCCATGTACAGCAAAAGTGCCAAAGCTGCATTTTCAGGCCACATTTGTTACAAATCACAGCAGTAGTACCGTATTTCCTACTTTATGCAAAAAAAAAAGGGGGGGGGTTTGTAAATGCACTTTTTTTAATTTATTTGTTGACATTTCGTACTGTATTGTTTGATTTATGAGAATTTGTACTCTACTACTTTTGAAGATTTCTTACATACTACTATCCTATCATCTTTGCCTTTATGTTGTAGATGATTTAAACAGTACCGGAATATAAATGTTCTTTTGTTTACCACACAATGCACCGAAACGGCAAACATTTGCCGCCCTTCGCTTCGTCCGAGTTTACAGGGAGCCCAAACGACTATCACGTGTATTCCAAACGACACGGTGCCTTTTCTTCACGTCAGACTAATTCGCAAACGGCCAACATGTATCAGACGCCGTCTTTCAATGTGAATGTAATGTCGGTTTCAAGTGCTGTAACGAGACGGCGGGTCCTGACGTGTTTCGAATAAAATAAGGAGGAAAAAAAAACATATCTTTGAAAATAACAAAGCACAAATGGCTCATTTTATTCAATTATCCATCACACGCATGTGGAAATGCGACCAACATGGCCAACAACGTTTTAACATTCAGATGGCCAAGCCAAAAACGCTGACAATGCAACACATGGACTTGTTCTCCCACTTTACGGCACAGCTTCCTGTTTGAGACCACAAAAGAACACTTTTTCCTCGTTGTTTGATTAAAACTGCATTGACATTTTTATTTATTCATTTATTTTTACCGTCAGTAGAGTTGTCCCAGAAGCACGAGCTGGCAGTTTGCAGTCCCGCTCCATTGTTCTGCATGATGACGCAAGTGACTTGAAAAAAAGTATTCCAACTGTTATTAGTCCATGTGAAATTAGGAGATGAATGATAGCCGCGAATAACAACACCGACCGATGTATTTGAAAGGCTTTCCGAGCTTGCACAGTTGACTGAGGGACGTCTCCACAATGGTGGTGCTCCATTGGTTCACCCGGATGTGTTGATAAGAGTTCGTGCCGATGGTTGTTTCTATGGCCTGCGGTACAAAAAACGCAATACTGTTCATATGTACGTCGGGGTGTGATAACAATTTCCTTTGTTTAACCAGGTAAGGCGACTTGGAACAATTTCTCAATGACAAAAATAAAACAATCATATCTCAACTCACAACTGTTCTGCGAGTGCGTACAGTGTACAGTTATAAAATACTTAATTTTACTATTTTGTAATCTATTACAATAAATAAACCAATTATTTACTTGAAACACTGGAAAATGTTTACTATTCATTTGAAGTCCCACCACGCATGCGTGGTTACCGTATCCATAGCAACCAACACATCGCTAAGCGGGGCTCGTTAGCTAGCTAGCTAGCTAGCTAGCAACAGCACAATAAGCCATTGAATCGGACAACTTGATATGTATATACTTCAACTTACGTCTTTTATTAACTTGCTGACATCCTCCACGACAAACGTCGTCTGTTGGTGAGACAAATAAGAAAAGTGTTTAAATCGGTGCCATCGTACTAGCATCAAACTGAGTGCTATTTTGCGAAATTAATAATGTCAAATGCAAATGATTTCGTAAATGCAATTAAGATGCACATGTTTTTGACTCACCTCATCTTCACCTTCCTCCATTTTTGGTGCAAATAGCAAGGATGTGGCTCTGCTCCGAACACAACTTCCGCTTACGTTTTACAACAAAAAAAAAGGGCCCCGTCACAATAAAAGTGTTTCCACGGCAACGTAAAAACGACGAATCACAGCAATAAAGGTTGAATTGAGCTTTTTTTTTCGCAGGGCATGCAAAATTTAAACGTAATTAGTAAAATGTCGCTGCGCCTTAATTACATGTTATGGAGGACAAATGGACAAATTCCAATTCAGTTGTAAACTTTTGAACGTTAAACATTTTAATGATAATGTTAAGGCAGTTTTTCTTAACCAATATTGAATTAATTTAAGAATGTTTCAAAATCAGATTTAAATCTCAAATACATACTCCCAGAAACAAAATTGCAACAACTCAACTGTTTATTATTTGCAAAACCAGTCATTTCCTCTCATTGTTTTCATGTCCAAAAATCAAACCAAAGCAGAAAATCACAGTTCTCGTCCAGGTGTTGTCTCATTTCTGTGTGATGGTGAAGGAGTTCTGGTCTATGAGCTTCCCAACTCTCTCCTGGAGGGTTTGCACCACCTCAACCAGTATGAACACATGCGTGTCATCCAGGTCCTTCAGGATGAACTTCTTCCCCAAGGCCATTGTCTCATCCAGGTACAGGAGGAACTGCTTCATGGCGGGGTCGCTTAGAAACCGACGAAAGACACGTTCAAGTAACCAACAGAGACATTGACAAGGGTACAGTGCAATTTTTTTTTATTACCATTCGACAAGGACGCCTTTGTGCACGTTGACCATATTGACTGGTAGATTTGCGACCTGTCGGAGGAAAATAAAATTAGGAACTAGGTAGGTATGAATTGTGAATTATTTTGTAGCCACAATACTAATGATAGCCACGTTATGCTAACGTCTAAATCCGCGACCTCAAAGCGGGGTTTACAGTGATATCCCCATGTTTAATATACTCGAAAAGTAATGCGTTTGCATAGCCATTACGTGTAGTTAAAAAAAGGATTAATTTGACCAACCTATATTCTTATTATTGTTCGACGCTAGCTCGTGCAGCTCATTGTGATGACGACAGACGGCAACAGCGTAAGGTCATTTCCGCGTCATTAATTTGAACTGCGCATGCGTCTAAATATTCGATGGCGTCTTCTCTGCGCATGCGTATGATTACCTTGCGCAAGTGCGTTCAACTGTAAAATAACACTCAACCAAGTCCAACTAAGTTTCACAGGTGAATATTGACTGTCTTGTGAAGTTTATGAAAATATACAAAATAACATTTTAAAATACATTTTTTACGAAGTTATATTTGAGTTGACTGTTGACGAGTACATCATTCGAGCTCGGCTAAAGCTAAGTGATAAATTCAGATCTTAAAATGCTTGTAAAACAAGTGTCTTAAAAGAAGTGTATTGAGACCTCCAGCTTAAAAGTTTTATTTTCACCATTATTTGTGAAATGTGTGACTACAGAAGAAGGAAAAATAAAATTCCATTTCAACAGTGGTGGTTAAAGTTAAACATAAAAATAGATCCCCAATTACGCATAAATAGACAAAATGAAATCCAAAAGTGTAATGTTGGACTTAAATACTTAGTGGTAAGCCAGTGTCATGGTTTAAAAAAATACTTAAGAATCATGTGTTAACTAAGCTGGTCGGTCTGACTTGAGAAAAATAAAAGTCACTTTAAAAATGACATTTGGAATCCACCCGGCATGAGTGAGAGATCAGCATCCAGTTTCTTATCACGACTGGCAACTCTTCACTATTTTTTTTTGTGATTGCTCATTATACGATCACAATATTCATGGAGAAGAAAGTCAGGTATGATGAAGCGTAGCGGTTCAAGTTTGCTTGGAGTGTGCTGGTGCTAAAAATAGTCTTCAGCGGCCGATGGAACCGCGCAATGTTTCCCGGATGAACCGTAGGCTGCGCTTGTACAAGAATGAGTCCTTCCTCTCTGGTTTGCAGATGCTGAGATGATCCACGTCCACCTCGATCAGGTCCCCGATGCCGATATCTGGGAACGCAGCAAGACCGGCGGGCAAGGTGAGGAAGAGACAAAAGTGAGTGTATTAAAAACTTACCCCTCAAGTGGGAAATCAACCATACAAGTCAACGTTTTCTCATCCCGTTTCAGTTTTGAATCTTTATAATATGCGCTTTAAAACAAGCTGCCGGTACTTACTTGCAGACTGTGCCGGCACCACCAATATTTTGATCATCGGACCAATGTTTGTGGGCAGCTTCTCTGCGAAGCTTAACACCTTGATCTCTTTTTCTTTGGCCACGTTCAGGAAGTTCTCGTTCAGGTCTCGCAGTGCCGGGGAGTCTAAAAACATCACCTTGTGTTATACGTCCAAACAACAAAAATGACCCGTTTCATGTTTAGGAGCTCAAAGTTGACTTTAATCACTGACCTCTGCAAAGCTCTCTGACTTCGATGGAGGGGAAAAGCAGATATCGCACGTTGACGGAGTATTCCGCCATGAAGGTGCCGTGATGGGGAACGCTGTAGAACAAAATGCCCTTGGTGTTCTTGAACAGATCCTTCATGTCGGGGTCCTTCGAAGCGTCGATCAGCATTTTTTTCACAAGCAAGCCTGACAGAGAAATTGATTTATGAAATTAAGAAGGCAAACGGTGTGTAATTAACGTTCAAATAATGCCACGCGTGATTCAAATTTTTCGGCTGTGTAATTTGGGTCTTTGCTGCGGAACAATGTTGAAGATGACAATGTCGCAAAGGGCCAAACCACACCATGAGGGTTGTTTCAATGAATATTAGACTGAATCAAACGAAACCCGAGAACTCCGTCCGTCTTCTTTGACTAAGACACTCGATTGTGAACACAAACTCCAGCGTACCTCCCATACTGTGAGCGACCCAGACCACCGGCCGGTCTCCAACTCCCGCCATCTTGAGCTTTTTGAGCAGCTCTTGACTCCTGTAGGCCAACGACTTTCTGAGAAGAGGAAAATACAGAAAAATAGACAATTATTTGGAACTACGGTAGGGAAGAGGCTTTTATTGGTTAAATATATGTAAAATTATTATTATTTTTTTTTTACACCACGTAACATAACGGATGGATGAACGACACGACGCGACGCGACGGATTTCTGACCTCTGATTCTCGGCAGGGCACTTGGCCATCCAGTCACTAAGATGGCTGTCGTATTCCACCGATAACACCCTCAGATTCGGACAATCTGCGGCTAGCCACGTCTGTTCATTCGAGGACGTCACGTTTCCACGTCAGCGCAAGGAACTCGCCACACATGAGCCACGCGACCAATTTGCCGTTCTCACCTTCGGCCAGCACTCGGTGTAATCATCCCCGCAGTCTTTGTCGTTCTCGCCTTGCAACGCACTTCGATCCCTCTGGCGCCACGTCTTAAAAGCCGCCCCCAGGATTCCGTGGATGAACAGCACGTCCGCTTTGATCGGCTGGCTGCGATGGGACACCGAAAGAGTTGCTTTGGAAAAGGACGACGCAAGAAGATGACGGACAGAGGAAGCGAGAGGTGTTTTCCTACTCGTCACGTGTTTGCGGGTGGAGGACGTAGACGCCGTCTTGGTACTTCTCCTTCACCGTCTCCCGGTCCAAGTTGGCCAGGGCGCGAGCGGCGTGGGAGGCCTCCATCACGTGGTGGGACTGCACCATCTCGGCCAGCACGGACAGCCACCCTGGAGGTCGGCGCCAAAAAAAAAAGAAAAAAAACAAGCGGGATCTACGTGATTCCCAAACATTCCAAAAACGCACAGCAGCGCTTTTGTCATTTCCAACCGCGCGTTTGCTTCACCTGACTGCACGATGGCCTGATGGACTCTGTCGTTAAGCGCCAAGTTCCCGATGATTCGCACAATGTTCCTCTGTATATTCTTGGAGTCTCTACGGAGCTGATAAACCCTCTGAAGGAGCTGCAGGCCTCCGTTGGACACGATGTGGTCACAGTTGCTCCTGACCTGCGACAAAAAGCGTTCTTTGCTTGTTCGGGAGCTTTCGATGCCTTGACGTGAAACGTCTCCGCTGGTCCGACAGTACCTTGGAGTGCTGCACCAGAGCCTGGAGGCAGAAAGACTCCACCTTCTCCGAGGGAACCGACGTGAGGCTCTGGGCGTAAGGCAGGCCGTTGCCGCCAAAACACCAAAGGCCGCCCTGCGGCACAAGATGAGGCTGAAGATGATTGGCCTACCAAGGCTGAGGGCGGAGCGCTCTTTATTTACCCGCTGCGCCGCTAACGCCTGTGTGCTTTCCCTGAGGGCCAGCGAGGTGAAGTACTGAACGCATTTGTCCACTTCGGATTGCGGCAGGGAGGCGAGCAGCTGCCTCAGGCCGTCCTCTGCTGAGAAACCCTGTCAAGCAAAAAATGGTTAAAATGTTTTGACACATTTGGCCAAGCTCCATGTGGCTCTCTTAATTTACAAATTACACTAGTCAACAATTTAAAAATTGTTTTTTTTAAAAAACAAAAATGCAAGTACATTTCTCTCAATTTCTTTTTTTTTTTTTACTGATTACGAATCTGCCCTTTTTTTTCATAATAATCATAATCTAATAATGATGATATGTAATAGTAATATATTTAGTTCGGTTCAGCAACAGGTGGATTTTTTTTTTCAACGTCAAACTTTAAAACATTGCCAATTTTAAAATTTTATTCATTTTATTGTTTGTGGCCTAGAAATTTAAAAAAATCATCAAAATATTGACTGTAATTATCACTAAATGACGCTAACTCAAAAGTAAATTCGATCACGTTTCAACTTAAGTTCCGTTTCCACTCGTCGTAAAATAAACCGAGAGAGATGTCGAGGGTCATCGTTTTTCCGTGGCGGGTCTCACGTCGTCAAGTTCAGGGAGTGCAGGCGGCCGCAAGAAGAATCTCAGGTCTGCTCGAGGAGTCCGAGCAAGGCCCACCGCGGTCCTCTGGTCGATCACCTGGGCTGCGGTCTGATACTGGTAGTCTGCATCATTGTCAACGTCGATCATGTGATTGGATGCCGTTTAATATAATCGACGATTCGCGTGAGCTCACCGTGCCAGTGGAAATTGTCCGCTAGTTCCTGCACGGCTTGAATTCTAAGTGCACGATTGTCAGACTGCGTTCGCTTCAGCAGGACCCACAAGGCCACCTCGTGTGGGTCTGCGTCCACATTACTGAGCCGTTCTAAAAAAAAAACAACATAAAATGAGTGACGTGAAAAATACATTTAAACCAAATTCCATCTGCCTACTGACTCTACAGTCTACCGTCGGATTGCCACCTCTAAACATTTACAAACCTTGCAAAGATTGTGTCTTCCACCAGGCAGCTGTTTTTTTTTTTTAAAAGATACAAAAGTAATGTATTTTTTCTCCACATACGGCGCTCTAAATATTTGTCAGACATGACTTTTTTTTTTTCCATGATCACGATTCACAAAGCGTCTATTTCTTACCATCTAATGACTGCAGCAGAAGCCGCGAAGACATTTCTAAAAAGCGCCTTGCCGCTTTGTGAAGTTCCCTTCTTGTCTTGTGTGTGAGCCCTGGGTGGAAAAAAAAAAGAAGTCACTTTATAGTTAAACGTTTTTAAATACAAACATTTATGACGATTGCCAGCTGGTGAGAGAGGATGGGCTCACTTCCTCTGAGTATACCTTGACCAAGGGAAGTGAGAGAACAAACAGGAAAAACAGTGGAATGAGGAAGAAAAAAAAATAGAAAATCACGCCTGTCGGCGTTTTTGCTCAATGTCGGTTTACATCCGGAATGATATGACCAAACCAACTTGAGACAAAATGTCATTTTATGGATTAAAAAAAAAAAGATGAGCAAATTGTTAACAAATGATCAAATACCTGCAGTGAGGTTTTCCTTTTCATCAGAGGGACTTGCTCGCAGGTAGATGTAAGACTTGTACTTCTCCTGAAGAATCGCACTGGTGTCGAGGGTCACCGCCTTACCCAAAGCCACCACCTCGTAGGTGATGAAAAGGCAGCCTCTGTAGAAATGGAAGCATCAGGCACAAACTTCTAGCAACCCGGCAATTTTAAAGACCTACCCGAACACCACCGCTCCTGTTACCTTGGCAACCTTCCCTATGGATTGGAAATGGGATGGGGGGGGGGCAAAATGGCTTATACACATACATCAGTCACCATATGTATCTTTCAATGACAACTCACTGAAGTTTCTCCATCGTAGCGCCTTGGTCACGCCTGACAAGCCGGCGGTGCTGAGTCTCCTGCATCGGATCAAGCGCAGTGCTGTCGCAGACATGCTCCAGGAACTTGGAGGTGACAGAAACACACGCACACAAACACACGCACATAAGCCAGCTCAGCGACACGGACATGCCATCCATTCAATGACTGTGCTCGGAGGACCTCGATTTGTTCTATTGAAGCATCGAGATCTTTCGTTTGAATTCGTAAACGGACATTTGGAGGATTTAACGATGAAGTCGTCGCGGAGAAAGAAACGAAAGTGCAATACGTACACGTTGATTTTAACGGGTAAACAGTTTGGACACGCCCCAAAAAATACTCAATGTAGCAAAGAGCTAGTCCACAAACGGCGTGAGTCGACAAACAAAGTAACATGTCACTGTTAAAACGAGCCTTTAACCACGTTCACCACACGCACACGCGAAGCTAAACTAACTTGGCTGACAGCGATCTTATAAACTGTCAACGCGTTTGTTGTCGTCAAGTTCGGTCGCGAGGTGCAGCGAGTCTGTTCCACTCGTAGTGTCGAAATTGAGAAATTAAATTATCGGCCGATCGGTGTTTGAAATAGTCACCGACGAGTTTTGTCCAGCTGATGCGATGCCTCTGTTGTTGAAAAATATGTCGCACAAATAATACGTCATCAGGGAGAACGCCTCCTGCGAGCCTTGCGAATATATTGCGAGAGACGTCAGTTGGAATTGAAATGTGGAGAAATAAAAAAAAAAAGCAGCTCCCCCCCCAAAAAACATGTTTGAATGATCAAAATTGTCCAAACTCTTTATTAAATACCAAAACCATAAACGTATGGTGGACATATTTGTATACATATAATATGAGCTCATTCCTATGACCAGCATTTTTACACATAAGCAGCATTTTCCTCATTTCTGAAAGTCAAATGCATAACATTTTTTGTCCGGCAATAAACTTGAAGTTAAAAACTCCTTTTCTCCAGCTAAAATAACAATTTTACTCGAATGGTTCCATCCGGAGCGGTTGGTGGTCATAAAAATCAAAAATAGTTTTTGAAATTCATTTTCAGAGTTTCCGAGCAGTCCGGACCTCTCTTCAGGTATGCGTCTCCTGATAGGCCCTAATAATGCTCTCATAAGCAGGAGGAGGGGTTTGCGTAGCCTGGAAACCCCTTATGCCGTCCCCCCAAAACGAGTGCGGCCTGGGCGGTGTGACGGCAGCGTGGGCTGATCCGGTGGAGGTGGTCAACATGGGCGTGCGGGGCAGCGACGTCTGGCTGCCTTCCTCCGCCTCTCGGGCTATCTGGCTACAGTGGAGGAGAGGGTGGAAGGTGGACCCCCTGAAGCTCGACTTGTGCCCCAACGGGTCGAGGGGATCTGGAGTGGAGGTCTGACGGTGGAAGGTGAAAGCGGCGCTGACCAGGCTGTTGTTGCTCCGCCGGTCGTGGTTGTTGCCGCTGCGGTTGAAGCCCGGGTGGTTTCGATTGGAGGTGCGAGATTGGCGAGCCGGGGGGCAGCTGGTGATGCGGGCAGAGCCTGCTCTGCGCCGGGAAAACCAGGTCAGGAACACGTAGACCAGGGCCCCCAGAACCAGGCCCACTGCCACGGAAACGCTGAACGCTATGATCAGGGGGACTGGAAAAGAAGACATTAAGTTAGTGGTTCTTGAACTTTTTGCACCAAGTACCACCACAAAAAAAAAACACCTAACACCTCTTTTTGGAATTTGAGAGGAAGCCGTAGCACCCTGAGAAAACGCAGGCGCGCACGGTGAGCGTCGGAGCTGCGGACCCCAAACCGCAGAAATGTGAGGCAGGCATGCTAAGCGCTATTCCACACAAAATCTTTTTTTTTTTTTTTGCCCCTCCCCTTACGTCTTCTCCTGCTCTCTGTCCAACAATCACAAACTCCTTTCCACAGTCTGATTTATTCGTGCTTTACTCTTCAGCGCCACTTTGAAAGAAGAAGGGAGTCTTTTTCCTTCAAATTTTAATCGCAATTTATTTTATCTCTTGATTTCTTAATGCTTCACTTCTTTGTGACTGTGGTGTAGATCCTTCCTAAAATTTCTCATTCATTTCTCATCCACTTTGACCCCCAGTATGAAATTCCTGCAGGTTTCGCGACACATCCGGTTCTCTATCCATCCACTAGATGGCGACAGCAAACCTAACAACATCAATTCACATTGGTTTCTTTGCATTAGAAGGATAGCATCAGATGGTGGCGGTTTTGCGCCATTAAGATGGTCAACTGGCCAAGAAGCCACAGAAGAGACATGATGGATTTTGACCGCTGCCTGGCAAAATCCTTAAAAATTTGAGGAATTGTTCAGAGCAGTGTTATGAATAACACGCCTTGCTATGTGAAGCAAGCTTGACAATGTCCATTTTCTGAAACTTGAGCCTAGGCCAGCTAAACTTGGTAGAGTTTGAAAATACCCTCTGGTGAAATTTTGTGTTGAGTTGCATGTTTGTGTGCAACATCCACACGTAATAAGACGTTTATCTTTCTGTTGGATGCTTCTCAAATTATTTGTCCGGGAGAAAGCAATGCGCACATTTTGCTGGGTTGTCTTCTTCCTTTCATCATGTTGCGTATCGGGGGTCCCTCAGGGATCTGTTCTAGATCAATTGTTGTTTTCTGCCCAATATGTTGTTTTAATTTTTTCTTTTTTTTTTTTTTGTTCATCTACTGACTAACTCTTGAAAAATAGATTTTTAATCTCAATTATTTTTTAACTTGGAAATAATTATTTCCTAGTGCTTACTTACTCAAACTCAGATCTAAACCATTTTTTTTTTCATATTGAGAGTTTTCATAGGCGGACGCCAACAAACTTTTTCGCCGTAGTGTCTTTACTTTCGAAGCGCTCATGGTCGAGACGGGAGAAAGAACGCGGCGCTTAAATCCTTGCTGGATGTCTGCCATGAACAACACATCGGTTTCCTCTCCATACACTTCACCGTTTACTTTCAAAATCTTTTAAGATTATTCATACGCGTTTGCATTTATTCGTATCTGTTTGGAATTCCCAAGAGAGAAACAGTGACAATGAGCACATAAGATAAGAAAAGTTCAAATAAACTCACCAGCATCAAAAGACTGAACAATTTCCATGAAGAGATTCGTATTGTTTCCAGTCATGACTTTGCCTGCAGTGTCATCTGCGGAGAAAAAAAACAAAAACAAGGACCACTCTTCTTTCCCGCGTTGCCTGTCTCTTTTTACACACACTAATGTCTTTTCCTGTCTTCCTCCAGAACTTCTTTCCTGTTCTTCTCTCCTCCCCTCGCAAGCGCGCGCGTCAGCCTCCCTCGGCCCAGCGGCGCTCGTGGACTGGCGGCTAAATTTCGCCGTTTGTCTTGTTTATGGAAGTGTGGAAAAAAAAAAAAAAACTGCCTGCCGCTGTCACGTTTCCTGCTTTTCCCTCTGAAAGGAGCGAAAGGACAGGCTTATCTTTGCCGGACAGGGATCCTGGCGCTGGAGAGAGGGACTGTTGCCATTTCCTCACTTCCTCTCCCATCGTTTCCTTCAGCTTGATAAGTGTCGCCGTGAATAAGCAAGCCAGCAAACAGTCCCTAAGAGTCGAGAAGGAGTCTTAAAGCGTCTTTTAAACATTGCTCTCATACTTTCCAGACTGTGTGCCAGGTCAGTGGTCGTCTGGCGGCAACGGAGCCTGTCAAAACGTTTATTTTGATAACCCCGACAAAGAACTCGGCAAACTGAAGTGCATTTTAAATCGGCGGGTGACAAGTCATTCTTGATACTGACATAGTCAGCATTGTCTCTAATCCCCGCCAACTGAAATTCATCAGGGCTGACCGAGGGAAACATGCTTGTAATGGTGTTGGTATGAAGCGAATGCTGCAAGGGTCTCACTATTTCGGTCTGACACCAAGACCCCAAAAAAAAAACTCTTAAGTGCATTTACGCATACTGACATCATGCTGGTGGAACGGCCTGAAAAAAAAAGCACCGCAGAAATGTGAGAATATTTATTTCTCAGGATTTGGACATTCCGTTTTAAAAAGGTCTCAAAACGATGAATCGATTGTGATTAATCGTTGCACCTCTTTGCCGCTTGCTTTATTTCGTTCCGTTCCAGCATCTGTCTCGTTGGCATCGAGTCAATTTCATCGCCCAACTTTCTAATAAGCGTCGGCAAATTGCTGAACACGCAGGAGTGGGGATTAACGCAGCAGCCGTCTCGCTTTTAGCTCTGCATAAGCGTTTGCGAGATAAGCAAACAGCGGCCCGATGCGTGCGTGCCGCAGAAGGGGAGCGGGTTGCGTTGACCCTCTTGTTTGCTTTCGCCTCTGCTTGCAGCCGCAACTCCTTTCACCTCGGCTGCATCTGCTCGCTCCCGAGGGGCTCGCAGCGCTAGAGGTCACCCTGAGCCCGGGCTGCATCGGAATGAGCGACGCAAGTCCTGCTGCAGAGGTATGCACCCTCCAGTCAAATACTACATCAATGTGACAAGCAACCAACAGGATGTCATTTGTCATCATTTCACGTTCATACCGTACACTACATGCAGTTTGGCTCATTACCACAAACAAATCTATTTTCAAGTCGTTCTTCCCCCAAGTCAAATACGATCAATTTTAGTCCATTTTGTGCTTACACACATTTGTTTTATTTCATTAAAACAGAACAGACCCAAGAGAAAAAAAAATCAAGATTTATTTAGTGTATTTTCTTAACTATAGAGCGCCCCTAGTGGTGAAAGAAAAATCCACAGAAAAGTTGCATCCTTGTATTAGCCGCATGGTTCAAAATCTATGAAAAAAGTAGCGGCTTATAACCCGGAAAATATGGTCATAAAAATCATAAGATGCCATGCAATTTCTCAGACAAGTATTAGAAATGAAAAATATATCGCAGTAAATACATAATATAATACATTTATATTCATGTTTCATGAAGCAAATCCTTTTTTTTTTTTTTTTAATCATTATTTAGTATTTTCTGTACATTTTATACTTAAATGTTTTTAAAAGTGTTGTTCAATCAGTTCCAATATTTTGGGAATCACCGCATAATTATACTGATTATTTATGTATTTGAGATTCGGCATGCAGAACATCGAAAATCTATTCCTTACAGTGAAGCCGATGCTACCTGGCCTCCGATTGGTCGTCATGGCGGAACAAGCAACAACCTCCTTGGTTGGACAGCAGGTGGCAGCGCATGCCAACCAGGAAGCGGTCCTGCCTGCACACACAAGTGCTGTGCTTACATCATCATCAGCAGCAGCAGCAGCAGCAGCAGCAGGAGGAGGAGGAGCGCCTGGGTCGGAGTTTCTGTAACAGAGATGAACTGAGGAGAAACAACACTGACACTGAACTAAAAAAAAAACATTTCTGCGTGTGGGTTAGGTCGATGATGTCGGTTTGAGAGACGGCGCCGGGTACCTGCAGAACGAGCAGCATGGCATCGCCGCGCCGCTACCAAGACTCTCCTCGTGACATTGGCAATGTGATGCAGAGACTGCAAGGTAGGCGTTAATTGCTTACTCACAGCGCTCGGTCGCTCATTTTGCCGCACGTTTGGAGGTGACCTGCCACATTTGGCATGACGCAGCAGAAAGGAAAAAATGCTGACTGGTTGTTCACCTCCTTCTCTTTTTGCGCTGTTGTTCATATGGCAAATACAATTTTTTTTAATTTCTTTTTTTTAGGCACCAAGTATTTTAGGACTAAGTATTTTTGAGGTGGTATCCAGCGACACGCTAAATCGCACGGCGTTGCTATCGTTAGTTTTGCTTCAGCTAAGGTGGAAGGTCAACTTTCGTTTACTCTCGGCTTGTCATTGGCAACGCTGATAAAAATGGCGGCTGCTTGAGAATTTGAAATTGAGCGTGTGACGAGCTATAGGTGAGTTTTGCGGACTGAGACTGAGTTCTCGTGGATTTAACCTTGAGCAATCAGATGCAACCTTAAATTTGCTGGGTCATTTTTTTTAATAATATAAAATAAATAATAAAGATATCATTTCTACGTGGTATCATTTGTCCATAAGAAGTCCAAATATAAAATATATGAGAGCGCCACTGCCACCTAATGTAGTAGATGTGCAATTACACTTTATTCTAGTTTTGCCATACGCATCGCAATATTTGAGAGGGACTCGTTAAGTTTCGCAATATTATCAATATCGCAATATTCGTTAGTAAAATAATGTTTCTATAAAGTGCAATGTAGTACAATTTTCCACAATAATTTTTTGGGCTGTAGGAGCTTTAACGGATTAATGGCATTTTTGGTGATTTTTTTTTTTGAGGGGGTGAAAGATGATGCTTTTCATTCCGAATGTGTTCATGGACCGATTGAAACTCCCAACATGGCCGCTGCCACTGGTTTGCTGCGAGGCGGCACTTGTGTCGTGTCAGAATCGCAAACAGCACCGGCAGTCATGGATTTGGAGGTGTGTGGGTGCACACTTTGCAACCCCGCCCCCCCGTATTGATTTCTTCTAATTTTAGAGGCTTTCCGCTTGCCGCGCTGTTCAAAGACAAGTGAGATACTTTGATTAAGACGCTAAGTGCAAATGAAACGGCCTCCCGCGCAGCGGTGGTGCGAAACTCTTGCATAATTTATGTGGACATGTGTAACGGCACCGCCTCCCTTCACCGAAATGCGCCCTCGTTTATCAAACGTTTCCAGCCTGTTTACAGTTACAGTTTTCATCCACTTGGGAGCCTCACTTAAAGTCTTCAGCAAAGTGAGCGTGGCTCGTTCACAAAATAAAAAAATTATATATCTTACATAATTCGCCTTTTAGCTCAGGGACACATGATGGCTTTTTAATTGCGGTCTGTCATCCCTCCCGTGATGTGATGACTGCCATTTCTTTGTGTTATGATGTCCATGAAGGAACATATTAACGCAAGTACGCTCACCGTGCGTTGTCATGTCTGCTGGATGTCTGTGCGTCACTTTTCATGCGATGTTAGTGCGGTGTTACGTTCGAGTTTAACTTGCATTTAGTGTTGATTGATTGCTCATGCCTGGACAGTGAGGTAGAAGAGTGACATGATGATTTAGGCATAGTGTGTTGCATAAGTTCTATGTATAAAAAAAAAAACTACAAATAAGAATAAAAGTAAAAATCCGATTTTTGACGATTAAAGCTAAGCAAATACTAAAGGACAAGCTATTATAAAGCAGTCAAACGATTCTTTATCATTGTGAACTTTAAGTGAGCAAATAATACATTATTTTATTCATTATATCTTTTTTTTTTTTTTAATTACTCGAATTTTATTCTTCCAAATATTAGAATTGGCATTGGCCTAAAAAAAAAAAATGGTTCAACAAATATTTATTTATTTTTTTTTAGGAGAAATAATGGTTTTGGAGATGTAAGGTTTCCGTTCGATGCCAGTCGTAGCTGATATTAAAAAAACCAAAACAAAACTCTTTTGATGTGCCACGCAGCAGATCTGAAACCCGTGATGATTTTTCTCCTCAATCAAGACGTGTCGTTGAAAATCAAAGCTGCCAACATGTAAACGGTTCCCAACAAGTGCGGAGAAGAAAGCGAACACGTGACATCATTAGTGTCACGATTTGCTGCTTGCATGCTCATTTTCATGCCGTTAAAGAGTCTCTCTTCACGTTCCTTTGTTCTTAAATCGCTTGTTTTATTTACGTCTTCCTCGGCAAATGTCAAATTTAACGTCAATGTGCAAACTTTCCTCCCCCTCGGGTAAGGTTCCACAAATCAGCCGCAGATAGCATGAAATGAGCCATCTACTCCCCTCGGGGTTCATTTTGGAAGCGTTCAACAATCATGCTATGCAATATGAAAACAATCCAAACTTTTGTCCCATTTTGGAGAGACCAACACACACACACACACACACGCGGAGCGAGCCTTCAACCGTCTCTTTTGCTGTACCTCTCTGCACTGAAACACAGCAATTAGTGACACCATATGGCAGAGAACGGCGAGGCCACTTTGAACACCTCCCAGCCTGAACTCCTCCATATGCTGAGGAATTTGCCTGGTTTTTCGGTGTCTTTTGTTCAGGAAAAAAAAAAAAAAAAAAAAAAAAAAATCCAACGTTTCTCCCATTTTCAATTTCTTGCCCGTTTTCTCTCCCCGTGGGTGGCGGAGGCGTTCAATTTCCGCCGCGGGCTCCAAGCGACGTCTGCCTGTTTGCCTGACAGGCGGAGAAAGTTTAGAGAAATTTAGTTTTAAAACAAATCCTTTCTATAATCCCGATTACTTTTGATTGCCGTTGAAATCATGATTGATAAAAACGATTATTCATCGATTTCAAAACTTAGTGTTTATTCAACTACCAAAAACTCAACTGCTCCAAACTACAATCTTACACTGACAGAATTAAAATGACGTAAAAAAAAAAGTGAATATTTGTTATTTGAAGGAACATCACTTGAGACGCTAATTGTCAGTTTGCTCCTCGATTGCATTTTACATTTAACTTTTCTAATTTGTTCTTTGACGAGCGTCTGATAAAATTCATCGGCAGTGTTTCAGTTGGCTCGTCCACAAGCGAGCAGGGCGCATTTTTTATCCCCAATTAAGTTTCTTGCCCCGATAATAGCTTGACCAAAGAAGTAATTCACCCGGATCGCCTGCAAAATTTCTGTCTTTGTTTATGCCCGCCCTCTGTTTTGTGAAGTCGTACTTTTTGCATCATCCTGCTAACAAAACACAACAATGAAAAGCTCCTGGGCAGAGTTACAATATAACAGCAACAAAAAAATGAGCCGGAAAGCCTTCCCCGCCAAATTCGTAAGCCTCTGATTGCTGATGGAAATGGTGCAGAAGCCGCCCCTTCCTCCGTTTGGCACGCGGCCAGAGTGCCATCCGGTTGCCAAGGGCGACATGACGCTTCGGCCGCAGCCATCGAAGGCCTGAGCAGACGGTCACCTTGAGCCGTGCCAGTTTTATTTATTTATTTATTTATTTTTCCCGGACATTGCCTATTTATCGCCACGCGGCTTCACTTCACACGCAGGCGGCGACACAAACAACCAAAAAATGGCTGTGATGCATCTTTCAGGCCTTGATTGTTCCGCTGGGAGTGAGGCGCTTCGGCACATGCGGCGCACGGCGAGACTTGAAGGTCGTCGGCGCATTCAAATGAAGCCATGTCGCCTTGGACCTGCCGTGCTGTGATATCAGCCATGTTGCGGATCGTCACTTTGCTTCTTTTCCTTTTTCTTCAGTTCTTGTCAACCTCGAGGACACTGATTGACTTCCAAGTTGCGCGAATTCCAAGAACGGGTTTTCTCGAGTTAACTCCTTCACTGCCAATCCAGGTATAAAGAATATACTTTTTGACGTCTATATTCGTCAATGGCAGTGAATGAGTGAATTTGTTCAAGGCTCATAATGTCAAAACCACAACCAAATTTGCTTCGTATCCATGAAAGCCTGGGAGCGATTTGGAGTCTTTTCTCCTCCCCTTATAGGCTCATTTGGACGTGTCATTATAAGGAATGCCGTGGAGTGTCTCATTGACATTTCATGCTTCTTATCAGATTGTAATCTCTTTGAGCCCGACAGCCATTCAAGGCTGGAGACACAAGAAGGCGTCGCTCGGGGCGCCACGCGCACGCACCAAGGGAATTTGAGATTCCACTGTGCGGACTCGCAATGATAGCGTGTGTGAACGGAAGTTTTCTACTTTTGGGCCGTTTGGTTTTTAAAGGCTCATGCAAAAAGTTTGATTTGTTGCCTTTGATCTGTCAAATGACATCTGCAGGCCACACCGATGCCATGTCACATCCCCCCGCCACCAGAATTTCTTTGTATCTGTGACGTTGCGTGTCAGATGGGGCCACCAGATCGTTTTGATGAACGTTCCAGCACAATGTGCTCACAAGATAGCATCCGGACACCCCGTCTGGGTCCTCTCTCTCCCTAATACTTTGACTCACACGCTCCCTCTTATCTCCCCCGCCCAGGCACCTCCTTCCCCCCCCTTTTTTTTTGTAATTTTTGACTGTCACCGCGTGATTGGATAGAAAGAAATTTGGCCACTGGCGCCGTATTGAGCAAGTTTTTTTAAATCGAGGCGGCGCCCTGACCTCTGGGCTGACCAGATAACGTCTCGATTCCAGCCTGTATGACTTTGTGGCTGAGAAAGTCATTCTTGGTCTTTTGGGGGGGCGGGGCCACCTTGAAAGCCTTTATTTGATGACTTTACAATCCTCTGCAAAGTTCCTAGGCCATTATTTGTTTGGATGACTATTCTTCATAGATGACATAATAGACGTACAGTTGGAAAAAAAAACAACTTTGCAGCAGGTTGGTGCATGAGCCTATACGCAATATATTGTCTTTTACGACTAAATAATAAAATGAAATGCAGTAAAACTACTCAACCTTTTAATGGAGGGAATAAGGTTTATGTTCTCATGCGTTCAAAGACAAAAGTAGATCAAAGAGCAACGAGAATGGCACTCAGTCATTAATGAATTTGTGTATTCATAAACAGACTGAAGCCATTCTTTAGGATATTAAACGAGTTTTTGATGCATTTTTACTCAGACAATGGGTAGCTCCAATATAATAAAATAAATGTAATAAAATATATCTAAAATATGTATTTATATATATAAAAAATATATATATTTATATATATAAAATATGTAAATATATATTTCAAAAATGATATATATATATATATATATATATATATGAAATGCCTTTCACGGTAACTAAATTGACCACAGTGGCCGCAGTGATTCCGTTAGCGCTGCTGATGCCTGCGCTTTCGCTTACTTAGTGGTGCCTGTAATACGCGCTGGGCTGCTCGCTGAACCTGGATAAAGAGCTTAGACTGTCTGACCCAGTCACACTCACACAAGCACACACCCCATTACGTTCATAGAGAGAGCGACATAAGCCGCAAAAAAATATATATTTTAGATATGTTTTTTTTTTTTTACAGCACAGTTGCTCTCAGTGCTGATTCGTCAGGCTTTGTTTCTGCTACAAAGCACTTTGTGGATTCAAATGAGTTTTCACAGCTAAGTGTTTGCTGATGGTTGATTCTGTTGAATTTTGTGTGTGTGCGCGTGTGAGTGTGTGTGTGTGTTGCAGGTGGGAATCTTGTTTAAATGACTCTATTGTTGGCCAGGCTTTCATGAACATTTGGACATCATTTGCCAGTGACTCCTCCGCACATCTGCGAGTGAAAAGGGAATGCCGGTGCTTGTTCCGATAATCACTTTGACTTGTGTGCTCCCCGCGCCCCCCCCCCTAGCTCTTCTCACCCTCTTTAATGTGTGTGTGATGATTTCTGAAACGTAATTAGCCATGCTAATGGGCTGCCGTTTGGATTTCCGCCTCTTGCACTTCTGCGTTGGGGGCACAAATGAAGTGGGATGGCGAGTGCCGAGGCTGAATGCATTGAGTTTGAGTGAGATTTATTTATTTTTTTTCCCCAACGACATTTTGTGCTCTAAGAGCTTTGGCAGGAAGTGTAGCAACGGGCGAGCCTTTTTTTTTTTTTTTTTTAAATGACGCATTGTGTGGTTGAAAAAGAAGAGCCGGAATATTGAGTTGAGCATAAAGACATGAATGGAGGCGCCTAAAAAAAAAAAGCTGGCACAATCTGTGTAATCACTTTGTTCAGTGAATAACAAACATGTGCGCTGCTCCCCATTTAGCATCTGATAGCTTTAACCGGCTTGTTCCGTGAACGTCCCACTGGAGAGGAACATGCATTAGCAGGCAGCCCACTGAGGCTCTTGTGCGGCTTTGTTTTGTTCGAGTGACACTCCGTCGCCTTTTACTCCTGCATCATCACCCACTATCACTTTTGTTGTATACACTTTGTATTTTTCTGTTTTCCATCAGTGTCCAGTTTGGCAGATATCACATTTCTTTAAAATGAGTTTGCTTTCCTCAAGCTGTTTATTGACACGCTTGAAAGGTCACCGTTATAGAATCAAGAGAATTACACGAATAGATAGGTTTTATTTCTCACACGTCATGGCAAACGGGCGAAGGAAACACAAAAATGGCGCACCAACGACACAGCAACGTAACGGCGATGAACTTCCTTTTGCAACGAATAAATACCCAAAAATAAATAATGAAATTGAGCGTCTTTGCGTCTTTTCATCCAATGTACGTGCATGAGTGCAACAAAGGCAGAATATGTCTCCTCCGTGGTTCAATTCATTAACCTACTTTAAGTCTGTCAGGTCTGGAGTCAAAAAATGTGGCAAAATGAAGGTCGTCAGTCATTTCAACGCGCTTGCGTTTTATTATGCACTGCAGAAATTGGAATGTGATTAGAACGTCGTTAGTTTGTGAGACGTCGCATTGCCATCAAGTCCAACGTTTTATTTATTTATTTATTTATTTTGCATTGTTGCAATAAAAGAAGTGTAATCAAAAATAACCTGTGTGAGTGACACCTGCAGGTGGGAAAAAATAAATAATTCAATTTCTACCAGTTGGATCCAACTTTCTCAAAAGGTAAATCATTTTCCTGTCCTTCTTTGTGCTCGTGGTGGTTTTCTGAAACAGAAGCTTTGCACGTCCTCAAGGAGGCGCCGTGTCTCGGATGAGATTGAATCCGAGACTTTTGCTGCTAAGAATTCCAACCCAAACACCCTGTGGGTGGAATGATAACAAACAATATGAAGCAGAAGCTAAGGCATGCCCCCCCCCCCTTCAGGAGGCCTTTTGTGTTTTTCTTTAATAACCGCAAAGAGGTTGTTCTTCCGTTCCTCGCAAAGCCTCGCTGCCCTGCAGACGTTAACTTCGCTGCCCCCCCCCCCCCCCCCGTTGAACCGTCACAACCTCAGGGAAAGGCTCCACTACCTGCCGGGCTGTCCATTAGGGAGCCCGAACCAGCAACCAGCTGAACTTCTAGCCCGGTTCGACCCTCCTCCTCCTCCTCCTCTCTTTTCTCCTATTCGAACAACATCCGAACTCTCGAGAGGGCTGCAGCCGTAAGGCCTCTGTTGGTTTATGCCAATGTAACACACTCGAAGGGGAAACTGATTGTATTCCTGTGTGTGTGTCAAGTTCCACCCTCTTGTTGGGATCTTATCCCGAGGTTGTTTTTCTTATCAGTTCCACTCTTCGGGGAGGCCGTCTGCTAGATTCCTGCGAACTGGAGCCGTTCTCTGACAAGATATGCAAAGTTTCAAAGAAACTTCCCCCCGTAATTGATTCTCACTTTCTAGTTGTGTCTTTGTAAATTCTAACAACGCCAAAATGAATGAAGCGCTGCCGTGGATGGTTTCAGCACCCCGGACAGCGCATTTACGAGTTAGCCTTCTTCACCTCACGTCTCATTTTGCTTGTTTTTTTTTTTTCTTCCTTTTTTTTTAACACGTTAAATGGTGGCTGATCTTCCTGTGTGGTCTTTTTGCGAACGATATTAATTGAGAATTTTATCGTTGAGCTCATTAGAATGCGCAGGTCTACCTAATGAAGTGTCCGGCAAGTGGATGCTTCGCCGTTTCTCTCCTCTTCCCTTAAATCGAGTACCTGCACGTGCCATCAACGATGTGTCGTGTGAGGGAAAAGGTAAAAACAGCGGCAGTGTGAACCGGCTCACGTGCGATAATCAGCGGACAGATAGCAGATGACAGCTGCCAGTGGTTATTGATGACTTTCATAATTAAAATGCCTTGCGTGTGAGGGCGGGTGAGTGGGGGGGGCGTCGAGCGGGCAGAGGGGTCGCGTTAACCCAAAAGAACAAAAGGAGGAAAAAAAAATCACACAAGTGATAAATGGTCTTTCATCTTTAAAGCCGATAGAAGAGCCAACGCGATTTACGTGGATATTGCTTTTTCCAGCCTCTTGAATGGGAAAATTCAAAGAGGAGCTTTCGCGCTTTGATATTGCATCACGCTGATTGTGCGTGCGTGAGTGTGAGTGGAGCTCAAAAAAAAAAAAAAGGCAGTGACTTCCCCAGAAAGGTCACAGACTACTCAGAAGCAATCATTGAAAGGAACGATTGGCGTAAAAGTCGTCTGCTGGTGTTGATGACGACAAGAATTGAAGGTAGGGAAGTTTGTATTTGTCTCATGTTGAAGGAAAAAGAATCTTGAATTAGGCTCACTTTTGGAGGTTCGGCTATACAGAATCTTTTGTTCTGTAAGTGGCTCTTTTGTTTCTGCTTAGCCTGGTCTCCCCAGGAAAAAGAGTGCATGTGAGCAACGGATGAAAGCCGGCGCTCTCTGAACAGGCTTGAGTGGAAGATCAGACGGCAAAAGCGTCCCGGTGCTCGCATGCTCCCCTGCAGGCTGTGTGCACAAGCTGCCGCGTGGATGAGAGCGCAAAAGACGGCGGCGTGTTGCGAGGGAATTCCTGCACTTTTGCTTAGCATTGTGACCGCCGCAGCCGCGTGTGTCTGCGTGTGCGCATCCCGACCGGCTCAGCGGTGCCCTTCAACGCTTGTCGTGACGTCACGCGTTCCCGTGCCTTGTGATTGGCCGCGCGCTGGAGGGAAACGAGGAGGGAGGGGCTGAGGTGTTAAGAGAGTGAGAGAAAGATTGATGCTGAGGCAAGCCGGCACTGCAGCGCACTCACACACACTTTTTTTTTTTTTTCTCGCCACTCTTGAGCTGCTTAGCAGGCAGGAAAAAAGATTCTTACTGCAGGACAAGAGGACGTGAAGCAAAAGAATCAGCCTTAAAGCAACAGTTTCAAAGGAGCTCCCGGCTCCCGGAAGAGTTGGCAGCAAGGGCAGGAGCAAGGGCAAGGTGTAGGCCCCCCCCCCCCTTTATTTTAGGGGAGGATGTCCTCCCGACGACTACCCCGTGAGATGCGTCTGCGGTACGACATGGCGAGGCGGGTGGAGGGCGACACATCCCCGAAAAAGAATATCCCCTTCAACCTTGTGACTGGCTTCTACCTCTACCTCCGTGGTGAGTTTGTAAGCTGCTCTGAGTGTGTGTGTGGCATTGCAGTGTGCAGTTAAGTGCAGAAGTATTTGGCCAATTAGTTGCAAAAAAACGTCCGGCATTCCTCAATCTGAAATCCTGTATTTTTGTGTAGAGTGACTTGTGGGGACGCTAATCAATTTCTTATGAATTCAAATTGTGTTGGCAAAATCGGGAAAGCACAAATCACCGCTGTCCAAATAACTCTGGATCTGTTTGAGTGTTTGCGGTTTAATGTGAGTCTTAAGTCTTCCCTGTGGGGAAGATATTTGTTCAGCTGTGGGGTGGTTCAACATATATTTAAAGGGGGGCGGGTTGGGGGGGGGGTGTACAGCAGGAGCTCCATCTGTAAGGACTTAAGCGATGGCAGGGTGGTAGGTTCGAGACCCACCGTGGGCTACGCGGATGTTAATTAGGAGGGGATGCTGGAGAGATGCCAGTTTGCAGCTAGGACACTTTTGGAGGTGCCCTTAAGCAAGGCACCGGACCGGTAAAAGTGTATTATTACTAAGCCATGTCACTCTCGTGTGTAACGCAGCAGATATCATATGTGTCATTTGTTTGGGTTTTATCAGTCTGATGTTTCGATAGTCATTAAAAAAAAATGTTCCAGGCTGTGTTAAGTAAGTTTCATGACCAAGTTCGTAAGGCAAATCATCTTTCCCCATTGAAATGAATGGAAATGCAATTAATCAGTTCAAATGGAGTTTTGCCGTTATTAATGTTTTTAATGATTTGTTTGCTTCGCTTCAAAAACAAAGCCAATTACAGAGTGTGCCTGTTCTTTGTTACAGTCAGAAAAGTGTTGCGTAAAAAAAAAATAAAAAAGCTTTCAAAGAAACGTTTTGGGTGACTTAAAATGGCCTATTTTTTATTTTTTTATTTTAATTTTTTTTGTGTGTGTCTGCAGAACTAAGCCTGAATTCTGGCTGGATATTTAAAGTTGATTTGTTTACCCGTGGCGTGATCCCGTTTGTGTACAACATGTCCAGCGCAAATTTGTACTTCCACTTCCGCCAATTTGCGGCTACGCTTTGTTACCACGGCAACCGCAGCCGCCAGGACAACACAGCAGACCTTAATGATATTTCATTAAGATAAGAGGCAGGCCGCCGTTGATGAGACTAACGATACGGACCGACGCCGCCCGAGAAGCTAATCAAGTGTGTTGAAATGCCGCTCGCGGGCCCTCTTGCTGAGGTTGCCTTTTTTTTCTCTTGTACATATTGAACGAATTCAAGTGGAAGCTCAAAGTCACCTCGTCCCACGGGCTGACTGCACCGCACGCACGCGGGCACCAATATCCACCACCATCTTGCGTGTTCCTTCTTTAAGGTGGCTGAAATCGTTCTCATTTCCCCTCCGATATTACCACATATCAATATTTGATCAGATCAAGAGCGAAAATTCATCCAGAAGGGACCTGCTCACTGGCTCGTTTAAATGTGCCCATCTGCATTATGAATGAAAAATTAGAGTGGCTCACACACACACACACACACCTGACGGCCCACTGTCCTAGTGAGCCACCAACCAACTTGAGTTTAATCAAATCGGCAAGACTCTTCATTAAAAAAAAATCCGGTTTGGCTGATGGCATCTCAAGGATATTGCTGTGAAAGCTTTTCACACGTGTCCGCCAGTCAAACTTTGGAGTCTGTGAACATTGACTGCATTGTAAGGCGAATAATATACAGAAAGACGCTTGCACAGGACTGAGCGAGTGTTGGCTTCTCTCGAAAGGTCCGTCTTGAAAATGGCCTCGCAAGCGTATCTGCAATTAAATTCACACTTTCCCCCCCTTCGGCCATTGTGGTTTAAAAAAGCAAGAATATTCTTTTACATTTTCAAACGGTCGCCAGTGACGACTTCCGGGTGTGTTGATTCCGCATCGCGCTGCCCCCTCACGAGTGAGTATCCAATCACAAGACGCGTTCATCGCCTTCAGCGTAGGGCGAACGAGAAGGCTCACTGTAACCAAGGGCGAAATATTTTTGAGGCGATACTGACGGTAAAAAGTTTGAGAACCGCTTTCTTTTTTCTTTTGCCGAGAAATGTTTTCAAAACTCCCCTTTGTCTCTGACCAATGGCGACGTTGTGGCTTCTGCTTTACAGACGAGCAGGAGTCTGTGCAGAAGAGGACGTTCACCAAATGGATCAATTCCCACTTGGCCAAGGTAAGCTTGTGTTTGATTCCCGCTGCCAACAACACAGCCTGCATCCTTGCCACTCCCGCCCCCGTCTACTTATTCCTCCTCTTCAATCCAACTTCCCATTCTTTTCGCTGTTTCGTGCGCGCTGACATTTGCTCCATTTTCTAAACACATTGCTGAGCCGGTCATGGGACCCGCGTGCCAGGCAGCAAAGACCACACACACACACACACACAAACTCTCGCCTCTTATTGTTTTCTTTCTCCCACTCTCGATTAGCTGCAAGGAAGGCTTTCCACTCACTCTAATTACCACTTTCACATGACAGCAATTAACGCTGTAGACGTCTTTGTTCCTGCAAGCGAACATCCGTCATTTAAGTGGAGATAACCTGACGCTTCTTCTTACCAATTTAGATGCTTCTGGATAAGAGTTTCCAGCTGAACTCACTCACTGCCTGCGCAGGTAAAATGAATGTACATTTTGACGTCTATACCCGTCAATGGCAGTGAATGAGTTGATAAGCTCGGACAAACGGGTAACTCTCAGTCAGCTTGAGTAAACTGCAAAATAATCTCTCCTATTGGACTCAGGCGGCGGTGGAGACCTTGAGCTGTGGCGACGTGGCACATAAAATTCATTTGACAAGCGCACCCGTGGGGAATAAAGCTTGACGTAATAGGAAATCTCACGCTTTGGGATCACACCAGCGGAAAATGATCTGCAGCAAAATATATAGAAACGGCTTGAATTTTTAATGTCACGTAACGTCAACACATGGTTTATTTATTGTGTACATTTTGGGGGAATTCTCGAATTTTGCATCACGAGTGGTAAGCACACTTGGTGGATTCGAAACAAAACATACGCTCTAATTACCAATATTGCATAATCAATAGACAACGAAAGGCATACCTGCTTGTCGCCGGGGGCGTTTGCGCCGTGGTGGGAGCGAACACAAAAGTGGCTTCCCTCATTCCCTTTCAATTTTGCCATTTGACTCGGCTAAAATCACGCGGCACCACCCGCGCCCCAACTTAGACCTGCTTTTCGCTTGTCTAAAATCTTTCAAAATGAGTGACACCATCTTTAAATTAAGTCTGAAAAAAAATATTTCACGACTATTATTTTTTTCAAGTGTGTCACTCTTGTCATCGCGCTACTGTACCTAATATTGTGGCTGGTATCAATCATGGTTCCATCCAAAGCACGTCTCCCTCTCCGGTTGCTCGCTCCTGACGTTGCCATGGATATACTGAGTAGTCACGTGAAATGTCATTTAAAAAAAAAAAAAAAAACTGACGAGCAGCATGAGAAGGTGAATGAAGGTCTTCTAATGAGGAGATGCATTTTTTTTTAACCGCCTTAGAAACTTCCTGGAAATGCCAGTCAGTTGTAAGAGGATTTTGGTGAAGAAGAAAAGTCTGCACAATGATAGGGACGAGCCAAGCTTAAAGAGTTGCTTGAAGTGGGCTCTCCGAGGGATAGATCGTGCCCTCGGCTATGCCGATGATTAGGCCGCTACCAGTTATCACAGCTCTTTCATTTGGCGCCTAAAGCGATGTGATTAATCGTCAGGTGAGTTGAGACGTAGCTTTGAGGGGAGCGGAGGCTGCCGGCATGTTGGAGGTGTTCCTTTTTACCAACTCTTCGATCCCTCCTCGACCCCCCCCCCTCCTGCAATCCACCTCCGCAGCTATAACAAAAGATATCTCAGCGTGTGAGAAGCACTAATTCACAAAGATGATTAACGAGTCTTATTACACTTTGCAGTTCACCAGATTAAGTCACATTATTAAGTACATGTGCACTCTCGCATGACGGCCAAGTACCAAATCTGAAGGAATTTTTCTTTTTTTGAACCGCTTTGAATAATTTCCATTCATTTCAATGCAGCAGTGCTGCACGGCGTCATTTTTATTTGATTTTTTCCGCTTTTCAGACAAGTTCAGTATCAGGCAGCCCCGGCATGCCTCTGGAGTGACATTTGTGTCGAGTGTGTGTGTTGCAATCCAGCGAGTGGGCTCCCAACTTTGCGTTGTGGCAAATCCTCTCTGAGACGGGTTAAAGCTTAATTAGCGAGTGGCCGGTGTGAGCGGCGGAGGTCTCGTCGTCGCTGAGGCGTTTCCTCGGTAAACGACTTCAGTCTTCTCTCAGATTACACTGCCAAGTGATGCTCCCTATCTGGAAAGTCTTTGGGGGGTTAGGGTGTTTAATTAGCCTCGCAAATATTGTGTACATAAGCAAGCAGCAGCTCTGTTAAGTACAGTTGGAGTCCAATTTTTTCCCCTCAAGGTAAAAAGTGCCTGCACTAATTACGGGACGCGAATCGGTTTTGTCCAAGTCTCAAGGTCATCAATATCAACACTGACTCTTTCTTTTTTGCTTTTGTTTTCTACTTTTTTTGTGCTGCCGGAGGTTTCCTTGCGTAGGGGTTCCCCCTTGTGTAAAGAAAGATTATGCAAAAAAAAAATATATTAAAAAAAATACGCCAAAGCAACTACCTGGTCCAAGAATCCATTCAAATTGGCCTTGGCAGAGGTGTGCATCCCCGCAGGGTGCCCCTCAGATTGAGGCCCAAATAGGAGTAATGATGCAAACATACAGCCAACTCTTTGTTACGACCTGCAGTCATCTCATCCCAATGGAGAGAAAAAAAAAAAAGATGTCGATATTCTTATGCACTGTAATTAGCAGAGAAATACGACTAACTAACAAAATATCGCACCACTTTGAAATATTGCCAAATTATGATATTAATAGGACGACGGGGAAAAGTAGTAGCATTTCAAATCAAATATATTGCACTGCTCAACGTCAAATTATTTTTGTCCTGTAATATGAAGGCTTGTGCAATGTGTATTTTATTTTTTTCTAATTTATAGCTTGGATGTCTCAGAAAGAAATTACACTTGTTGCTTAATTCATCAATATGACTAAATATATTACAATATTCCATATTATGTTACTGTCATAATTTTTATGAACTAATTTCCTGCCAACCCAGGTAAAAGGAATTCACTTTTTGGCGTCTATACCCGTCGATGGCACTGAATGAGTTAAGACCTGATGTGCTAGAGGAAAAAAAAATATCCCGGAAAGTTTTCTTTGCAATCTCGGATTAAGAAATTCATGAGTAGAAATTGTGGCTAATTGTCACTAATGTGTGCTTGTGGCCTCTGTTCGGACTGCTTTTGAAATGACTTCCTTGCTTTATCTCCAGTAAACGGCGACATTAAACGACTTTCCAAAAGCTTTTAATTGTTTCCTCCGTGCGTCTCGGCACTTTTTGAGAGGACTCAAACAAGAAGCCCCCTTTAGTCAAGACACACGCCCGTCCCCGAGCCCTTCCGCACACAATCAATTACGACGCCAGACACTCATGTGTAATTAGCTCATTAAGACGCTTGATTTATTTTTTTTTCATGTTCGTCTTTGCTCATGTGGCTCAGCAGAGGAAATGGATATTACTTTCTTATTTTTGTAATTATCCCCCAAATTCCCTCATTAGCCTGGGGATCATCAAGCACCAAAAGGTAAATTCAACTTCAATTACCCCACGGGGACGCGTTGGCCCTTTCTACTTGTGTGGTGTCTCTTGCAAGGAGGCACACGTGCTTTTTTGTGTATTTTAATAACCAAAGCCGTGAAATGACATTAGAAAAAAAAAAAAAAGCCTTAACTGTTGAACTAATTAATTTTTTAGCACATGTGAGGCTTGGGGTTTCCTTTTTTTTTTTTTTTTTTTCCCCTCCACTCTGTCCTCTCTCATCTGTTTCGCTGCCACTCTTTTTCTGCTCAATTATACCCCTCTTGCACATCCACTTGATGGGTACTCACGCACGCACACACTCCCAATTCCTCTCCTCTTTCTCCCTCGGTCCTTTCCTCCGCTAATCTCCCTGTGAATGGCTCGCTCGCCCCTCAAAACGCGCCCCCCCCCCCTGAGCATGTGACTGCACGCTAAGAGAAATCCTTGATGTGGCGTTGGCAAAAAACAGAGATATGTGGATTTTTTTTTTCTTTCTTCTCTCCCCCCACTCCACACTTTGCGAGGTTAGCGAGGGAGTCAATGAGAAGGGGATCCGGTTTGACATCATCAGCATATTTTAGGATTTAAAGACCCCACTCAGAGCCCGCTGAGCCCCTCACTGACTCCACTTATCACACACAAACGCCACACTGGGGGAGAAGAGAAAAAAATGCTTTTGGGGGGGCTCTGAGTACATTCGTTGGAAGTTTCCTGCAAAAAAAAAAAAAAAAAGGGATTTTATTTATTTTTTTTTTTTAATGTTGGACTTTTTTAACCACTCAGACCGGATGTTTGCCTAAAAAAAAACAGCTTTTGTTCAGAGTTTTCAGAAATCCTAAATAAATGACTAAAAAAATATATATTTGCCTTCTTTAATAGTGTTAAACGTCTTGCAAACTTTTTTTTTTCCAAGTCTGCTCGGAGAAACTTCAGCAACATCAATTAAAAAAAAAAAAAAAAAAAATCGCGTCCAAGAACATACAAAATCGGCCGATCCACTTCATTTAACTGTAAAGAAACCTTGTGATGTTTTTTTTTTTGTTTTTTTGTCTTGACAGCGTATTCCGCCTCTCGTCGTGACGGATCTGTTCGAGGATATCAAGGACGGCGTGAAGCTGCTCGCCCTGCTGGAGGTCCTCTCTGGCCAAAAATTGGTGAGGCTCACCTATTTGATTCGTCGTGAGAGCTCGTGTTAACATGATTGCCTATCGGTTAATCTTTAAGGCGTTAATGAAGCTTCCGCATGGAAATGCGCATTGATCGGTTCTTACGAGGACGTTTTGAATGAATTGGAAAAAGGCGGCTTCGCAAGGGCAGATAAGAGTTTGCCAAACATACACGCAGACGCAGACAAACAGCTTTCGGGTTCTTATTTATGTCAATATGGCCTCCGGTCCAAGTGATCTGTGTTCTATTGATCAGTGCGGTTTGGATGGAACCGGAACTGAAGGGATCCATTTAGCTCCCTCTGGTCTATTTGATGCTTCTCATTAGGATATTTCTCTCCAACTCTACAAAAAACCCTCGCTTCAATCGCACTGTTTCATCTCGTTCTTTTCCACAATATCCCCCCCCCCCGTTGTGTCTTGTACCTCCATTGTTGTCTTTGTATTCCCTGTAGCCGTGTGAGCAGGGCAGCAAGCTGAAGAGGATCCATTGGATTGCAAACATCGGCACGGCTCTCAACTTCCTCCAGGGCAGGAAGGTAGGAGAGATGGCCTCTTCTTTTTATCTTCGCTCTTCTTCGGCTTGTTCCTTCTTTTCAGCCTCGTGGGTGCAAACGTGGAAAATAAGCTTGACCTTTAACTCCTCTCCTCCCCACCTGCTGAAATCATCAGTCGATACAGTCAAGACTTTGTGTTGATGCTGACGCCGCCGCTCACATCAGGAGCAGCGGCTCGAGGTGTAAATCTGCCGTGAAAAAGCAGTTTCCGAATTTTTTTGCCAATCCGCTTGCCGGCGTCACTCGCACAATTACATCAACTAATTACAAAGCGCCTTCAGTGAGATCAGTCACACATATTCAAGCCCCCACCCCAACCCCCACAAAACTCCTCCCGGCTCATCCTCGGCTATCCAAATAAAGCCACGAGCAGGCGTCTGCGAGGACATTGATTTCCCCTCTTCCTCAAGTGTGACAGGGTTAAACCATAAATCCTACGGCAGTAATCTGCAAACTGGAGATGAGACGTCAGCAGGCGCCTTGTACGTCTGTCTGTGTGTGTGTGCGTGGATAAATCCAAAGTTTCAAATTAAATGTAAACACTGCGTGTAAATCCCATGTATGTCTAGACTGTATTTACGCTCGGCCTTAGCTGAGCTTCATACGTCGTTACGTGTACGCGGAATGTAATATAATGTCATGGTTGTCCGGAGTTTGCCCTCATAAAATTTTTATTTCATATTACTGGACTTTACCTCTAACAGATCTTATTTTCTCCTAAATATTTAGCCTGTTGGTGTGTATGATGCTGCTTAACTCATTGACTGCCATTGACGGCTAAAAACGTCCAAATTCATTTTTTTTTTTCTCCACTCGGCCGGTCATGAATGAGTTAAATAACCTGCTGTGTTTTCCATTATGAGCTCATGCTTCTCTTATCAGGATCAGCACACTGACCCCCTTCCAGTGGCCAAGATTGCCCTCGCATGGCCCCGCACTTCATACCGTCCATGTTCACCCACTCCAAGTGTCACTCATTACCAAACGAGCTGCGCGAGGATATAGAAAACGCATCTCGACGAATCAGGACATATAGCGCGCTCCCGGGGGGGGGGGGGTCTCTAATGCCTCATAATGCGGGGAACTGTCATCACACGCGCAACAGGGCGTCCAGCTTTCACCAAACGCATCTTGAGAGCCTCTCATGTGGGGTTATTTATTTATTTATATATTATTTTTTTCTGCCTTCTAGTCCGCCTACAGGGGATCACCGGTCAGTACTGTCTCTATTTATACTTTATTTTTGTGCATGTAAGTTCAAACCTGTGCATCCACTTGGACAATGTGCGTTAGCGACGGCATATTTTACATTTGAAAATCATGCAGCGTGAATGCATTGCAATGCTATTTTATTTGATTTGATTTGATTTTTTTAACACAGATCAAGCTGGTGAACATCAACTCAACAGATATCGTCGATGGACGGCCGTCGATCGTCTTGGGTTTGGTGTGGACCATCGTCCTCTATTTCCAGGTAGAATTATTCTCCATGCTCAATCTATGTGGCAGATTATCACCGACGATGTGTCGCGGGAGAGTAAGTCTTTTTAATAGGCGAGCGCCGCGCATGTTTTTCAAGACAGTAAAAATGCTAATCGAGCTGAACGGAAAGGAGCCGAAAGCTGGGGAAATCAATTTTTCCACTGCTTCCACACAGTTATCACCTCGGGTGTTTTTCACACATGCATGTATCAACGAGAGCTTAATAAGAATGACTGAACTCTCCACGCCACACAAGCACAATATGTAGTGCAAGTTTATTGAAAAATACAAACAGAAATATGTTGATGGACTTATTTGGGTTTTTGGACCTGCGTTACGTCAAAAGGCTTCACACCTCTTGATTTAAAAATCGACTATCCGAGTTAAGGAGAGGTCAGTGTAAGCCCGTGGCAAGGAGATGTGCTGCATATCATAACAAAGCTTTTTCCATTCACAGAAGAGCAGTCAGTCACGTGTCTCGCTTACTGACTTTAAATGCATGCAGGATTGAATTCAAAATCATCTAGATTATGATAATAGCTTAAATTGGACAATAATCAGTCAATTAATCACTATTAATTTTATATATATATTAATTAATCACATGTTTGATTTATTTTATTTATTTTTTCTCGTCCCTGCAGATCGAGGAGCTGACCTGCAGTCTTCCCGGAATCCAGGCCCCGTCAGGCAGTTCTTCCTCGCTGAACGGTTCCACCAGCAGCACCGAGAATGCCAGCCCGCCCGTCAAGAAGAAGCCCCTCCCACCCGTACAGGGCAGCGCCAGAAAGGCTCTCCTCAGATGGGTCCAACAGACGGCCACAAAGTGCGTAGTGTGCCGAATAAGCAAGTTTTTTTTAATTTTTTTTTTGTCACATCTTATAGAATAGAACGGGCAATTTTAAGAAAAAGCAGTTGCACGTAAAAAGTAAAAAATCATTATTTAAAAAATAAAAAAGAAAAATGTTAAAAATAAAAAAGAAAAATGAATTCATCTCTAATGTGTAAAACTGATACAGTCTACCTTTGACGACACGTGAAAAATTTCGAGGAAAAAAAATAACCGAGTTTTCAAGAAATCTAGAGTTTTTTTGTGTCTTCTCTTTCTTAGGCGTCTTGGAATCGAGGTGAAAGACTTTGGTTCCAGCTGGCGCACAGGTTTAGCGTTCCTTGCCATCATCCACGCCCTTCGGCCCAATCTAGTAGACGTGGAGCGTTCAAGGAGAAATTCCAATCGTGAAAATCTACATGAAGCTTTTCTGTTGGCTGAAACACAGTTGGGCATCGCACAACTTCTTGACCCTGAAGGTAAGGCTCATCTCGTTTGATCTGGCCAACTCTGGAATTCCCTATTTTATCATCGGGTTTTTATTCCACCAAACGAACCACCCGGACCGATATTAGAAATTAATTAAAATGTTCACCTGTCACATTCTTTCTTTTCCTCCCCAGTCAATGAAAAAAATGAGTTGTTAAATAAACACAAGAGTAAAATGATGAGTGTCATCTTGAACATCACATTAGCGGTCATGCTGCCCAACCATCTGTGCCCCTCGTGCCAGCTCTTCAGAATAAACGCTGACAAATCAAGCCTGACATGAGACTAATCGAGGACCATTAGGCCGTGACATTCGCAACAGTGGAAAAGAGTCGCTGAAGGTTGATTTCATATCTGCTTGATGTCTGGGCATCATTTGTCAGACGTGGACGTGGACAAGCCGGACGAGAAATCCATCATGACGTACGTGGCCCAGTTCCTGAAGCATCGTCCTGACCGGGAGCACGCCGCTTCAGGGGGACGAGCGGCAGAAGAAGAGGAGGAGGTAAGCAGCTGTCACAGTCATCTAATTTTCTTTTTGCATGCCTTGTCTTTCCTGCTGAATGTCAAACGCGTATCTTCTGCTTAACAAAACACACACACTCACGCACACACACAGGAGGAACATCTGGCGAGGTGGCGTTGTTATAACGACTAAATAAAAAAATTAATTAATTAAAAAAAAAAGTACTTTTTTTTTCTTTAAGTTGGTTAATGATGTGGAAAAATTAGACACAATGTGGGGACAGACACCCAAAAAAAATCAAACGACAAATGTATTTAGAATTTGATATTATAATGGAAAATATTTAAAAAAAAAAAAAATCCTCTTTTTTGTGCTGCTTGTTGTTGGCGCCTCCATTTTGCTGGTACGTCTGCTTCTGCATCACGTTGTGTCCCGCTCGCGAGGTGACCGTTGTCCTTGTCTCGTTGCTTGTCGTGCAGGCGCGTGTCCTGCAGCACGGCCTTCTCCCTCCTCGTGATATCGAGGAAATGCTGGAGGTAGGAGGCAGTTGACGTCATCGTTCATCTCTCCCGCTTGCAAGCACGATCAGACGCTATCTCACCTTGATTTCATATCATAAAAAAAAAAAAGCCTGCGGGTTTTCTGCTCTCCGATTCCACGCTGACGAGATGTCATATTAGCATTTGTGTGAATGTTACCGTTTGGTTCCATTAGCCTGACAATGAAAGCCTCCGACATTTGGCTCCATACGGATCTGATGGTGCGCTCCTGCTCGGGCGTTTTGTGTGCCATTTGTTGGAATTGTTTTCAAACGAGCAATCACAAAGTAAAAAGTTGGACAAAATAAAGATTTGAATTCTAGAATTAGTTTAAGATTAAGCTGTCATTCCATATCAAGTTTGGGACTGGGCTTCCTTCCCACAGGAAGAAGTGATAACGCTGAATAGATCGAGTATTATCGTCATGGCGACTGGAAATCCAATGAAATGCTGGTCGGGGTTGTTTCTGGCAGCTGTGACTGCTTTGACATTTTTGTCCACGCAGGATTAGCGATGCACTTTTAATGGCGCCACTCTCACCCTCTTCATCCTTTCCCGCCTCCATCCTCTCATCAATTCTTCAACTTTACCCCCCCTCCTCCCCTATTTTTGCTTGTCTTTGTCTGCTTTTCATTTCTCCAATTTCCATATCCATATTCTCCCTCATCTTTCACCCCCCCCGTGTCAACCTCCTGTAGAGAGAGCAACGAAAGAGCCTGAGGGAGCTGAAAATGTGGCTGGACCAGCTGGAGCGAGACGCGCTGCAAGCCCAGGAGACTGCGGGCCATCTTTTTCTACAGTACCAGGTTAGCGTGCGCACGGTGTGTGGAGTTCGGAGCGGGCGTACTGGCCCACAGACACGCCCATTATTAGCTTAATCTGCTACGGCATTACGTTGAGGGGATCAGACGACAGACCCCTCAGTTTTTCTTCTGTCTGCTTGGCTTATTCTGCCAAGCTGGCGGATAAATTCTGGTTCCACCACAGTGTGGGCTATCCCCATTCGGGGGGGGGGGCATTTAGATTTAAAAAAAAAAAAATAAAAAAAAAGTGTGCATTTCGATATACTTTTCTATCTGCCAATGGCAGTGAATGAGTTTTAATAGTGCCATTGGTTGACATATATTTTTATTTAAGGGTAGAATAAAAAAATAAAATAAAAAAAGTAATAGCTTGATTAATTTTTTTTAAACAAAACAACGTATCTACTGCATGCATTTTGTGCAGTTATTCAAGAGTCTGCGCGTGCAGCTGGAGATGCGAAGGAAGCACGTGGAGGATTGCTTAAAGTCCACGCAGAAGGACGGAATGCTGACAGTCGATCAAGCTCTGGTCAAACAAGCTTGGGAGAGAGTCTCCAACAGGGTGAGGAAAACACGCTCGAACAATCGAACGCACGCCCGGGAAAAACCGCATTCATCTTGTTATATTTTAGCTCCTGGACTGGCATCTCCTGCTGGACACGTCGCTTCCCTCTCCTTTGGACGTCCTGGGGGCGTGGCTGCACCACACGGAGGGAGCCCTGCGACAAGACGTCACAGCTCAACAAGACCAGCACCCGGAGACCGTCAGCGAAGCCTCGCAACGACATAAGGTTGAGCGACGCGGCGGCGAAATGGCGTCATCGTGTTGTTGATGGCGTCTCTTTTCTTTTTTTGTCTCGACAGGATGTGTTGAAGAGCCTCGAGGCTCACCAGGAGGTCTTCCAGAGGATCCATAAGGAACAAAGTATCGATGGCGTCTCTGTGCCACCTGAGCAGCTGCAAGACATGGCCGAGAGGTTCGCGAGTCCGTTCAGGGACCCAATTATTGTATGCAAGCGATGACAAAGTCCATTTTGTTTCTTTCCAGGTTGAACTTCATCTCCTCAGCTTGCAGCGTCCAGCTGGCAAAAATGGAATTCCTGCAGCATAAAGATCGCATGGAGGCCTTTCTCACGCAAGCGGAATCAAAGCTCAAATCCTGGATTGTCAAATACGGCCGACAAGAAAGTGTGGAACAGATGCTCCGCGATTACGTTGTAAGCCCCGCCCCCCCTCTCGTATAAATAATTGGAAGCACCCCTGCTAAAAGTTTGGATTTACAAACTCTTATTGTTTGTGTCTCCATTAGTTTTATGTGGAGAAGCAGTATTTCTTTGAAAATTACAAAACTTTGTACCAGTCGTTGAAAAGTGCTGCGGAGGTTTACGTCAGCGCTGACAGCTCAGGTGAGCAAATTTGTAATTGTAATGTGAAATGAAAACGCGCTCCTTGTGATTTCCAATACCTCACCAAATGTACCCCCCCCCCCGCCGCCTTGTCGTCAACATGGCTACGAGCACTGCAGCTGTCTGCTTTCACGTCTGCAGGCGAATCCGCTAAATGAGCTTCCTCCACCCGCACGTTGGGGAATACGACCCCATTTGCTAGTTTGGGGGGTCTCTGCTCCAATTCTGCGCGTCTCCGGGCGCAAAAAAAATGTCATTATTACGTTTTAAGGGTTTGCGTCAGCTGTAGGCGATGCGAGGGCTGAAAAGTCAGCGAGGGAGAGAAAAGGAGGACACAACAGATTTCAGGCTTTTATCAGTAAAAATATCAACTTAACACCATACTCGTTGGTTTTTTTTTTAATCTGGTTGTTTACTCTTACTTTCCACGTGAGTGTTGTCACCCGGTAAACTTGTAACTTCCTCCCCGCAGCCGACGAGGGCGAGACGGGGGTCTCCCGGCTGGTGCGGGACGTGGCGGCCCAATGGAGGAGCCTGTCCATGGAGGTGCGCAGCGTGAGGAGCATGCTGGAGGAGGTGCTGTCCAACTGGGATCGCTACGGCTCCACGGTGGCGTCTTTCCAAGCCTGGTTGGAGGACGCCGAGGGAGCTCTGAGACAGCCGGAAAACGCAAAGCAGGTACTCCAAGTCTTAGCCACGTTGAGTACGAATTCCGTTATCGCAAATGTGGCTGTCGGATTAGTCAGCTAATTACGGTTATTGTTTCTTCATTTAAAACCTCCACTTTTGTCTCTTTTGTGAGGAGCTGTCTTCTTTCCACTTGTCTGGCGTCTTTGTTTCCCTTCATTTGCATGTCTGCTTCTTTTGCTACGTCGTTGGCTTTTTTTTTTTTTTTAAACAATCCGTTTTTGTTTCTCTAATCGGCTCGTCTTATCTCTACATCTCTCTCCCATTTTCCGTTCCAGGAGTTCTTCAGGAATCTCAGCCACTGGATGGATCAGCACGCCGCCATGAACGACGCAGGGAATTTTCTCATCGAGACGTGTGGCGAGACGGTGTCGTTTGAGCTCAAGCAGCAACTGCTTCTTCTGAATGGACGCTGGCGAGAGCTTTTCCATAAAGTCAAACAGGTAGCCACAAAAAGGTTCAAACTGAAATTGTGTGCGTAGCCTCAAATCCCGATACGGGGGTCGCAGTTTTTCCACTGAAGCTGTAGGTCCTCATTTTTTTTTTTTTTTTTAATTCCTCATTGTTGCAGCACGCCCAAGTTGATGAGTTGGAAAAGTGGCGGAAAGGTCATCGAAAGGCGATATCGACTTTGACAGAACTTTTGGATACAGCGGAGGCCAGGCTCAGCGCTCCGGTACAAGTGTCCTTCCTCGGTGTCCGAGCCTTTTTGCAGGATGTGGAGGTGAGAAAATAACGCTCCGGCTGTGATACAATGCCTCTATTTGATGTCCGACGGGCTCGCGTCACGTCCCAATGTGTCATCGCACGACCCCTTACTCTGAAGCTCTCATTTCAGAATACCAAACAAAAGGTTGTCGCCATGGAGACGCAGTACAAGCTTGCCGGCCGCAGCGCTCAGCTCCTCGCTAAGGACGCGCCGCCCGACGAAGCCGCCGGGATCATCGCTGCCATGACGACTGCTAAGAGTCAGTTGAGTCGGGTAGGTGTTAAAAACGGCGCCGCACACGCTCGAGTATTCGCATTCGGAAGAGTCCAATAAAATGTGTTGCGTTATGTCGTTGTTTTTAATGCATTGACTGCCATTGACGGCTAAAAACGTCAAAGATCCATTTTTTTTTTTTTTCCTACTCGGCTGGTAATGAGTAAATGTGCATTTTTTATTTATTAAATTGAGTCATTTGTGATGTTAAAATGCAATTCATATTTTCAAAAACATTTACTTAGTTTGCTTTTTTTTTTTTTAAATGGCCTGAAATCAAATGTGGCCTTTGAGCATAAAAATGTTCGCCCAGACCTTGTTTGAAGAATAACGTCACCTTTTCCTCTCACCTTTATTCCCAGGTGAGAGAGCGCTGTCCCGTTTTACTGCGGGAATGTCACGCCCTTCTGCCTTTACTGGAGGAGATGGAGAAACACATCTCCGTCTTTTATCAAGCCCTGGAGCGGGCCAGTCGCATTACTGCCGGAGACGCAGACACACTGAGCCCGACCGTGCACAGACAGTGGCAGGTCTGTGTGACCACACGGTTCGACTCAAAGATGTGCAGCGAATAAATCCTATTGCCAACTATTTGCAAAATGTCCTCAGGACTTGTTGAACCAGCAGCAGAGTTGCAAACGCTGTCTGGCGGTGATCGAGAGGAACCACAACACGGTGCAGAGGGCGCTGGCCAACAGCAAGCCGCTTCGAAACTTGGACACCAGCCTGCTGCAGAAGAAAGCGGCTGAAGTACAAAGCTCGGCGCAGGTCCGAATTCTCAATCAGTGGACGTCATCAGAGATGTCAAGACGATCAAGTGCACCCAGCGACGAGACTCACGTTCCTCGTTAAGTCGTCTCTCCTTCCTCTCAGGCTCTGTTGAAGGAGGTCGGGGAGTGGAGGAGGCGGGAAGAGGCCAACAACTGTCTGAGGAGGAGGTTTGAGGAGTCCAGACAGGATCTGGAGGCAGTGCTGACGAGAGCGCAAGAGTGCGTGGGAGAGTCGGGGGAAGCCGAGGAATTACTAAAGAAGCACACGGTGAGGTCACGTCCAAAATTTAGATGTGAAAGGCAACATGGTGAAGTTTGGGCTTTGAATCTCTGCCTGCCCAGTGTCCACCCATAACCCGAATAAGAAGACAAATGCTGTTGCAACATTGATGACAATTTGGTGTGTGTGTGTCCCCACTCCAAAACACGCCCCCTCTAACCGTGACATCAGAGCAATCCGATTGGACATGTCGGAAATACTTTGAGACATCATCGCCGCATCATTGCTTTTCCGGCTTTACCTTTTAACTTGATGCGCTGTTAGAAATCCTTCTCCGACTTTGGCCTTTTTTACTCGTGTCATACAGGATTTTTTCAGCCAACTGGACCAGCGCGTGCTGAGCGTCTTCCTGAAGGCGTGTGACGAGCTGACGGACATCCTGCCAGAAGAGGAGCAACGGGGGCTGCAAGAAACCGTCCGCAGGCTGCACAAACACTGGAAGGTCAACGGTTAACTCATTCACTACCCGATGAGTAAAAAAAAATATTTAAAAAAAAAAGGGATCTTTGACGTCTTTAGCCGTCAATGGTATTAAACAAGTTTTCAAATTCAACAATTCAGATACTTCATTCAAACTGTGCCTTGTATCACACGGTGCGTCACTAATGCTAAAAAAAAAAAAAACAACGCTCCCCTGTGCTACAGGACATTCAAGGCGAGGTACCATCGCACCTGCTGCGTCTGAAGGTAGAGGTGGAGCAATGTCGAATAGATGTCGTCCTCCAAGAGTGCAGAGCCGAGCTGGACCGAGAACTCCGCATCCTGTCTGACTCTTCCACCAGTGAGCATGTGGTCCAAGAGCACAGAGTGAGCCTCCAGTTGTTCTGGAACTTCTGGGAAAAAAAATCAATTAATACCCGTGTTCAGCACGGCTTCCCTCCCTCTTATCTGCAGACGTTCTTCAGGGAGCGCCAACCTCTGTCTGCGTGCGAGAAGCGGATTAGGAACATGGAGGATCTGTGTCACAAGTTGCCTGACAACGACGCGGCTTATCGAAGGCTCGAATCCACCAGGAGGGCTGTGGAGGACGTCGCCGAGCATATCAGGAGCACCGGCGACCAATTGGAGCGACATCCTGATAAGTGGAAAGAATGGAATGAGAGGTGATTTGAAAGTAATAGTTGAGATTATTTTTGTTAAAAAAAACAAACTGATTCCATTTATTTACTTAAAAAAAAAACTACAGCTACCTGAAAAATATAATTAGAGTATTTGTACTTCATTACTTTTCCCGCCACTGGTTCTCCTCAGGGAATGGTCAATATTTTTTTTTGTTTGTTTTTTTTCGCAGATTTTGTGAGCTTTCCGACTGGCTTTCATCTCAGAGGAGACACCTGAAGGAGACGGCGAGGACTTCCAGCCATCAGGAGGAAGTTGAGCAAGTGAGCAAGCATGCTGAATTCAGCCACAAGATCATATTGGGATTTCTTTTTTTTTTTTTTTCATAAGCAATATAACCTTTAAAAATCTCCATTTTACACTTGATTTTAGGCATTGCGAGAAGCAGGAGACGCCAGAGAGGGGAGCCTTTTATGGCTTAAGAGTCGTCTTTTGAGCCTGACAGATGTCAGCTCTGAAGTGGAGACGCAAAGACAGCAAAGCGCCCTCAACAAACTCTCCGCTGACTTTCAGGAGCTGTTGTCCTCACTTTGCCAGGTATTCAACACACATTCTTGACGCTCCTCACTCGACTTGGGTCTGACCTCCTCGCATTCCTTCGCTCGCAGGGAGGCGGCGAGGGCTCGGGTGCGTTCCAGTTTGAGGAGCTCCGGGAGGAAGTGCGCGGCGCTCTGCAGGAGGTCCTGAGAGCTGGGAAGGAAGCCGGAGAGCAGATCAACAGGATCCTGGATGCGGAGGACCTGAGGGAAGCCCAGGAACTATTTCTTATTCATCAGGTGAGGATACAGAATCATAGGAAAATTTCAAAGTGATGTTTTTTTTGGGTTTTTTTAAAATCATTTTTGTTCGTTCGTTCATAAAGTTTTTCTCATGTCTAAGCAAAAAATAAACACACAAAAAAAAATCTAACATATTCATTACAGCAACATCTAAAACAAGTCCAGGCTCTGAGGCGGGAGGCAGACCTTTTAGTGTCCCACTCGGAGCAGCTCCACACGGGAGAGGCGCTCAGTCGCTCCGTACACGAACTGGAGGAACGGGTCCGAGAAGTGGACCGGCAGTTCAGCGCCAAGGAGCACAGCCTGCAGGTAGTTCTAGCATTTTTTTTTTCCTCCGCAAGCGTGATTATTTGTGCTGCTAATGAGTCCACACACACCAGGCTGGGATCATTGATTGGTCCACTTCCAGGCTTAACCACCTATTGATTGTTGTGCGCTTTGTTCGACGCACTTTGGTCTTGGGAGAGTAGAATTCATACTTCAGTTGATATTGTTGTGTGTGGGGGTGCGATGCTGAGGGGGGGCTCGTGTGAACCTGGGGAACGTGCTTTTTTCCCCCCGCCGTACTACAATAAAGTGTAATTGCACATCCACTCCAGTAGATGGCGGTGGCGCTCTCATTGCGGATTGTGCGCAGCGAGTATTTTGCCACTGACAACAAGCAGGAGTTAAGTTTATTCGCTTCTCATATTTGATCTCCAGGCCGCTCTGAGCTCCTGGCGGAACTTTGAAACCGAGTGGGAATCGCTTCAAGTGTCGATCAGTGACGTAACCATCGAACTACACAAAGAGCTCATATTCAACAACTTGGACAGCCTGAGGAGTGAACTGGACCACACCAAGGTGTGTTTTTGTACCATTCGGCGTGACCATACGCTCACTACATCGCCTCGAAAGTCTCTTTTTTTTTTTTGGACTGAAGGAGCTTTTCATAAAGCTGGAGGACTGCTGCGTGAGATCAGACGTCCTCCTGGAAGAGGCGGCGGATCTTCAACTCGGGCCTAAGAATCAAATTGCGGTTCTACATCAGGCCCAGTCCACCAGGGAAACCGTCAAGCAGCTTCAAGACCACCTCGAGAAAAAGTTTGTTTTTCTTTCGCACCAAGATTGTTGACTTTCGTTCAGGTTCCGTTTCAACCTGAGTCCGGAAGATGTATCATGATGTTCATTTGAAGTTCTCCCGTACTGAGTGATTTATTTCCTTTCAGTGTTGTCCAACTGGAGAGGACGTGCTCGTCGTGGGAGCGCTTTGACGAGCAATCTGCGACGTTTTTTGCATGGATCAATGAAAACCAGAGTGCGCTCGATGCCATCACGCTCTCGTCACCCTCAGAACACTCGGACAAACACGCCGGCATTGTAGTGGTGTGTAAAGCATTCTGTGAAAAATCTGCTGTAGACTGAAATGCTTTTTTCAAATTTGATTATTTGAAGTCATGGAGGTCGATAACCGATATTTGCAATTTTAAAATGGGCTCAAAATTAAATCTGCTTCTGCATGCCGGGCCACCAGCACAGCAAAAAGAGTTAGCGAAGCGTGCTTAAGTGAGCCAAAAATAAACCAGCTTTTAATTTATCGCCCTTGAAAGTTATTAAAAATGCCGATGCCGATTATCGGCAAAATGCCAAATATCGGCCCCGATAATCAGCCGGGCCAATAATTGGTCTATCACGACTCTTCACTGCATGCAAACTCATGAGGAACACAAAAAAAAATCAGTCAGCAAAATGATGAATGTTTGACCGCTTCGTATTGCGAGAAAATTTAATTGAATTGAACTATTATGGAAAACGGAGTCACTCCTGACAGGATATAAATTGATATTAGCAAAGGAAATGTAAAAATTCATCTCCATGTAATAACCTTGTCAATCTTCTGGAAATGAATTCAGAAAGTGTTTATGTTGCTTGCAAAGACTGCAAACACCCACAAACTCACTTCCTCCGCTCCTCCAGGCTGTGACAGAAGGTTTGGAGGCGAGAAGACCATCTCGACTCCACATGGAGGAAGACTGCGAGGCACTGTCCAGGTTTGTCACCCCCGGCGAGTTCGGACGTATTCGGGCACGGCTCGGCCAAATGAAGCGCTGCTGGCAAGAACTGGTGGAGAAAAGCGATCAGCTTACAGGGCAGCTCAACCGGAGCGCCTCGTATAGTCAGAGGTGCAGCGAAAACCTGGAGCAGGTAAACTTTGACATGTGCAGGGAAGACTGATTGGTTCTTTTTTTGGGCCTGAATCTGATTGCGCGTTTGTTGCCTTTAGATGAAGACAACTATGAACGATCTCAAAGAGAGACTTGACACGCCTGTGACTTTTTGCTCGTCGTCATCACAGACTTACAAGAACCTTCAGAGTCACGTGGTAAGAAAAGTTTCCATCAAGCCTGCAATTGAAAATGGCTGAGATGAGATGAGAATATTTAGTTTTCCTCGCAGGAGCTGTGCCAGTCCGTCGAGCAACTGAAGCCCAGACTGATGGCTTTGTGTTCCGCTGTGAGGAAGCTCGGAGAGGACGCCAAGCTGGAGCAAGAGATGCCTCACCTCCACGCACTGCAACGAGAGTTACTGGAAAAGGCCAGCGAGAAACAATCAGCGTTAGAAAGCCTTCTAACACTGTGGCAAAGGTCATTTACATTTTTTTAAAAGCTGAAATGAATATTTATAACCTGCTCCTTAAACATATTCATAGGCATGAACATCTTTCAAAGTGGTCATAAATGAAGCTGTCACAGCCACGCATTTTCGAACGGTCACCGGTTAGGATTTTTGGGTGTGTTGATTCAGCAAGGCTCACCGTAACCAACTGGTGATCTGATTGGCTATCGCAACTGTCAATCAACTCTGAAAAGGACATTGACTTTGACAGAACAGACGCCTGCACGATTGTGTGCGAATAGTGCGTGCAGCGGGTATGGTGAAATCTGCCTGGCAACACGAGCGAGCTGAATTCTGATTGGCTAAATAATCTCACCGAAAAATACAACACTAGGATATAATATGTGAAGAATATGATCATAATTTTTGGATTCTGTCAGGCCAGCAGAGAAGGCCTCATGGTCTCATGTTTCATTGTGTTTTTTTTTTTAACAAAAATATTGTTGGCATTATATTCCAAAAACTTTTCATGATCCACCGTAACTGTTGACTAGCTTATTACTTTTGACGCAAACAACATCAAGTGCGGCGCAGCGTGGAATGAAAATTGCTCAGAAACAATTTGGACGAGACGGTCGAGGCTTTTTATTTACTGTCTGACTGTTTCTCTGCAACATATCTAATTACAATTGCATGAGCGGCGCGATTTCCTTTTGTTGACGCTTTTCCGCTCTCTCTCTCTTTTGTTCCCCCAAATGAGCGCTGGCTTATCTTGGACTGCATCTCGTCTGGAGCGCCAGCAGCCCTCCTTCTTTCTATTTTCATAACGCGCTTTTGTTATCATTGTTTTGTGTTTACAAGAGCCGTATTCGGCGTTCTTTGTTTTATTCATGAGGAAATAATAATGACCCTGTCAAGCTTGGTATTCTCCCAGTTTTAAGTGACTGTTTTGTTTTTTTTAGTGGCCTTCCTCTTTTTTGCTGTTACATGTGTATGCATGGCTCCAATACAATATAAGATAATAATAATAATGATAAATCATCTTTTTGATTTCCTTCAACCAATTTGATGCAAAACTGCCAACTCGGCTTATTTTCCTGAAGTCGTTTTATCCGTCAATCCGCAGATTTGAAAAAGAAAATTTGTCCATGAAAAGCTGGCTGGATGCTTGCGAGTCTGCGTGCTGTCCAGCCGACGAGTTGCTCTCCGCAGACAAGGTGACGCTCACGATGGAGCTGCAGCACATCCAGGTATCTTTTTTTTAATCATCCATCACAGGTGTTACCGGTCGCGGTCTCGATTGAGCTGCTGCATTTTGTTTCGAAAGGAGCTGCAGACCGAAACCCACTCCAATGACGCCCTACTTGAGGGTCTGTCGAATATCGTGACGTGTCTCTACCCGTCGGCACCCGAAGCTCGAGTCCAAGAGCTGAAAGACGACCTCAGCCAACTGCAGGAGCGCTACACCTCGCTGAAGAACAACATCACTCGCAGGCAACCTACTTCTCATCCCGCGCGGCGGCACATTCGGCGAGGACGTCCGTGTAACACTTGATTGTCGATTTTTGTTTGTAGACATGAGCAGCTGCAACGTCACGTATCGCAGCTGGAGCTTTTCAACGAAGCTCTTTTGACGCTAAGCCGAAAAAGTGAAGACTTCCCGTCCGTCTTGAGAAGCTCTCTTCAGATTGACGTCGCCGATCTCGATAGTGCCTTCACGGAGCTTGAGGTAATCATCATTTCTTATTAATGTCGTGGAAAGATGTATAAATAGAAGATTAGAGTTTGGAGTGAATGGATCTTTTTATTTCACGCTCAAATTCCAGGAGCATGACTCTCAGTTGAAGTTTTGCTCTTCACTGAGAGAGGCTCTCCAACAAAGAGAGTCTGCCCTGCTTCCGCGTTCCGGCCCGGAAGCTCAGCAGCAGCTCCAGGCCTGGAGAGAAAGTTGCCTTCAACCCTTCGCGGAATGCCAACGTCTACTTCTTCTCCGTCAAAAGTGCCTGAACCAATTAAAGTCCTACCTGGAGAAACGCCAAGCGGCGGCCCGAGCTGTCGGCCGGCTTCGGAACTGGAGTTGGGATCCATCCAAAGGCGAAGAACTCCACCGCCTGGAAGGGGAAGTCGCCAGCGACGTGGCTCGGCTTGAGGCTGAAGCCGTCGGGTTGGACGGGCAACTGAGCGAGGCTCACCTTCACCTGTGTGCGTCCGAAGACCAAGGCGGAAGAACCTCCTGCCGGGCTCAGGCCGTGGCCGTCGTCGCGTCCCTGGAGGCGGCGCAGAGCAATTTGGGATGGCGGCGAACGGAAGCGGAAGCGCTCCGAGCTTTGTGGAGGTCCTTCAGGGGGAAGAAGGTGGAGATGATGAAGAATTTGGAGACGTTGCAGAGAAAAGCAAGACAGGAGGTGGTCAAAGAGAGCTCTGTGCAAGCATTTCAAAATAGGTACTCGTGATTATGATTCCGTCCTTGCAAAACTTGCATTTCGCGTGTGCGTCTCAACGTTTTTCGTGCGTCTCCCAGACTGCGTCACTTGGCCCAGCTGGAGGACGAGCTTCTGTCCCTTCATCAGTCCCAGCAATGGTTAGAAGAGAAGGGAAGCCAGCTGGCTCAGAAGGACGCCGAGCGGGCAGGGGAGGCCCTCCGAGATGTGAATGTGCTCAAGGCAGCCTTGGACTACGTCAGGACTCTCATCACCAAAACGTCAGTGTGAAAAATCAGAGACACTCGCTGTCTTAATGTGCAAAATGAGTTGAATAACAGGTAGAATCCTAAACACTCTTTTGGGATTTGTTAGCATACGGAAGCTAAGTCGCCGTAGCACTTTGGTTTCAAAGGTTGCCGATTATCTGTATTGTTTTTTTTTTGTTTTTTTTTTACTCTTAAGGCCGATAAACTAAACGCTGATTTATTTTGGCTCGCTGCCGCACACTTCTCTCTCTCTCTCTCTCTCTCTCTTTGCCGTGCTGGTGGCCCTGCCCGCAGAATCTTTTTCATTTCTTACATTACATTGTAAAGAAATGGCCCTTCTCAAATTCGTCACTTGCTTTTCTTGTCGCTCTTTATTAGTCAGGAACAGAGTCAAGGGGTACTGGATCTTCTGCGCCATTACCATCATTTGAAGTCCATCCTCAATGCTTCGGTGGAGAAAGCCCGCGCGTTTGCTCACAACCTGCCCGATCACAACCACAATGCTCAGGAGGCCATGCGCTCCTTCTCGCTGGTGAGAACTGCAAGATTGCAGTTTTGAGTTTTGACATTGATTTCCTTTTGTCAACATTAACGCCATACTTGTTGTAGCATGAAAAGCTTCTGGGTGAGCTCCGAGAAAAGCAGGACGACATGGACCAGCTCATCGGCACGGTGGAGGACCTTCGGAGAGAACTGGATTGCATTCCCGTCTGTGACACGAGCCTCATCCAAAAAGACGTGGAGGCGTTAAGGACGCAGTGGATCGAGGCAAGTCCCACCAAACGCTTGAAATCATTTCAAACGTACCAATAATGTCATTATATCTTGTTTGGCTCAGGCGTCGGAGAGAATTCAAACCAACACCGAAAGATTGGGCTACTGTGTGACCCTCTGGGACGATCTCAAGCTGATGGAGCAGGACATGCACCAATGGAGCACCGCCGGATCCGTCGCTGAACTCACCAACAGTGCCGCCGACCCGAGCGGCGAGGACACAGAGGCCCGCCTCGTCGCCTTTCAGGTCAGTTCATTCCACAAAAAAAAAATGTTGAAGAGGGAGTAGTGTGTGTGTGATTTTTAAGATTGATTCACTTTAATGAAAAGGCGGAGCTGGAGAAGAGGGAGCGGTTGCTCGACGCTCTGCAGGAGCGAGTGGGGGAGCTCAAGGAGCACGCCAAACTGGAGGAAACACCCTTACAAATGCAGGTGAGGATAAAAATGAGCCCGACCGTGTTGCTGGCCTCTCGGGGATGGTTGTCAGTCTGGCGGGGAGTTTTTCCTGACTGTGGTCGTGCCCCCCCCCCCACCCCCCTGGTCGTCTTCTTTGCACTCAGGTGTTGGAGTCCGAGCTGAGGAAGAAGTTGGTCCACGTTCAGGAGGCCTTCAACCAGACCAAACACACTCTGACCTTCTTCACGTTGCAGAAGCAGCGTCTGGAGGACCTCATGTCCCAGATGACCGAGAGGCTTGAAAAAGTCGAGGCTTCCTTGTCGGGTCTCAATGAGGCCGCCTCCCCTGAAGTAATTGGTGCGATTAAGGTATGTGACAATATTTTGGACTGATTTTGTCAAATATATCAGTTGCAGAAATCCTGCGATATTATGGAAATGCTTTTTATCATTATACTATACTATTGATAGACCGATTATCGGGGCCGATATTTGGTATTTTGCCGATTATCGGCATCTGCCTTTTTTTAACTTTCAATGCCAATAAATTATAAGCTGATTTATTTTGGCTCGCTGCAGCATACTTCTCTCTCTCTCTCTCTCTCTCTCTCTCTCTCTCTCTCTCTCTTGGGTGTGCTGGTGGCCCTGCCTGCAGAAGCAGATCCGCTATCTTAATGCTAACATAGTGTAAAATAACGTAAATAATCCTAATTATTATTATTATGATACACTCACTATATTGTGGATTTTTTGCAAGTGGCTGTGGAACGTAGCCACCGCAAAAAAAAGGGCTTCACTGTGTGACACGATGTCCTCCCGGCCTCACAGGGTCTTCAGGATGTGGTTGAGCAGCAGAGGGCAGACATGAACTCAGCCCGAGAGTCTCTGAGCTCCTTATACAGGTCACGTCCCTTTCCGGAGCTGTCGCGCCTCTCCGCCGACCTCACAGCTGTCGCCCAGCGCACCGAGGCGGTCGCCCAGCGTTGCGCCAAGACCCGGGTCAACCTGCAGGACGGACTGCACCTCCACTTGAACCGTGAGAGAGCGCACCACTCCACAGTTGATTGCAGCTGCGATGAAATGAGTTCTTAATGATCCATATTGTCGGTTTACGAAAAGAGATTAGCATGAGATTTGGCGTTGATTTTTTTTTTCCTCCAGTGCACACTTAAGTGACATCAGTTTATGGCGCACAAGAGCACTCTGTGCTCTGACACACACCTGTGCCTCGGAGCGTTATGCTGCTTTTGTCACCGTGGCTCCCGAAGGAGTCGTTTAGGCCTGGTTGCCACGGCAACTGTGAGGACACACCTGGACCTCACTTTTCCCTCCTGGTTCTTTCACTCGTCTATTACAGTCGCAAGGAGTTCTTACAGCTTTGCCTTTCTTGTGTTTTGTGTTTGTTATTTTGTCCCACGCCTGAAGCAGAGCTTTTCCGAGAATTCCACTCCTGGCTCTCGGGATTGAAGTTGGAGTTGAAAGAATGCTCAAATCAGTCAGGAGACGTTGCCACGCTCACGGCAAAGTTGCGAAGACTTGAGGTACTACTTATTTGTTGTTATTTAATTCGACCCACCAGATTACCTGGAATATTTGTTGCAGTAATCCGGATCGTTTTCCTTAAAAAAAATAAAAAAAATTTATTCATTGGCATGTTTTGATTATTTTATTTCATTAAATAAATGTAATAATAATTATTGCAGTATTTTCGTCCATCCATCCAGCATTAGCTAACCTGCTTACTCATACAAAAAAATAAAATATTGAAGTCAATTATTTTATCACTATTCTAACTACACATTCGTTTTTTTTTTCTTCATCTACAAACGCACCATCTGTCATTCAACACCAAACACCAACTCGCGAGCTCTTCTGTCGGTTATTGACTCAAAGTCTGTTTATAATTTCTTGCTGAATCCAGCTCGTGGATTTAATTCAAGCACAATAATCTCGCTGCGCTTCCCTTCTCCATGAACAGTCGTCAACGCAGTGGAATTCCGAGGGTGAGGATCGTCTCTCTCGGGTTTGCGAGGAGGCAGAGAGGCTCCGCCCCCACCTGCCAAAAGCTGTCGCGACTCAGCTGCAGGAGCACCTCTCCTCCTGCCAGAGAGAGTGGAGGAGCTTCCTGGATGAATGTTCCCGCGGCCAACAAGCCCTGGAGGAGAGCGTTCGTCTCCTCAAAAGGTAAGGAATCAATTCTCCGCGACGCTGTTGCCAAATTCAATACAATTAAAATTCACCTCCTCGATAGTTTTGACGATGCTGTAGAAGGTGTCAAAGAATGGCTTCAGGAGATGTGCCTCAGCCTCAACAGAGAGCCTCTTCTTGGGGCGGACAGCCAACAAGGTGGCCCTGACACCAAAGAGGAACTGGAGAGGGTGGAAAACCTCCAGAAGGAGCTTTCAGCGAGACGGTCTGAACGATGATTTCATAAGCTTGGTCTGATCGGCCGTTAAAATAATCTCATATTAATGTTCTCCTTTAGGGACTCTATTGAGCGTGTCATCCAGGACGCCCAGTCATTATCGGAAGCAGGACGCGGGTCCGGCGGAGAGGTCCGCGTGGCGGGGCAGCTCCAGATGGAGCACCAGGCTCTGCTCAAGACTGCTAGGGGGAAGCTGCGAGGCTGCCAGGAGAACCAGGCCTTCGGGGAGACCTTGCAGGGCGTGTGGGCCTGGTTAGAGGAGATCCAGGAGAAGCTCGGGACGGTTGATAGCACCATGGGCACCAAAGAGCAGTTGGAGCAGAGGCTGGAGACGGTGCAGGTGAGGACAAAATGAAGGGTTTTTCTGCTATTGAAGCGATTCAACACTTGAGGGCGCTGTTTCTTCGCAATCCTAACTCGCCCTACATTACGTCAATATAAATTGTTTCAACCTGGCTCACAGGATATCCTGCTTTTGAAAGGCGAGGGCGAAGTCAAACTCAATATGGCGATGGGTAAGGGCGACATGGCCCTGCGCAGCTACGGCGCCGCCGGACAGGAAGTTGTGCGCTCACAGCTCCAGGAGGTGGAGGACGCCTGGGCCACGCTGCTTGTGACGGCCATGAGCTGCCAAAGGTATTGAGGCATGTGTATGCGGTAGTGAGAGCAAAATCAGTTGCTTGTTGCGTCCTGTAGTGCGCGTGACTCGAGGTGAAAAAGCAAACAGGCAGCTTACTGCTGATTGGCTGCCAAATGGAACCAGTGCTGTGGGCGAGACAATCGGCTTCTGCAGGCAGGGCCACGAGCACAGCAGAGAGAGAGAGAGATGTGTGCTGTACCAAGCCAAAATATAACAGCTTTTAATTTATCAGGGAAAAAAAAGGCCAATGCCGATAATCGGTAAAATGCCAAATATCGGCCCCGATAATCGGCCCGGCTGATAATCGGTCAATGCAGTTGTTTAGTTGGTGACTAAACGGAGGCTCAAATAACGTGTTATTTAGTTTCTGCATTTTTATCAAAGTAGAATGTTAGAGAGTGCTAGAAATTAGAAAGATATGTGTTTTTCCGTCAGTCGTCTCGAGTGGACGGTTTCCCAGTGGGCCGGGTATCTGGAAAACGCGGCCCAGCTCCAGCGCTGGATGGAGGCCGTGGAGCGGGAGGTGCGCGCCTCTCTCGCCCCTCAGCCAGGTCCCAGGGAGAAGGCCTCGCAACTGGAGAAACTGCGAGCACTCTTGGCCGACATGGAAGACCACCAGCTGGCCTTGTCCAGTCTGGAAGAAAAAGCCAGAGAACTCTTCAAGAAGACGGGCGACGGCGGTTTTAACCACGGCGCTCGAACGCAGCTGCAGGTGCACTTTGACGAGCTGGCGGCTTTGGTGGAGGTGCGAAGGATATTGCCTCATCACTTCTTCATGTCACCAAAAACCTTTTTACAATGGTTGTGTGCTTTCTCTAGGAGAAAGTACGCCTGGCACAGGGCGTGGTGCTGGAACACCAGGAATACTTGGAAGCTGTCCGGGAGCTCACCGATTGGCTGATGAAAGCAGGGGAGGAGCTACAGCATTGGTCGGACACGGCTGGAGACTCTGCCTCGATCCAGAAGAAACTGCATCAAGTGAGGGTGAGATGTCCTTTTAGCCTGACAGAAACGCCATCGTGTTCAACCTCTCAAACGGGATTTTTCTCGTTTTGACTGCGATTGGCATAATAAGGAGAAGCGCTACAGAGAATTAATCGGTGACTTGATCCGAGCGCACCGACTCTAAATTCTCTCTCGTGATCCAGTTATAATCTGTTGCTATGGTAACTGATTGTTTAATCCCGTCTTCCTAATGGAATATTAATCACCACCAGCCGAGTAAATAAAATGGATCTTTGACGTCTTTATCCGTCAATGGCACTAAATGAGTTGAGGGGGACACAATATGCAGGAAATTTAAATGCATTCATAACATTTAGTTCCACTGTTGTATATTCTAAAAAATCCTCCTGAGGCCAATTTTAAAAGTAATAAATTGCTTTATTAGGCCATGAAAAATGGTAAATGAGAGCAGTATGTGATATAACTTGATAGGCAAATTGATTTACATTTTAATTTTCATGCTCGGATCCTAATTATCACGTAATACATTAGAGTTTGAGGAGCCCTGGTGTGAAGAACGCAAACAGACACTCACACTCAGCGATGGTGTTGAATTTCACACCACCCGAAGACGAGATTTTATAAATAGCAGCGACTGCTCATCCTCAGGTTGCAGTTTCTACAGCCACGGTTTCCTTAGCAACTTTGCCTCCTCTCAATCATCAGGAGCGGGTGGAGTTCCGACTCCCGGAAGGCCGCGAGCGCCTCGGCATCGTGCGACGCACCGCCACGGCGGCGGCGGAGCACACGGCAGCGGGGGGCTGCGAGGCCATGGACCGCCAGCTGGGGGCGCTGTCCCAGGCGCTGGAGCAATGGGAGGGCGCCGCTTTGAGGGCCAGGGACGGCCTGGAGGGGGCGCTCGCCTCCGCCGCCGCCTCCGAGGAGGAGTACGAGCGTCGGACGTCTCGGCTGGAGGACGATTTAAAAGAGCTGGATGCGCGACTCAGGGGGTGGAGCCAGGAGCTGATGCGAGCCGAGGGACTGTGCGATGGCGAGGAAGCGGTGACGGGATGGCAGCTTGCTAAGGTACTGACTAGTAACATCGGATTCAAATGGGTGGGCCGCGCATTTGGTACTTGAGCCTTCTGTGAGGATTTATGCTTTTTTGCTACGTGGAGCAGCGGTATTGGTCATTTTGAAGGCCCGGAGCAGTTTAGATTGACATTGCAGGATATCGTCGCTGAAACCTGATTGGTCCAAATTGATGAGGAACGCTATAAAATGAAGAGGATTGACTGTTGTGAATCAATGAATGCAATTAACTCATTCACTACCAGCCGAGTAAAAAAAGAATGAATCCTTGACGTCTTTAGCCGTCAATGGCAGTATAAGAAATAAATGGAAGAAAAAAAAATCTTAGTTTAGGTTGTAAATGTAAGCCTCCTGCTTCTGTTTCGGCCGGCCGGATCACTACTGGGATTTATTATGTCAGCCGCTTCCTCTAATTGTCAATTGTTTGTTTGCTTGTTTTGCCATAATGAAAAATTGCCATTTTGCTTGAAGAAGCTGTCTTCATTTTGGAAAAGGTGATTAGCGTTGTTGTCAACTCGAATGCACACACACACACACACACTAAGCGCAAAGCACTCTGCTTCCCCCATCGGCAATTATTCTTTCCTTTTGTCAATCAGAAAAAAAAAAATACCGCATTAGTCTGTAAATCAGCTTTCGTGAAACGACCAGGCAGCGCCAGCGCCAATCCAATCCAATCACTGCGCCTCATTTTCTACCCATCAGCCCCTCGACCAGAACCATCCCCCTCAAGTTCACCTTATGCCGTCATTGACATTTTTGATTGTTAGTCGTCGCAGGATTAGGCGAAAACTTTGTGGCCGGGTGCGGAGATGGGCGAAAGACGAACCCATTACATTTCACGGCTAATCCCGCATTGTTTTTTTTTGTTTGTTTGTTTTTTTCTCGTTTAATTACTTCTGCTGGTGTTCACGATGTATGTGCGATTGTTACCGGCAGAACACAAATTAGGTGAGTTTAATTTGAAAAAAAATCGTTGGCATGGAATGATGAACTGATCACAATTTGGATCAAGATCATGTTGGCAGAGTGGTACTACGCAGCAGTGGTGTCGCGTCCAACTATTTTCAGGACCAGCAAACCAGAATTTCTGTATTGACTGAGGAATAACTACACGCAACCTGTCTCGTCTGACAGTGTGGAAGAAGTGAAGACTTTATTATGAGGCGACAAAGAATTAAAGGAACGTTACATCATAAGCATGCATGTCACAAAGTAAGAACACCTTTGAGAGCACATCTTTAACAGATCAGTCAAGTCATTTAAAAAAAAAAATTGCCACCAATTTATGAGCAGATTCTGAAATGAGGCAACTTGGATGCATCGACTAACTTTTTATAATCCGGATCAGGTTTTCGGGAAACTGGACATGGTTCACCTAAGTTTGCCGTTTAGCTTTCTATGTCCAAATGTCCAAATCCGGATCTGGCTCTCGTGAGTGACTTTGAACGTTGTCAATTGGGATTCGTGTTTTTTTTTTTTTGGAGCCCAGTCACTGATTGGCTGACGTGCACGCTGGCTGATGACTTCCTCAGCGCTTTCTCTTCCCGCTCTGCTGCTTTCCGGATGTTTACAATTTGACTTCTCCCTTTCCAGTGCAGCCTTAACGCCCGCCTTCGCCCCCCCCCCCTCGAGCCTCCCCGGCCGCGCTGTCCAAAGCCCGGTGCAGAGGAGGAGTCAGTGCCGCTGACGTTCTCTCCTCCTCCAACCTCCTTCTCTTTCCTGTGTGCTTTTTTTTTTTATTATTTTTTTTTTTTGAAGCAGTCCCGCATCTGCGGCGGCTGACAGTTGAATTCCACCGGGAGAGAGCGTGAGAGAGACGGTGTGAGGAGGAGGAGAGAGAGAGAGAGAGAGAGCGAGAGGGAGGGCGAGATGTTTATTGGTTGTACGTCAGCGAGCGAGGGAGGCAGCACATATTTCACGCGACGGTATTTTCTGATCGTCCGATGGCAGCGTGTGAGGCGCGCTGAGGAGAGCGGCAGGACGTTGCGCTCGCCTCCTTCCTGCCTCTCTCTCGCGCCTTGAAGAACAAGACATGCTTTTGTACCAGCTGCTCTGTGAGTACGCGCGTGTGGCCCGAGCGCCGGCGTGAATAGGAATGCGATTGTCAAGGCACTTATTGAGCGGTGTCATGCGAGCACACGCACGCGCTGAGCCAACCGGGTTGCGTTTTTGTGTCGTTCAGGACGTGCTGGAGGGCCTGCAAAGCGTCGAGCCGATGGCAGAGAAGTTGAAGGCTCAACTGAACGAGCTGGTGCAGTACTCCCGGGACTTGGGCTCTCCGTCGGACCGCGTCACGGCTGTCATCAAGCAACACAACAGGTGGGATGATGAAAGTTTTTTATTTTTTTTTCGACTGTGCATGCTCTTTAAGGTCAGTCCAGGAAGTTACTGCATGTGGGAATGCGTGCTCACCTCACCACGGAGGAATTTCCAAATATCCAAATCAGTTGCTGAGAACGGTGCAACGTTTGCGCAGGCGGCGTGATTGCGTGTGGCCAGCTTCAAACGTGACGGTCGTCAAGCAGACCGAGGTGAAAGTTGACGGAGCCGCCAGTTGCTAGGCGACATGTCGACTCACCTCTGCTTGTTGGCCGTGGCGCTTTTGGCTTTTGACCCGCTTTGCTGTCATTTATGCTAATTAATGGGGCTCCACGCCAGCATTCTTGGTTGTTTGACTTCATACTTGATAAGTGGGCGGAGACTCAACTATTTTCATAGAAACAATAAAAAGTGGATTAGCGATGAAGTAATGTATCTTTTTTTTATTACGAAGCGGGCACATTCTGTCACAAAAACAGATGTGCGTGCGTGCGTGCGCGCGTGCGTGCGCGCGTGCGCTCACCACGCGAGTTTACTGACATCCACATGAATACATAATGAGTCTCTCCTCCCTCGTTTTTTTTTTTTTTTTTTTTTACAAAACTCCCACTCCTACCTTGACCTTCAGCGCTCATGCATATACATGAACGTCATGCATGTTCTTCTCAGTGTGTACATTTTGCCATGGGGGTCGTCAAACTGTGAGCTTTTCTTCATTTTCCCAAAATCGTCTTGTGGTGCCACCTGGTTGGCGCCGACACTAGCTGGATGGCTATAAATAGAAAGTGTTCCTAATAATGTGGCCAGTGTGTGTTTAACATGAAGGGAAGAATTGTTATCCTGTTTCCGTGCCAGTTTTGTGTTCCCTCTATCTTATAATCATCCTGTTAAATCTCGCCGTCATGTTGTTTTTACGTCAGCCTTTTGGCTCGCAGCATCAAGCTGTCATCCTTCATATTATCACCCCCGTGAACTCTTGCCCCGCTCATATGTCGCCTCTCCACCCACACTGATGCCGTACCCCCCCAGGCCCCATCCCTCCCCCTCTGTCTCTTTTACGCCGTTGCTTCCACTTCACCCACTTTCCCGTCCCTCCACCTGCAAGCTTCTCATCTTCCGTCCTTTATAATCAAAATGTCAAGAAAAAGCAGTGTCTAACCGTTTTTATTGATTAGTTGCTTTACTCGCGTTCCCTCCCTCGTCGCAGTCTCAGTCTCCGCACATCCAGGGAGTGCCAAAATAAGGAGCGCCTGTTGGAGCAGCGCTTTCGCGCCGCCTTGCGAGACTTCCAGCAGTGGCTGGTCAACGCCAAAATCTGCACCGCCAAATGTTTCGACGTGCCGCAGAGCGTGGCGGAGGCCTCCACCGCCCTGCAACGAATACAAGTAAGACATATCGTTGGCATCCATTTTGGTTGGTCATTTTCAACCCCTGTTCAGTTGGTGTTTTTTTTACATGCATTTTACCCATTCACTGCCACTGACGTCTATAGACGTCAAAGATGCATTTTATTTTTATTTTTTTACTGGGCTGGCAGTAAATTAATACGCTGTAAAAGAATTGCAATCATAAAAGTGACCTATTCAGGGATTTCTTTTTTTTTTTTTTGGGGCAGTGGGGCATGTTTGCTTTTTGTTTGCTCAGCCCAAAGCCCTGTCCAATATAGATTATCCTGGTGTCCGCTATGTTGGTGTGAGGGGGCGGAGCTTAACTCATTCATCATTGTGGATGTTTATATTCACCAACTGGAATCCAACCATTTAAAATCTGATCTCATTTTTTTTTATCAAATTCAAGTGACCTGACAGCCTTTTATTTTTATTGGTAATTTTGTCATTTGAATTTATTTTTTTTTTGGCGCGAACTTAGCCTTACTGTACACGTTTTTGACATGACAATGATTTTATTCTATTTTTTATTATTTCATTCTACATAATTTATTTTATTTATTTGTTTTTAATTTGACGTGATAGTAAAACAATTGCAATTGGCCAAGCGGGTTGCTCTTTTTTTTTTTTTTGGAAGCTCCTATTCAAGTGTTTTTTCCCCTCCTTGAAGCTGGCAGGTGTTAACATCCTGGCAGCCTTTTCTGGAGCACCGCAGGGCTCCTGGCTAAGAAGCAGGTTGTTGTCTGTGAAAGTAAATATCCCGGCCATCCTTGGTCATTACCTTCCTCCTAATTACTTTCCTGTGTCTGTCACAACAAGAATGTTCGTCTTTGAGGCATTTATTAGCAGACAGTCACGTGACGACTACAGAAAAACACATCAGTGGGATATTCTATTTTTGTCCCTATTGTCACCGTGGTTTTCAAAGAAGGGCGTTAGCATGCATCCTCCTCCCAAAGCAGTTTTTTTTTTTTTTTAGGATGAGAGCGAATGTCACAAAGTGTATGGCGGCAAAGAAAGAGAGAGCCATGTTTAATTTATCATTGACCTGGTGAGGAATGTAGAACAATGTTTCCACATGGCTGACCTCCAGGAGGGCCGGCGTGGGCGGGGTGAGTCCGACGGCTGGTGGGGGGGCGTTCGGGGGAAGATATCTACGCTGCATCAGCCTCACTTAATTGGTGGTATACACATAATTTAGCCAGGGTGAAGGGAGATAAGAAAGCGAGAAGTTTGAAGACAAAAACAAGCCAGTTGGTGTGTGCGTGTGTGTGTGCGTGTGTGCGTGCGATGCGCCGGCAGCACAGATGGTGGAGTGGTCCCTGCTGCGCTGCTGTCATCGTCTGAGCTCTGAGGGAGGGGTGTTTTGTGTCTGCGTGTGCATGGAGGAACTACACTATGTTGAAAAAAAAAAAAAAAAAAGACGGAGAACACTTGACTTGTCTTATCCACCTACGCCGGTCAAGCCCCGCCCACGCAAAAGGAATTTGTAATCACTCTTGACTAATTGCCGCATGTGAAAGTGTGAAGTGAGACTGGCCGTCACATGCTTGCCCATATTGGGTTGAATTAGAAACATTGTTCAGTACTTTTCTGATCCATTTTACGCATTCACTGCCATTGACGTCTAGAGACGTCAAAAATGCACTGGCGGTGAATGAATACATTATAAAATAATCGCAATCATAAAATGAGCAATTTACCTATTCAAGCATTTTTTTGGGGGGGGGACCATGTTTGCTCAGGCCAAAGCCCTGTCTAATATAAACGATTACTTAAGCGGCATGTTGCGGCATCCTGGTGTCAGCTTTGTTGTTGTGAGGGGTGGAGCTTAACTCATTCATTCTTTTATATTCACCCACTGGAATCCAACCGTATAAAATCTGATAAAAGGCTTCGCACTGTAAATCACGCGTTTGTCAGTCAGTCCTCCTCTGATGTGTGTGTGCTCAACATTTCTTTTTGTCTGTGTTGCACGTGTCCCTCAAGGAGTTCTTGAGTGACAGGGAGCACGGCCAGGCCAGACTGAGTACGGTGGGAGCCAGCGGGGAGCTGCTCATGGCGGTGGTGTCCAAAGAGCGCGTTGAGGGGATCAAGGCCAAAGCGGCAAACGCCAGAGAGGACTGGAAGAGCCTGATGAATAATCTTCAGCTGAGGGAGGATGCGCTCAAGGTGGCTTTTCTCTTGGAATTAGGCAGCCTTGTGTGGAGTATGTGCATGTCATTTCAGCTTTAAATTGAAATACTAAAATATTTCCCGATAGTGTCATGAATTGAGAATATGAAAGATGTGTGACATCAGAGTACAGCGGCAACATTCCCTCCAACAATGAATGCCATCAATCAATCAAGATTTATTTCTAGAGCACGTTTCACGCTCGAGTGCTTTCCTCAATAAAAGCCAAGACACACACACACACACACACACACACACACTGGCTGGCCTTTACAGCTTTTGTTTTAAATGAAATGACAATACAAGTGCTCTTGCTGTCAGAAGATTAAAAAGCGAGCGGAAAGCACCATCAATGTGGGAAACAGGAGGCTGAGCGGACATTTGAGGAATCAGTAAGAAAAGGGAACACACAACGCATTTTTCCAAATACTATAAAAATGGAAATTGGGAACGCACCTCAGTAAACAAAGGACCACAATGGTCAAAATGCAACATGTGCTCCTTTTTTTTTCTTTGTGTCTTTTTATAAAAACAAAGGCTTTGTTTGGGGAATGCGAAGTATTTCTCATGCTTTGTTGTCGCGTTTGTTTGATCGCCTCGCCGCATGTCCAGAGCTTGCGGTGTCAGATGACCGAGTTCGAAGCCAGCGCCGAGCCCCTGCAGGCGTGGCTGAACGGCGCCGAGGTCCGAGTTCAGGAGAGCAGCGCTCGGCTACACGACCTCTCGGCCAAAAAACAAGAGCTCGGCAAACTGCAGGTAATTGTTTTGCGCCTTCTCTTTCGACCATGTCATGTCTAGAATTATCGAAATTAATAGTTAGCACCACAAACGATGATTGCAAAAGCGAATGACCACATTTTAAGGTGTACTGTATTTTAACTCATTCACTGCCAGCCGAGGTAAAATAAATGTACTTTTTGACGTCTATACCCGTCAATGGCAGTGAATGAATTCAGAGCAACAATAATGACCTTCTGTTATTCTTGGTTATAAATGGACAAGTGAGCTGATTTTTCAAGGGCACCAAATACTTGTAGCTCCCCATCAGATAAACCTCCCTAAAGTGTAATCTGAAATCAGATGGGGTGGGGGGGGGGAGAAGACCTAATTACATTTGTTGAGCACCACTGGATCAAAATAGAGCAGCGGCTTGACATAATAGTCAAAAGCAGAGTCGGGGAATCTAATTAAATCCCCTTCTGTCAAAAGCCTTTTTTTTTCCTTGCGTGCGATAACAGAATCTGTCATGTCTGGCAGAGACAAAAAAAAAATTGTGGGGAGGGGGGGGGGGGTGGATCGGTGAGGTGCGTTAAAAAGACAAAACTGACAAAGGAGGGGGAAATGCATGAAACTCATCGCTGTTGATATCTATTTATTTTTATATATTTACTCAGTCGCTTTTTGTCTGGCCCGGCAACCCGTTGCGTGTTTCCCCTCAGCACGTCAAGTCGAATTCAATACATGCAAGACAGTCGAAAATGGTGGTATTGATATGCATATCTGACACATGGCCTGGACGTGTTCCTTCGACATGGACTCCAGGGTGTCCTGGAAGAGCTGGCGAGTCGCGATGCAGAACTGGGCCGCCTCAGGGAGCGAGCTCACCGTCTCTGGGAGGGTCAGGCCGCCGGCAAGGGCTTCCTCCATCGAGTGTCGCAGCTTTCTGCGCAGTACTTGGCGCTCAGCAACTTGACCAAGGTAAAAAGTTTTTCTCGTTGACGTACTCGGGTCATTTGTCTTTGTAGCCTTAAACTTCATCTGCAAAACGGTCCTCATGGCCCGCAAGAAAGGGCATCGGCCGTGTTCGGCTCATCCTTAAAATGTCAAACGTGTGAAATGCGACAGCTGACCTTTTTCGATCCCTTATTAATTGTGTCCGTTGTGTCACCGACGGTTTGTGATGAATTGGATGGTGAGCATCAGTGTACCTTTTGGACAGGCAGAGTGTTTTAAGACGATTTAGTGCCGCTAGACTAATGGAAAGTCTTTTTTTTTTTTTTTTTTTTTTTTTAATTGGTCGTCGTCCTTTCAAGAAATTGTTTCAATATGTCGATTAGTTCTGCCGTGCTGCGGCATTAAATATTTATGAAGGATGACTTGAAACACAATAAATCCATTTTGGGTGGTAACGTCGGGGTCCAGAACGTCCTTTGGAGAGAAAAAAAATTCAACACAACTGCAATGTGTTATTCTAAAAAATGTAATTAAATATTTTAACTCAGTTATATTTATTTCAAAAATAATTTGCAAATTCAAATGATGTACCATATGGCAATTTATTCCGGATATTTTTTGCGATTAATTAGTTACTATTATGTTACACGTTCAGAATAAAAAAAAAGCCAATCAACTAAGTTAATCCAAAATAAAACTTGACTTGCCTCGATGATGATGTGATCCTTGTCTTTTTTTGCGTTTGTGTGCAACTCCCGACAGGACAAGTCCTCCAGGATTGAGCGCGTGGTAGGGGAGCATCGCCTCTTCTCTGAGGGTCTTAAAGAGCTCCAGGAATGGGTGTGCCAGGCCCACCGTGTCCTCAGCACCTGCATTTCCGCCACCTCGGATAAAGCTGTGCTCGAGGACAGAATGTTCCAGTTGGAGGTGAGCAGGGCCACAGCAAAGAATCGGAAACTTGAAAACCTCGTGACCGTTCCTCCGTGCGTGCAGGCTCTGCTCGCTGCCCGCCAAGAACGAGAGATCCGACTAAAGATGCTGCTTACCAGGGGCGAAGCCGTTCAGAGGAACACGTCGGCCGAGGGCGTCCCGGTGATCCGCAAACAGATCCAGGACCTCAAGGACTCGTGGGACTCCCTTTTGTCGGCCTCCATCAAATGCAAAAGGTTGCGAGCCGGTTGACTCGTTTCACATTCAGTGTTCCGCCGCAAAATTCCTCCAGTGGATCGTCCGCATCCCATTTTTTTTTAACTTGATGATGGTGGAAATACGATTTCTCGAGATTATCGGAATTGCTTTTTCCAATAGTAGAACGCCTCTGTGCATTAACAGCCAGCTGGAGGGCGCCTTGTCGCAGTGGACCAGCTACCAGGAGGATGTGGGTCACTTTGTGCTCTGGATGGACCGCGTGGAAGAAACTCTGAGCTGCTCAGACAGACAATATTCGGAGATGAGAGACAAGACTGCAAACCTCGGGAAGACTAAGGTACAAAACAGTCTTCTTTACAGTCAGTCTGATTTGATTTGGTGAACGCACATAAAAGCGCCTGGAAGATAAATAAAAATATTGAAAAAACACTCCGCCTGAGGGCAGGAAGTATTTAAAGCGACTTGTTTTTGTGAACGGGACATGCGTTACCTCATCCATTATTCTCTACATTTGCACCTCAGGGGGGGTTGGGGGGGCGGGGCTCCCTATGGGCTCGGCGTCCCGACAATGAACATAAAGTGCATGTGTGTTCATTCCAGCTTCTGTTTGAAGAAGTGCTGAGTCATCGTTGTCCACTGGAGACTATCGCATCAAAGGGGGCCAACATGGCGGAGCACGGCAGCACCCAGCAAGAAGTCAAGCAGCTTCAGAGTCGATACAGCATCCTCCAAGAAAAAGCCAAGGTACGCGTCGTCTTTGCGGTCCTCTGCTTTTTAGGATTTGGAATAATCATCTCCAATTTATTCATTTTCAGAATGCCGTCAATAAGGCCAAGGGACTGGTGCTGATCCATCAGGAGTATCAGCGAGGACTACATGTATTTAAAGATTGGCTGGAGCAGGAGCAATCCACGCTGGCATCGTTGTCCCATCCGGAGGGCAACGTGGATACGCTTGAGGAAACGCTGAAACAGCTTCAGGTCATCAGACAGAACCCGATAAACCTGCAATGTTGTGATTTGTGCATGCAAAAGGGGGCGGGCCACTATATTCACTCTCTTTCGTGTTCCTCGTAGATTCTACAGCAGCGTTGCTCAGACGGCCAATCGCTGCTGTCCTCCGTCCTGACCAGCAGAGAGCGGGTCACCCCGTGGGGCGTCCCCCAGATCGAGGACAGAGCCCTCGACACGGCGCAGCAGGAGTGGGGGGCCTACCAGGGCCACCTGGCGGAGACCCAGACGCAGCTCAACTCCACCCTGAGCAGACTCAGAGAGATGAGCCACAAGTTGCTCATTTTGGCTCAGTGGCTCGAGGAGATGGAGAAGGGGGCCGACTTGAGGCTGCACCGGAGGTCGGACAGAAGCACGAAGGAGACTCAGCTGAAGAAGCTCAAGGTTAGAATTTAAAGTCCCGGCAGGTCAATGTCAATTAAAAAAATCGCTTAAAACAAAAAAAAAAAAAACAGCCACTTTTCTAAATGACGACATGATTTGTTGTTGTTTGTGTCGTTTGCCAACAGCTGTGTTTTGAAACGGTGCTGACGCGACAATGCGAAGTGGACGGCCTCGCCTCTCTGGCTCAGCAGGCTTTGGAAGAAACCGACATGAGCGGCCGCGTTAGCGTCACGGCGACCCAACTCACTGCTCGCTATCACTCTCTGCTGCTCAGCATACAGGTACCGTTCCTTGTCCATGGATTTTTCAAATCATTCCCCAAAAAATACCTTTGTCGCGTTTTGGGAGTTGCAATGGCTTGGAAAGGAATTATTTTTGCCTGCCGCTGTCGACTGTATTTCTCACGAGGCATCTGTTCAGAATTTAATTTACTTAGCTTTTAATCTTTGAAAATTTTTTTTTTTTTTTATAAATCTAAACTGCGTTCTTGCACATCTGCTTGGCTCATTATGATATGATGAAAGTCTTTTGATGTTCCTGCATGCTTTCTTTTTTTATTGTTTTATATAATACTCAAAATCGAGGTTACAAGGCTGCTGTCGGTTCGGTTGAACCATTTGTGTGTCTTTCAGGACGGGATTGAAAATGTGTGTTTTGCTTTTAATGCTCGGCAATTCTTTCACCGTCGACTTTATTCCATCGGGTGTTTGGACCGCTTTCAGATGTGAACCATTGAAGTCGTCTGCATCCTCTGATCCAGCCTCTCTGTTTGTTGTCTCCTCCTTTTTTTTTTTTTTTTTTTTTCGGGGAGGGGGTCTTTGATAGAAAAATCGATGGGGCTCCTCCTATTCTGCGCCCAATGAGGCAATCTCACACCCAGCGCCAGGAGTGGAAAAGCTATCCACGCACCTCATTGATTTTTACACCTTCGGTGACAACCCTCTCCAAAAGTTAGCGCAGCTTAAATTGCCTTCACACACACGCACAACGCATGACATCCCTGTGATGTCACGCTCCCTTGCAATTATGCCCGGTGAAGTGGGAGGAGGTGCGCTCCTCCCGTGAAAGGTGCACGCTCAGCAATATCAGCTAATTGGAGCTCCTCACCGCAGGATTTTGGACATGGAGTGAATAATGTGTCAAAGCTGCAAAGAAAGCCTCTCCGTCCTCATGGTGTGATAGACTCCAAATCTCAGTCAAGTGGATAATGCGCACCCCCAGCGCACCCTTTTAACTCCCTCTCCTGTGCAGATGAAACATGAGGGGGTCAGGGGAGGGGGAGTATTTTCTGTTTTGATGGCTGCTCACAGAGTGTTTGGTCCTTGGTGGTTACGCGCAACTTTAAAAGAGGAGCTAAGCCGTTGAGTCCGAACGCTCTCAGAAACAACCGGAAGGCTGATGTTGTTGACGATCACATGGGAAATAAAGTAGCGCAACATAACCAAATAATTACAGCCGATGAAAGCTGCCTTGAATTGACGATGGATTCATGCCTGCTAATTAATTTATTCTAAAGACCCCAAATATTGACGCAAATGTTTTTTTTTTCTGGCAGGAGACCATCAAGCAACTGCAAGAGGAGATGAAGAGCATACAAGAGGCCGAAAACCTTTGCGTGTCCTTCACCGAGTGGCTCAGCTCCACTAAGAAAGGCTTCGCCGAAGTGAGCGACACGTCGGAACCTCTCGACCGCAACGCGCTGGAGAAAAAGCGGAAGAAATTAGAGGTACTAATTAACTCTACACGTCTGCATGGGAAGGGGGCGGAGCTTAAATTGACACATTCATATGCGTGTGAAATATGGTTCTTCTGCCAGATTTTTTTTTTTTAATTTCATTTCACGTTCATAGAAAGGATGCTTCATTAAATCAAACATGAGCCTCATTTTAGATGCGTTACTTTTTTTGTTTTTTTTAACTCATTCAAATTTGGCAGGATTGTTAACCATCACTTGTCTCTGTGCTGCGTTTTTCTTTTTACTTCAGTGGTTGAAGATATGTTATTGCTCTTTTATTGTTCGCTACATAGCTGACTTTAGGCTTTAAAGTCCTTAGTGGGAAGATTTTGAACACATAGCAACATAGAATATTTGCTTGGCTAACACATTTTTTTTTTTGGCAGCTTCAGCAAGCTTGGCCAAGAAAAATTCCCTTCACACGTTTTTCTTTTATGCCTTTCTGCCCAAACGGCAATTTTTGACAAGTCGCTCTCCTGTATAAAAAAAAAAGAAAATCGAGCTCGCTGTTGAAAGATGTGTAGTATTTCCTCTGATCACAAGGTGTTTGTATCGATCCATTGTCATTATGAAGACAAAGCGGACGCGGCTTTGGCAGGAGGATGTTCGCAGGGTACGACGCGCCGCTGTGATGACGAGGATGAAAAAGCAGCACCGGGTGTCAGGAGCCTGCTGGCTCCGACTCTCTAATTGACGGACCGCTTCGCCACACTCCTCTTGTGTCCAGAGTAATAACGAAGCAACTTGGGCAAACTGCCCTGCCTGCGCATTTTCTTAACCGTGAACGCCACGCGGTGCGTGTCATGAACTCGTTGGAGATCGATGGAGAGCTTTTGACACCGAAGCGGTCGTTTCCCCCGCGGTGAGCTCTCCGGGACTGCCCGTTGAATCGCGATGATTATGCATCGACACAAAGGCTAGCAGTCAATAGCCGTGCCACGGGTGATTAGTTGGATTTGTACTTCGGTTGAGGCTGCCAAAGGGGCCTGTGTCTGGTCACACGTGAGACGTGGAATGAGGCTTCCGTGCTCTTGATGTGCTTTATTAGGACGTTATTACTACTAATATACCGCGTGAATTTAATTGTAGAATCCAGTTTGGATTCTAATCAAACATTTCATAAATTCATAAATTGTGATGATTAATGTAATCTTGCTCGTAGTGGATTCCAGTGACTGCACACAAATGTTGACAGAAAGCTCGCCACGCAAACACGGAGTAGACTTTGAATAATTAACACGAGCACGATGGAGGAGCGTTTAACAGCCTGAAGGGTGCCCAGTGTGCAGGTCCTCATAAATACTCTTCAGCAGACTGTAATGTCTGCTACTTTATCAGCCATTAATGGATCAGAAACACGCCATATGGACCCCGATGGGAGGTCGGAGAGGAATTTGGAGTTGGCACGATACGACACAGGTGGCTGAATCAACCTCAAATGGAAATTGCGCTCTTGTTTCTTGTTTTGAGTCGGGGTGTTATTAACGCAAACTGTGTGTTGCTTGTCTATATTAAGAGTGCGTCGAAAGAGCACGGCAAAGACGATGGTGGGTGGTGAGGCGCAAACGCGGACGTGTGCAGGCAGGCACATCACATGATTAACGTAGATCGCCGGAGATGTCTCGTCGAGTGGTGCTTCACGGGCGTCGTAATGGAGCCATGATGAAAGCTAGATGGCGCCCCATCGAGCTTGTCTCGCCGTTACCCTGGAAACCCCCGGATCCTTCTTCCCGTTAAGGGCTCGGATAATTGGCTCCGCCTCCCATATTATTCACCACGCTTCCTCCACACCACGACCTCCCGGGCATCTGCACGTCGACCTATCGGAAGGCTCCAAAGCCGTTCGATTGCTCCCACGTGGCGAAGGACAGAATGGCAACCTCAAAAGTCCTGATTAGGATATTTTCTCTTACCCGCTGAGAGGGAAAAAAAAGTCCCGAAGAAGAGCTCAGACTTTCACAAGGTCGAACAATCCCAATTCGGATCAACACTTAGGTTTTTTTTCTTTCACACATTCACGACATTGTTGAAAATGTCAGTTCTCGGGAACGCATTTCTGTCCTGTTTCCTGGCCCAGAGTCTCCAAGCAGATCTCCATCACGGCCACGGCTTCCTGAAGTCCCTGAGGGAGCGGGCCGAGCAAGCTGCCAACTTCCTGAACGAGGCCAGAGCTGAGAGCCTTGGAGTGGAGGTGGAGGCGCGTCTTTCCCAGCTGGAGGAGCTGGCGGGCTGGCTGAGGACCGAGCACGGCTTCCTGGAGCGTGCCTCGCTGCTGGCGAAGGAGTTCCACGAGCGCTATAAGGCTCAGGCCCAGTGGCTGGTGGAGACAAAGGCTTTACTGTACTCGCCGCCGGAACCCAAAGCCGAGCTTTACCAACGGAGGGCACAGCTCACCAAGTACAAGGTGATTTTTATTTTGAATAAATGCCCGGATTTTATTTTCTTAAGATAGTTGAAGATAACACAACATGCAATACGCCATTTAATTAATTTTATTTTATAAAATACTCGATTTTGCCGTTCAGGCTCTGCTGCAGATGGTTCAGTCCCACGACGGCTCCGTCAGGTCGGTGGTGGAGAAGGGCGACGCTCTGCTAGCGTCCGTCCATTTCCCGTCCGTCCGAGACAAAATGAACAGGCTGCAAAAGGACTACGCTGACCTCTGTAACATGGCCACGGTATGTAAAAGAATGAAAAAAAACTCATCTGGATCACATGTTCTGATTGCGCTTTTGTGCGTTAGGCTCACGTGGCTCATCTGGAGGGCCAGGTGAAGGCGCAGGAAACGTACCACAAAGAGCTCCAGGAGGCGGAGCGCTGGCTCCTGCAGATGTCCAGCAGGATGGTCACGCCCGACCCCAGCGTGAGCCGCAGCCTAGAGGCGGCCACTCAGCAACTAGCCAGGCACAAGGTCACCACCAGAACTTTGTCCCATACACACTTTTCATTCTTTCCCAATTCTTGAATTTTTTTGTATTGTATATACATATATTTATTTATTTATTTTTAAGATTAAGGTTGTGAAATGATATTAAAGTGTTTGGGGATGATCATTTATTGGATATTTAAATTTTATACAATTAATACAGTGTTGCCTTGAGATAAGATTTTTATATGTTCCCTGATTTTGCTCTTACCACAAAACACTTGTATCTCAAGTCACGGAATGAATGAAACCCATAAAGCAAGGTGACGTCATATGTCATTGGCGCGCCAACCTTCAAAGTTGATCTTCACCGATCCCCTCATGCCCGCCTAATAGCCTGCGAGACCACCTCGCGTGCTGTCAGTCTGTCGTGACCTCCCGCGTCATTGAACATCCTGACGTTAGCCCCCGATGTCCGCTTTTGTCCTCCGCAGGCCATCATGGAGGAGATAGCGGGCTTTGAGGATCGCTTGGCAGGCTTGAAGCAGCGCGGGGACCACCTGGTGCACGACTGCGACGAGCGAGTGCGCAGTCGGCTGAGACAGCAGGTCCACGCGCACCAGCAAGGCACCAGAGACAGCTACTCCGCCATCTGCAGCACGGCGCAGAGGGTGAGCAAGGCGGGAGAAAGGCTTTCAAGCAAGCAAATAGATCGTATTGACGGCATTCCTTCCACATAGTTGATAATTGTACAACGCTGACCTTAATTACAGTCACACTCTCGTCAGTGGCGCCGCCAAACTTAATCCGAGCCCAATGTGACACCAAAACCGTCTCTTGACGACGCTCTTTCACCGCCAGCACGTAGGCCACGGCGCCGCCTGACAGCAACCGCACTGAGATGAGACCATCCCGCCAAAGTCGCTAACTCAAACTGGCCGTATTCATCTCCACATATCCCCTGTCAACGCCACCGTTTTCACGCCGGCGCCAAAACAAGGCCACTGTTCAATGGTGCAATAATCCAGCGCCACTCTGCCGTTTTGGCAATTTCTACTCTGTCATCATTATTGACCTCCCCAGACGACGCCACCTCCATTCCCCCCCCCAAACGCCAATCTGGCTTTGTATGATCCAGCCACACTGCTGGCTTCCCCTCAATTTGTAAAGCCCCCCCCCCGCCCTCCAACCATCTTAACAGCCAACTGCGTTCCCGACGTAAGCTCTAATATCCTGCCTGCCACTTGCCACCCTGCCGGCTTTGGAGCCTTTGCCAAAAAACTCCAGGCAATGTGCCAAAGCATCCGATCCCCACCTCCCGCTTTCTCTATCTTGGTTATTTTTTTTTTTTGGAGACTCCCATATTAACACTGTCAATCAGACACGACTGCTGGGAGGATCCAGACGCCTCCACATTCAACACCTGTCAAATACGATGCTGCACAATTTTCAGAATTTTATCATTTAAAGGGCAACTTAGTAGCCTCACTTGACTTATTTCTCCCGCCCTCGTGAGATTCTGACCAAAGCCACGCCCATAAATTACATTTTTTTTGTAATAGAGAGTTCCGCTAACCCTAAACATGCTGTAAAAAAAAAATTATTAATTAATACCTTGTGAAATGTTTTTTAGGTATATCAGAGCCTGGACCATGAGCTACAAAGACATGTCAGTCTCCAAGACACCTTGCAGCAGTGCAAGACTTGGCTGACCTCCGCCTCCCGGGAGCCAGAAACTCCTGCACTGACCCCTCTCTGCCTGGAGGAGGCGCTACAGCAGGTCTCTTCATTGATGACTCAGAAGTCTGTCCAGGAAATTGCGTCGACGTTGAGTGACCGTCGACTTGTTTTGCCAGGTGAAGCAGGAGCGGGCGCTTCAGGAGCAGGCTGCTACTTACCTCCAGCTTGTGTGCTCCTCCTGCGACCTCTCGCTTCTTCCAGTGCAAGAGGTGGCTTCGGCCATCCAGCAGGTCAAACTCCAGGTTAGTGGCGAGAATGTCAGCAGATTTTTGTAGTTAAGGGTGATGCTTCATAACCTTCGTTGCTTGAGACCTTAAAAATTGATTTTGTCAAGACAAGAAATATGACGAATAAAGTCTGACACAGACATTTTAGTCGTGCAGTTGTTATAATGATTATTTTTGTCCGTAGATCGAAGAGCGCATGCTGCATTGCGAGGAAATCGCCGAGAGCTGGAGGGGCATCGAGGAGCACAAGGCCGATCTGGAGATGTGGCTTCGAGAGACTGAGCAGCAACTCGAGAACCTCATCAGGTGTCCCTCGGAGCTTGAGCCCAGAATTGCTCAGAACCAGCTGGACAAAGCACAGGTGTGTATTTTGGTTAAACCCATATTATTAATCAACGTGATAGTCATCAATTAATTATTTATTAGTAATTAATGTCGCAAACTCACAAAGTTAATACATTTGCCTTCAAACTGGCCCAGGAGTTCCTCCAGCAGGTGCGGGAGCGTCAGTCCAAGGTGAGCCGCTTGATGGAGGCCATCGAGCGGCTGACGGCTGGACAGGACTCTGCCGCCATGGGGGACGCCAAGAAGCTGCGCAGGATCTGGATTGAGATGGGCCAGCGTGCCGAAGAGTTGGAGGCGGAGCGCGGAGAGGACATGCAGCGCAGCGGCGAGTACCAAGAAAGCGTGGCTGCCGTCGAGGAGCTTTTCCATCAAGTGTCCAGGGAGTGGGACTACCTCGCCAGGTACGTCGTCCTTACTGTAACGTTGTGAAGATTTACCAATCCAGAGTTATGGCTCAACAACTCCGTGAGGTTCGGAGAACTCCGTTTTTAGAACACCGCTTTTGTGTGTGCACAGGGCTGACACTGAAAGTACAAGAGAACATCTAGAAGCTCTGCGGAAATTGTCCAGCGATCTCGTGGCGCAACGTGCAACACTAGAAGATCTCCGCGAGCAGAAACAAGCCATCCTACCTCAAATAAGTCTGCTGGACAAGGAACTGGTCAAACAACAGGTAAGACTGCGCCAAGTCTCACATTTTCCATCTTTTTAACGTTAATAATGCTCGCTTGACCTTCTCTAGGTGGGTCATCTCGAGCAGCGCTGGGCCCAGCTCGAGTCTCTTATCCAGCAAAAGATCCAGAACTCCTCGCAAACCCTCGAGGATCTGACGCGGGTGGAAACCCAGCTGAGGGACGCTCGCGAGTGGGCGGAGGAGCAACGGCCCACCCTCACCTCAGCGCTGAAGACCAGTCCGCCGCCCGACCTGGCCCAGAGTTTCCTCTTCGACCACCTGAGCGTGTGCGTGGAGCTGGAGGCTCGACAGCAGCTGCTGGCGAGAGCGGTGAGCGAGGCGCAGGCCGTGGCGACCCGGCTGGGGCTGAGTGAGAGGAAATGCCTGCAGGAGCTTGTCGAACAAGCGCAGACTGAAGTGGAGGCGTTGGAGGCTCGGGTCAGCCAACGACGGAAGTACCTCAGCAAGGTGAACAGATGCAGAATTTGTGTTGGATGCCAGTTTACAAATGAAATAAAACAAGTCGTCCAAGAAACAACTGATGAGCCAAATGCCAAAGATCAGCCAATTCGATAATTGTCACTTTCAGTTTACTCTAAAACTGACATAAAACAAAAATGAATGAATCGCTTCGTATTTACACCACCAAAAATGTTCACCAAACGACACCATGACACTAAAATCTCCATGCAAGCATATATTGTGAAACGCCATAGACAGGCTAACGGAAATTAGGAGCAGCATCACATACATATAAAAAAAAAGAAACTTGAAAAATTGCAAAATTGAATGATTTAGTCTTTGTCATTGTTGAATAATCACACTCAACTCTTCTATAATTCTCTTTTTTCAGGCCTTCACAGAGAGGACGCAATTCCATCAGGGTCTTGGCCGAGCGCTCGCATGGGTAGAGCAACAGGAGAGCAAAGCCCTGACAGATGACCACATTGCGCTCCTCCCGGCAGACGTGGCGAAAGAGGCGGCCGCGTGTCAGAGCATCCAGAGCGCCCTCCGGGCCTACCAGAGGGAACTGGCATCTCTCTGGGTTCAAGGTCGCGAACTGGAGCGGGACGCCACGGACAAAGAGCGAGGAGAAACCCTGGCAAAGCTCGGCGAGCTGCAGGCGGTCTTCGAGACGGCCCTCCAGCGAAGCAGCCAGCGTGTCGCGATCCTCGAAAAAGCCTTGACATCCCGGAAGTACTTCCAAGTTGACCTGAACAAAACCTGTCGGTGGCTCAGACAAGCCGAAGCCATCGCCTTCCCCGAAATCAACCTCAGCGACATTGAGGACAGCTCGGAGCTGCGAGAGCATCTCTCCGCCTTCCAGAAAGTCCTGGAACAAGCGTCGGAGCACGAGAACCTCCTTCTGATCGTGCAGCGGATCGGCCAGGAGATCCTTCCCACCCTGAACGAGATCGAGCACTGCTTCCTGGACGAGCGGCTCAACGCCCTCCCGCAGCAGTACAACGGCATCCTGGCGCTGGCCAAAGAGAAAAAAGACCGCCTCCAGCAACTCATCGTCGACAGGAAGGAATTCAGCACTTTTTTCCAGGTGACTCGAAGCACCGTGGAGAGACTTCAGGAGCAGTTTGACAATCTGGAGAAGAAGACGATCGGTCCGAGCCAAGACGAGCTCGTTTGCTTCGCGAATGACTATCGCAAATTAGGTGAAAGTTTAGCGCGCGTCGGCGGCGCCGTAAGAGAAGTTCACGGTAAAAACGAGAGCTTTCTCTGTTTGGGCCACACGTACAGAGCTGAGGAAACGCGTCAGCTGGTCCATCTTCACAGAACGTTGAAAAGTGGAAGCCATAAAACTCTTAAACGTCTAAATGAGGCCTTTGAAATCTTAGCGGAACAGAACATACGACTGAACGGCTGCGACCGGCAACTGAAGTCCGCTAAAGACAATCTGATTACTCTCAAATTGGACAAAGAAATGAATGTCGTGGATAAAATGGCATCTCTTTACGCCTTACTCGAACGTCTGGACGGGGTTTCCTCCCAGGCCAAAGAATGTAGCCAACGAATCGACGGTCTCGCCCTGCGGCTTGATCCCGCCTCCATGCAGGAAATGACATGGCGACGTGAATCGCTGCAGTCGTTGCGCTCAGATGTGAAACGCTACGTTGAAGAATGCCAAAAGGACGTCACGCGATGCAAAGACTTCACCAGGGAAATGGAAAAGATGTCCGAGTGGCTGAACGCTGTTCAAGAGACGCTGGGGCAACCGCTGACCTTAACAGAAGTTGAAAAAGTGCGAATCACGGAGGAGGAAGTGGAGAGTAGATTGAGGATAACGGAGGCCTTGTTTAGTCGAGAGGAGCAAACGTTTGGCGACAGAAAAGAAACCATTCCGGTTAATGTCGAGGAGAAGCTGGCGGAGCTGAAGACGCTCGGAGCTGAAGTACAAAAAGAAATTAGCAACAGACGGGTAAGTCAAGTCCGTTGAATTTTGTTAGTTTTATACTGACGTGACTTTTCTTCATTCCGCTCGCACTTGGACATCACTCTGCCAGCTTCTCTGACATCACTTCGACATTGCCTGCATTGCCTAAGTGCAGTGCGAAAAGGCCTTTACTCGTCCACATATCCGAAATAAAAATCTATCCTTCCAATACATTTGCCCTAACGTCTTCATACTTAAAAAAAAACCTTTTTTCTGTATTTGGCAGGTGACACTGATTGAAGCGCTCAGTCTAGTCCGGAGGCTTCGCTCATCGCTTCTGTCCACGCAGAAATGTTTGGATTGCGCAGCCGATTTGCTCCGGCAGACGACCGTAGGCGTGGAACTCGAGCGGCACGGGGACTGGATACTCAACATGGAGGAAATCACCAACCAGGAGAAGAACTTGACGACGCTCTTTGAAGAGATGCTGCCCTGGGAGCCCCTCGTGGACGCTCAGGCGATGAGCAAACTCAGAGGAGAAGTTGAAGCCACTCGACTGAGGAGCGTCGAAATCCGACAGCAGATGGAAGCCTGCAGAGAAGTTCGTCAAAGGTGCTGATTTATTCCTCCGTCTTTCTTTTTTTAAATGATTATTTTTGCGAAAGCAGCAATTCACGTTCACACATTTTTGCCGGTTTTATTATTTATTTTTTTTTAGATGTACCTCTCTCTGGGCCTCGTTCCAACACGAACGAGAGAGGCTTGTCGAACAGATGAACGACACGGAGCGCAAGATGGCCGTGTTCGCCACGGCTAAAGCTGACAGTCTCCAGCAGGCGGAAGACAAGTGTGACAAATACAAGGTGGGGGAGACACACATTTAAGAGATATCGTCAAGTGTTACCTCCCACACTTGTAAAGCGAGCCGCTTTTGCTTTTTTTCCCGCCGCAGTCTTTGGTGACTCAAGCCGACCTGCAGGAGTCGGCCATCAACGCTCTGAAAGAGAGGGCGGCTGAGTTAGAGCGGCTTCTCGCCGAGTCCGACGTCGCCGTGATCGCTCGCGTGCTCTCGTCGCTATGGCAACGCTGGAGTAGGCTTCATGGTGTGGCAAAAGCCCAGGAGAGGGCACTGGAGGACACCGTGCGCGAATGGAGGAACTTCACAGAGAAGGTAAAGAGGCCGTACAGGCAAAGCCAAAATTATCGTGAAGAAAGTCCCGCTTTGCTGTGCTAAACTTGCTCCTCTTCCAACTGATTTGGGTCAAAGAGCTCCAAAACCGGTTGGCTGGTCTATGATGTAACTCCAGGCACCATGCCAGTTGTTTCCAACGCATAGCATGCGGCCTCTCTCCACCGCTATTTTGAGCGCCAACACGTCAGCTGTCAACAATTCCCACGAAGCACTCCGCCTAAAAGGGAAATGAGGTCAAAATGAGGGGACTGCTTCTTCCTCACATGTGGCACTTTTGCTGCTGTCCCTCGCGTATCTGTGGAGTCTCTGTTTGAATCGGGATCGTTCCATTCCATGCAGTCGCCGTCAGCAAAGTCCTACTTAGGAAAACTTGAATAAATTCAAATGATATACAGAAAGACACTTACGCACGACTGAGGGTTGGACGACCAAGCTTCTCTTCTCTTCTCTGCGACAATTGCATTCACTTATATTGTCTTTCTTCGTCCCTTCGCGGGCCACATAAAATGAGGTCGCAGGCCAGATCTGGCCCCCGGGCCTTGAGTTTGACACCTGTGGCATAGACTTTATGCTTCTCTTTTTTTTTTTTATGTGGCCCTCAGATGGTGAAGGTGCGCTCCGTCTCCACGGACCTCCACGGCCGCATCCCGGACAGCACGGTGGAGAAAGCGGCCACCAGGGCGGCCCTCCAGACCCTCCTCGAGTACCATGACTCTTTTGTCCTGGAGCTAGAAAGGGAGCATTCTATCCTGGCTCTGCTGGCGCAGCAAATCCACAGCCTCAGACGAGATGAGGACGAGTTGCAGAATGGCCGCCAGGAAACGCAGTGCCTGCAAGAGATCAAACGCATGCAAGAAGAGTATGACAGGTGAGTGATGCTTTGAAATGTTTTATTTTATTTTTTTTTTTAATTCAGGTATACAAATGAACTTCATTTGACTTGAAAATGTTGTCCCCCTCTTTTGTCTTTTCAAGCCTTGTGTCTCAGGTTCGGGCCAGCAGGGTGCAGGTGCAACAGGAGTTGAGAGAAAGAGAAGAGGTGGAGAGGGAGTTGGGCTTGGTCAAAGGTTGGATTCAAGACACTCGCGGCTTGCTCCTGAGTCCCACCGCCGACCTCGACACGCTCTTACAAGAGCTGGAGGTGCTTTGTCATGCCGACGCGTGCGCACGTAATATCGGCTGGTGTTTCACTCCCTCCTCGTTTGTGCATCGTCGCAGACCGCGCACGGCGGGGTCATCAACAGGCGACAGAGCGTGGAGCGCATGACGGAGATGCAGCAGTCCAAGTACCAAGACCTGCAGGCGGGTTTGCCGTCGGAGCTCAGCATGCAGCTGGCTGAGGTGACCCTGGCTTTGGGTTCTGCTGAAGACCAGGTGACCACCGACCATTTTAGAATATTTATTGCATTAGTTTAGACACCCCCCACCCAAAAAAAAGAAAGTATTCTTCCTCTCTTCTCACCAAACGTTACTCCCGCGTGTTTTTATGCCTCCAGGTCCAAGCCAGAGAACGGGAGGTGCAGCAGACGCGAGACGTGAAGGAGGACTTCAGCAGCAGACTGACGGACATGGAGAGCAAGCTGAAGACCATCACGTTGAGATTTGAAATCAAGGGCGCCAGTCTGGAGGAGGCCAAAGAGGAGAACAGGGTAATCAGCTTGACCGATTGAATAACTAGCCAGCAATTAACCTCTGTTAAATTAGAAATCCATTGAGCAGATGTGAAGGTTAATGAGTTTCGAAAGGTTGGAATGGCACAACGTGGATTCTGCTCTCAAATGTGATCGACTTTGTATTTGCCGTTCACAAGTCACCAATTCCCTTTTTTCTTTTTTTTTTTGCTGCGGAACCTATCCTTAGCTTTTTGCAAAAAAAAAAATAAATCACCTATTTGAAATTTGCATGCGCTTTCTTGGGCCAAATTCCCCTTTCCTCCTCAGATTCTCCGTGAGGAGTGCGAGCGCTGCGCTCACACCCTGGCCGAGCTGGCGGCGGCCGTTCAGGAGTTCGGCGAGCAGAATCCTTTGCTGTGCAAGCAGCTGGGTGACGTCGTGGCCAAGATGGCCGAAGCGCAGCGTCACGCCACGCAGCAGATCCAGGACAGAAGCAACAGACTAAAAAAGGTCCGTGCTTGAAAACACTCTGCCGTAAGATAGACAAATTTTATCTTCATGTAGACTACTTTAGATATTTTGTTGCTGCATCAGGAGAGAAGCAGAGACTGTAACTTTTGACGATGCGTGAGGCGCAATCAATGAAACCTTGCAATATCACCAAAGTGCCACCAGATGGCGCCAAATCAATACTGAGGATAGACTCGTCTTTTAGCGATCAATGGAGGATACTTTCCAAAAGAAATCAGCCAATATGGGAATTTGTGAACATTCAACAAGCCAACCACATTAATTCCCCCGCGCATTTCCTTTTGTATCCTAACATACTTGTTCAATAAAGTGGATTCTTATCCTGATGGCTAAATTTAAATTAATCCTACTTGTTTGTTCTTCTCTGCATTGTTTTTCTAACCCCGAGCAGGCAGAGAAGCAAATGGCGGACTATGAAAGCGTGAAAGAATTTATTTTGAATTGGGCCAAAAAAGCAGAGACGCTGGTCTCTGGTAACATCGTCTGGAGTCCACTGTCGCAACTCCAAGAGCAAATTCGAGCATATCAGGTGAGTCTGTCCGCAACATTATTTTTAACAGCTTTATTATGTTTTATTACCTGGGAAAAAAATTACTATTTATTTATTTTAATTTTCTTTCAATTTTTTTAACTGCTATGACCATCTATGTTTCAGAAGAAGCCAAGTTGTGAATCTCTCGCTGACATTGTGAATAATATCCATCCTGATTCTAATTGAAACCTCTAATCTTTTTGACAAAACAAACAAAAGACTTCACCCCGTGTTAATATAAACAGAGCACAAATGTGCAGCTAATTGGAGTTCCTTCCTCTCATTTCTCACTGAATGTCAGCCTGAGCACAGTTCAGCGTTCTTAATTAGTACCATTGGACAACCCTCCTCCCGTTCTCTCATGTAATTTGCACTTTTGCGGTGATAGGTGTTGCTGAGGGAGTGTCGCGGTCTCCATGGCGACCTGGAGGCCCTGGCAGAGTGGGAAGCGCAGTTGGGGGATGTGCTGGCGACCAAAGGGTGGAGTCAGCAGGTGAAGCACCTCGGCAGACGCACGGAGGAGCTGCGGCTGGCGGTTAAGACTCGCCTGCAGAGTTTTCAAGATGCTGTTAAGGTAAATGGTAAAAGTATTTAAGCTTGGGGAGTCCACAAAACAATTAGCCAACACCAACTGGTGGAAAACCGGGAGGATTGTTAAGATAAATATGGGATTAAATAAAATTATTTTCGGCGGGTTGTCACTAGGAACATGTTTTTCAATCACCACAGCAAAAATTGATTTGAGTCTACAAATGAATGTCAACCGTGCTTCAGAAGTATGTACAGAACCACGTGCCAACAGTGCCCTCATGTGGTAGCTCTCGGTACCGCATCTTGATGGTCGTTATATGGAACTCGACTGCTGGCAGTGAGTCATGTGCCACAAATCTGTCATCCATACAAGTGACTGTTTACATTTTCTTGTGGCATGTTTGGTTTGTAATGAGACTGCACACATGCACACGAGCCACATTTGACTCACAATTATACATTTCTCTTGACGAGCATTCAGAATTCACTATAAGGTATGCTTCAAACATAAATAATTGACATTGGTGTGACTCACTAAAATAGAATTTTGTTGAAAAAAATATTTCAATAGAGCTGTTGAATTGTAAAGTTTCCCTTACATGTACAAATATTATTTCTCACGCTCCCTGAACCGTTTTTTCATCAATATTCCATTGATGCTCAATCAGGATATCCCGGTTGTCAGTTGACCTCATTTTATGAAGGCGGCGTCATCGCTAAATGTTTTTGAGCTAAGAAACCTGTCTGATTAAGCCGGCACTGCCCCCTGTTGGCTCGACATGCATGACGTCTGTGTTACTTCTTTCCCTGATGTGAAAATCTCTCTGCAACCGGGTCAATCTGGACTCATCAGACCACCTGATCCCTTTTCCATTTTCTCCTTTTTTATGATCCGTAGCAAACGGAAGCCTCTCTTCCCATTTAGCCTCAGTGTTAAGTGGTTGTCTGCAGCTGTTAAGGTCAAATCATTTAACCCCTGAATGAATAAAACATCCATTTTACCCACACAGGTTATGTCTTCTATTTAATCATAAAAACACAACCAGTTGTTCCTTTATTTGGATCCGACTTCTGTTCGCTTCTTGGCTTTCATTCTGTTCCGCAATCATAATCGTAATCATTCCGTATGTTTCATCAGGACATATCGCGTTTGGAAACGGAGGTGAAGAGTCTCCATGCCTCTGTGGACCAAGTCCAAGTCACCCTGGCATCGCCCGACCTCAACAGGCTCAGCCTTCGGGAGCAGCTCACTCAGAGACAAGTAAAAACGACACATGAGATGTCGATTATTGATTAAATACTCAACCCGCCGCCGCCCCCTCCCTCCTTCAGCGTTTGCTGGCCGAGATGGACGGCTTCAAGCGGCAAGTGGCGGCCGTGCAGCAGTGTCAGAGCGCCCTCCGCCTTCCGGAGGAGGTGGTGGCCGGTCTGGCCGTTTGCCGCATGGCGCAGAGCCTACAGCAGGAAAGCAGCCAGCTGCAGCACACCACCATCCAGCAGTGCAACATCCTGCAGGTGAAGGATGGCCGCATGGAACCCAAATATGCACGCAAATTAGAGTGCAGCGTCGTATTATGAATCACTGACATTTGTTTGCATATCATTTTTATCAGCAAATTTCTGCTGCGTCTCTGAAAACATTTTTTTTTTCAAGAAATTGCTCATTTCTGGAAAACACAAGTCCCATTCAGAATATTTTGTGTATATCTTAAAAACGTCCTTGTCTCCCTTGAAAGAAACCAGCCGCCTGTGTCAGGAAAATCTGTTGTCTTTTGCGCCCCCCCCCATATTGGTATTATCCTCCAATCCTCTGGTTCTGGGCTGATTTACCTTTAATCTCATTATCGTGAAAATCTTCGGGTTAGAGTTAGGAGGAAGGGTCCTCGGAGACTGGAGGGAACAAACAACTCAAGTGTCACAAGCAGCGGAATCAATTTGTGCATGAAACTACAGATATTTGTTTGTGTATTGCGGTCCAAATAGAGCAGTGAGACATGAGTGCGCCTGTCATCTGGCGGGTTGCATGAGCGGCGCGTTCATTTATTTATTTTTTTGCCAGCAAAGATGTCTTTCTATCTATGCCAGCGACATATCGTTACAGTCAGAACAATGACCTACATGCTCGGCCACTAGAGGGCGTAAGACACAATTAACCTGCATTATTTAAAAAAATAAAATAAAAAATCTTTAAACCAAAATGAACTTGATGTGTTGTCCAGGAGGCCGTGGTGCAATATGAGCAGTACGAGCTGGAGGTGAAGAACCTGCAGAGGTTAATAGAAGAAGCCCACCGAATCATTCAGGACCGGCCCGTCTGCACCAGCAACATTCAAGAACTTCAGGCACAGATCCGCCACCATGAGGTCAGTCTGGGACTTTGGATGTTTCAAGACGTTGCACGACTAGGAGAGAATTCACATTAGCAAAGGGAGGGGGGAGGTGCGTTTCATTTCAAGGCATATTTTTAAACAGCTGGGCTTCATGAGATGAATTATGGCTGTGGTGTTTTTCAATCTGAGCAACCTCAAGTAGAAAAAACAGGAAGTGGATTTCCTTGTTTCATCAGCGTATGTATACAGGAAATAGACTAAACACTCGCCACTGTTGCGCGTTAAAAAGTCACCAAGGTTACCCATGCAACTTTGCTGAACTGACGAGGATGCGGCCAAAATTTCAACCAAAATGCTGAACAAATTCGATAAAAATACGCTAAACCAGTTTAGTGTTGCTCAGTGAAGTGAGCGCTAATTATTTTTGCAACTTTCCAGGAGAGTGAGTTCTTGCGAAAAGAAAAAGAAATAAATCAGCAGGATACACTCTTGAAAGAAGCAGTTAAGAAAGTAGTCATTTCGTTTGCCTTCATAAAGGCCGCCCGCACATATTTCTATTTTTTTATCTGATGCTGCAGACTGCAGTTGGTCGCGATCTTTCAAACGCTTCGGTTCCACCGCGATATTCGAGCCCAATTTCGTGCACTTGGGAAATGATGTGGCAGTTTGGCCCCCCGCCCCCACGCTGTGAAGACTCAAAGCAGAGAATCGGCTCCGATTTTTGGAAGCCCGTGATGTTATTTTCAGCTTTTTTGCTTGCCTGGCTTCCTTGCGACTGAAACGTCTCCATCGCGGCGGCGCGCTGAGGCCTGCGGTTGGCCTCTTAAGCCGAGCCCCTCGCATCTACCGCTGGCCTAGTTAGTCACGTGACCTGATTATATGTGCCTTTACCATCTGCGGCGCTCGGGGTCCAGGAGGAGGAGGAGGGGCGGGCTGCCATTCACGCTCATACCACAACTGAAACCAGACACCATCTTTGTCACTCCTCCAAACACTCCCTCTCTCCTCGCCTCGTCCCTTTTGTCAGAAGGAATCCGCCCTGAGGATTCGCAGAAGAGGGAAGAAAGGGGGGGGCGACGCTGACATCACTTCCTGTTTTCCCCCTGCATTTCTTTTTGAGGTTTTAAGGAATTTTGAATTCAGTCTCTCCCTCTCTCGCCGTCTCGCTCAACCAAACATCCTTCCTGTTAGCCCGACCGCCGCTCTGAGTCATACGCTTGTTCTCTGCTCTGATTGGCTGTGAGATACAGCCGAGAGAGAGAGAGAGAGAGTGAGCCAGAGCTGTTGTCTTTCTATGCGAACGCTCCAAAAAAAAAAAAAAGCAGCGGTTGGGAAAGGGAGGAGAATGCTCCGTTTGCTCGGCACACACCGGCGTCTCATTCAGCACGCCGACAACTCGCGGAGCTTTGCCTTGTGAACCAGGAAGTAGCGACCCAACCTCTGCTGACCCCTCGGGGGGGGCGCACGGCTTTTTCTGTTGCCGGGGGTATGTTGTGACAGGAGCTTGCCCAGAAGATCCGCGGCTACCAGGAGCAGATCGCCTCGCTCCACTCCAAGTGCAAGATGCTGACGTTGAAGGCCAAGCACGCCACCATGCTGCTGACGGTCAGCGAGCCGGACGGCCTCTCGGACGAGCTGAGCGACGACGACATGCCCGGCGCCAGAGGAACCGGCGACAAGGAGCTTCCTGCACACCCCTCGGTTGTCATGGTGAGTGGCCGAGGTCCCACACACATCTTGGCTGTGTGTGTGTGTGATGGCATCTTCTACAATAGAATCAGAATTTTAAAATGTTCAGCTGTTCCTCAAACCTTTTTTGTTTCTTGAGCCCATTCACATGTTTTGAATAAGTGCGTCAAAACAACAAATATTTTCTCATCTGAATTTTATCTCTCAATTACCTCGTTTTTGACAGCAACAAATATTTCAATAAATAATACAATTAATAGATTTTTTTTCTCTCCCACTTACTCGCTAAGTCACCATCTTTCAGAAATAGAAATGTAAAAAACAATTATCAATAGAATAGCCATCTTTATGAATTAAAAGAAAAAAAAATGTTTGGGATTTTATTATTAATTTATTATTTATTATTTCAATAAATAGCAATACGACAAATTATATTGACTGTAATGATATGTTTATTTATTTATTTATTAATAATAAAAAGGTCTTTGCAATTAAAAAAAATTGAACATTTCAATACAAAGCGTATTTCTTTTATTATTTATTATATTAAATTATTGAATTATTTTATACATTATTTCTGGTACTTTTTAAATGAAGATGCATGCCACATTTTTTGTTTCCCATTTTGATGTATTCTTTTATAATTATATGGTCATTTCTTATACATTATGTTTTCACTTAATCCTCGTCCACTGTAGTACAGAAACTTTTGAGTCATACGTCAAGTCGAGATTTTCCTTCTTCTTTATGTGCGCGCGCTCGTGCACTTTTTAGCTGTAGTTTCATTCATTAGCCAGCTTTGTTTGGAATTCTCACACTACTGTCTACTTCTCGCATTCCGCGGCCTCGTCACTGCTGTCTGCGCTACGTTGTGCCAGGAAACAGGATATCGCTGAATGTTTCTTTGCGTGTGTGTGCGTATAAGCGGCACGCCAGCACGACAGTCGAGTGACGTGAGTCCTCCGGACCAACTTGTTTGTTGACCTCGTGTCCATGCAGCTGCGAACAAACTTTGCATGTCCTCCATTGCACCGCATTGCATCATAAAGCCCGGGAAAGCGGCCCGCGTATTTTAACAAGACGGCCTGAGTTGTGAAGTGCCAAAAAGCAGCGCGGTGAGGCCTTGGCTCACGTTTCACGTCTGTCTCGCCACTCACGCATGCACGCAAATAACCGGGCCCCTTCTAGGACAGCTGATGCCTTGCATGCTCTCTCCAGGCATGACGTGCTTGGTGGTCGTCATATTCAGTTAAAACTGCAGCTTTTTTTCTTGTTTATCCTTGCTTCAATTTCAATGCAAAGACGTAACTACTCACATAACATTAGAAACACCAAAAACGGACTAACAATAGCATCTTTGTGCCGGTGTTATAATGCCTTACCGGATATTTGAAAAAAAAAAAAAACAGTGCAGCAACACATGTAGACAGACAATATAAAAATTAAATAAAATTACTAATACTTTTGCAGTTACTGTGTAATTACAGTACTTGTCAAAGTCGCATGATTTTGCCCCCAATGGACAAATCATGCACAGCGGAACCAGTTTGAATTAATTAATTGATCTTAAAACGGAAACTGTTTGTCTTTACATTGTATTTATGTCAGAGTCAAATATTTTAGATTGATATAGTCCTTAAAAAAAGTAGCTAAAAAAATAAAATACATAAAATACAATTTTAACTCTTTCACTGTCGTTGACAGCGAAAGATGTCCAAGATCCGTTTTTTATTTTTTATTTATTTTTTAACTCGGCTGGTAGAGAATTAAGAAGGTTTTTTTTTTGTTTTTAATTTTGCCTCTCTCTCCAGGTGTCACGCATGGACCATTTAAACATTAGGTGCATATTGTAGACTATAAATTGTCAAGTCAGGAATTACGTTGCCATCACAAGAGCTTCTGTGACGCGTGTGTCTTGACTGCTGCTGGACAGCAACACGATCAAAAGGATTTTTTTTTTTGGTTCTCCGTGTAATTATCAAACAATGTTCCTCTGCAACCTGCTCAACCTGCACTCCCACTTTGATTTTAAAGCCTATTCTCGCACTTGCTTTTTTTTTTTATTATTTTTTTTTTTTCTGTTGTCTCACTCTTTTCATTCGGCCTTCTCCTGTCCTGTTTTATTTCCCCTCCTCCTCCTGCTCCTTCTGCTTCTTTTGGCGCGGCGACGCGGTGTGGTCAGATGACGGCAGGCCGCTGCCACACGCTCCTCTCCCCTGTGACCGAGGAGTCGGGGGAGGAGGGCACCAACAGCGAGGTCTCCTCCCCCCCTGCCTGCCGCTCCCCCTCCCCTGGGGCTAACGCTGATGCTCCTCTTAACCAGGTACTGCCCATCCGCACCCCCCCCCTCCCCCGTGGAAACCTGCTGAACCCTGCTTGGCCTGCCAGTTCTTCACATCATCACCCTCCACTTTATTTTCAATTCAAATTCACGACACTTTGCCCTTGGAAAATCAAATCTTTTCTTTTTGGATGTTTAACCCACATCACGTGGTCAGCAAAGTGTGCTGCTTTTGAAAACTATTCTCATGAGACCTCGGTCAGATGCTTCCCGAGTGAAAACAACACCACTACTCAGAGATTTGATTGGCTTTAGCAAAGAGTCGAAATGTCGCTCTAAATCAGGGCTCGGCAAAGTTGCATTTGTTGAATTGTTTAGCGATATCTTTTTTCCCCAAAATGAATTATTTTTATTTACCTCCATAAAAATACATTTCCACTCCCCACACACTTACCGTGCTCTTGCGTAACAGGGTCGAGGTGGTCTGAGTCGAACTGCCCTCCAGGAGCTCTACGACCCGTCTCTGGAAACCAGCGCCGCTAACCTGGATGACCTGCAAAGATCCTGGGAAACTCTCAAGAACGTGGTACGGTTAAATCGACCTGCTTCGAAAATATAATCGCACGCACCGTTTTCATGGTCTCGCCGTGCCCCAGATAAGCGAGAAGCAGAAGAGTCTGTATGAAGCCCTGGAGCGACAGCAGCACTACCAGGAGTCCCTGCAGTCCATTTCCACCAAGATGGAGTCCATCGAGGCGGCGCTCGGCGAAAGCCTGGAGCCCAGCAAGAGCCCCGAGAGCCAGATGGCGACACATCAGGTGAGAGACGACAGCTGCGCAAGCATGAGGCAAAAGAAGTCCCTGTTTGGTAGGGAAAACAAGTCTTCTACATTTTACACATCATAAAGAAGTGTGTTGTTTGACACCCTACGATATTTGAATGTTGAAAAAATGCAGCATATAAAATTAGGCTTCAAAATTGTAAAAAATGAAGCCGTTCTCCCTGCTCTCAAATGCTGAATGCGCACCTGATCACGGGTGAATCAAGTACTAGTGCTAGGGCCTGGAAAAATTTGATGCTAATTTGGATAGCATCTTGTTTGAGCGCCTCAAAAATCTCCAGAGGCTGGAGTATATCCCACCTCGTCATTGTGGGGCTTTTCAACGACGAGGCACTTTGAAGCCCGCGTCCAAAGACTGGTTATTAGGTCAGACTTTTTAAAATGGATTATTGCCCTTTTTTTTTTTGACTTGCACGCACTCAGAGCTGATGATGAGGCGCTCTAACTCGACCACCACCAAGTGCTCGGTCCTCAGGATCTCACACAAACTGGACAGTTATGAATCTCTCTCTCTTTATCGATCTTGTTCTCACCCAGGCTCTGATGGACGAGATCCTGATGCTGCAAGACGAGATCGGCGAGCTGCACACGTGCTTCTCGGAGGAGCTGGCGGACAGCGACGGCGACGGCGAGCCCGCCGACCAGCTGGCCCTGCAGTCCACCCTCGCCGTGCTCGGAGACAGAATGGCCACCATCAGGATGAAGGCCTCCGGGAAACGGCAACTGTTGGAGGTGAGCTGCTCATTTCGAGCCCTACGACACGACCCGGGGTTTCCTTTAGAACGTCCTCTTATTTTTTTATTTTTTTGGCGCTCGTGTGGATCATTGATGTCCCTCGCAGGAGAAGCTCAGCGAGCAGCTGGAGGAGCAGCGTCAGGAACAGGCGCTGCAGCGGTACCACAGCGAGGCCGAGGAGCTGGACCACTGGCTGCTCAGCACCCGCGCCACCCTCAGCTCGGCGCTTCACCTCCAAAACGAAGACCTCGACATGGAGGAGCAGCTCATTGACTGCCAGGTGACTTGCTGGCGTTGCTCGTTGGTCTCGTGATGAGACACGATGGGCCTCCTAATACGCATTTTCTTTCCTGTTACTGTAATGAGGTGATGTAACAATAAATGAACTCATTCGCTGCCATTGACGGCTATAGAAGTCAAAAAGTACATTCTTTTTACCTGGACGGGCAGGTGAATGAATTTCTCCATTAACTCATTTACTACCATTGACGGCTAAATACGGCCAAACCCCCCCTTTTTTTTTTTAACTCCGGTTGTGAATAATTCCGTACGTACTGAGTTTGTACTTATAATTCCCCTTTAGTGATAAGAGAAAAAAGACAGCATAGTTTTATCTCTATATATGGTTGCAACGCCACTCAACATTCTTTTACAGCCCCTGCTCTTTGTGTTTCTATGGCAACACGTCGCAACAGTCAATATTGGTTGGCTAAATTGGGCCTGTAATGCTTCGTAATTGTTCTTTCCACCATAATAATGGAACGTGCGCGTGTGTGTCTGTTTGTCGTCCTCAGAGAGGTTAAATAAGCTGATTATAGCTCACATATGGCTCTTGTCCACTGCCCCATCCTCATCTCCGAGGGGGGGGGGGTGAACCTTGGCTAAAATGACGGATTATTAACGCAGATCAGCATGTACAAGGTTAACGATGACGTTACGAAATCTCATAAAAAAAAAAAATCCACTTTTGAAATCTCAATTGTCACATTCCATTATTTTCCACCACTTGTTTTTGTCTGGAAAAAAAATTCAATTTGAAGTGTTGTTAAGTTTTTTTCGAAGTCTCCGATTGGCAGACGTAACGGAAAACAGTTGAATGGAGACACTTTGTGTAGTCTGGGAATGTGACAAACGCAGCCAAGTGTCCTTGAAAGCCATGCTCCGACACGAACCCTTGGCTTTTCTTTTAATGGCTTTGTTCCGTCGTAACACTCGCTCACAATGTGGACACCAGGGTGGAGCGCCTCTCTTTTTGTTCTTTCATCTCTCACTCTCAGATGAAAGAATTCCAACCTCAACGTGACCTTCAAGAAAGAACATTTCTATTTGCTGGTTTTGCAGAACATGCTGTTGGAGATCGAGCAGAAAGTGTCGTATCTGTCCGAGCTGTCGGTGCACAGCGAGAGCTTGCTCCTGGAGGGACGGGCCGGCACCAAGAGCGAGGCGGAGCAGCTCACCGTCAAACTGCATTCATTGAAAGACAGCCTGCTGGAGCTGCAGCAGATGCTGCAAGACAAACAAGTGGACATACAGGTGAGTGAATGCTGAAATGAAATGGACGCATCACGGGTTCAGACTTTCTCTTGTGCTCACGGACCACATTCAAGAAAAAAAAAAATCTTTGACGTCTATAGCCGTCAATGGTAGTCAAGTGATAAAAGCACGACTCTCTCCTGACGCCGCTGCTCTCCCCACCCGTCCACCTCAGGGTTCGTTGCAAGAGCAGGATGACAGCGAGCCGGACTCGTCGCTCTCGCAGAGCCCCAACGTGCAAGATTGGCTGGCTCAGGCTCGCTCGTCGCGCACGCAGCAGCATCACGACAATCTTCTCCGACAGAGGGTGAGGGGGATACTGAACTTTTGGAGTCACGTGTGACGCGGGCGAGCTCAAGTTTGCTTTGCCAGAATGCTGGTCAACAAAGCTTTTTTTTTTTTTTTAACCAAATATTCAAGTGAACTTTTTTAAAATGGATTTTTGGGTCATTTTCTTTTCTATAGCACATCTCATGAATGTACTTTTTTGCATTCTATATCCGTCAATGGCAGCAAATGAGTTAATTAATATAAAAATAAAAAAATATATCTATATTACGTCAAATGTGATTTTGGCATTTCGATGTATTCCATATTTTCACGCACACAAATCCCATTTCCTGTTTTTAGGAGCTGCAGCAGCACGTAGCAGAGCAGAGAAGGTTGCTTAAGTCAGTCGCCAGTGTTGGCGAAGACGTCTTCAGTCAACAGATCACGACAAATGGGGATAGGTACGTTCTCTCAATTTTTATTTTTAGCTTTCAACTCTTGAATATGATTTGCTCATTTTGCAGCGAGGTGTCGCTTCCCGTGGGCGTGTTGCTGGAGACGGAGACCTTGTCTCAGGGCGACCACTTGAGACAACGTTGGGAGAATCTCAACAAAGATCAGAGCACCAAACTGCAGCTCTCGCTCAACACGTTGGAACAGGATCAGTTCAGCCCGGTACCGGTTTCGCCTCGCCTGACACCAAACGTGGAGGTCATCTTCACGAGGCGCCTCTCATGCCACTTTCGTGCACGCAGATCCTCCACCGGTCCCGTCTGACCAGTCCCAGCATGGTGTTCCGAGGCGAGGCCGCCAGCCGGGACGCTCGTTCGCCGACGGCTTTATTTGAGGCCTGCAGCCAAGCTCTGGGAAGAATCACGGAAGAGGTCAAATTTTTTTATTTTTTTTTTTTTACAGCTTTTTGCGTCGTCGTCTAAACCCCTTTTGCTCCTTTTGCAGCCCGAAAGCGGTGACAAGAAGATGACGTTCTCCTCGGGTGCCATGGCGCTCCAACAGAATCTGTACGCCGCCGTGTCGGCCGCCTCCACCTGGTTGGACGCCGCCGAGAACGAGATGCTCTCGGGCCCCGTGCTGCTTTCTGGAGACACGGAGATGCAGCTCACACATTTCGAGGTAAGAAAGAGAACGGGCGGCTCACGGTGAGGAAGTCCAATAACGTTTGTTGTGGCTTCTTCCGGTCAGAGCACCAATAAAGATCTGAAGGAGATGAGCAGAGAGGTGAACGAGTGCCGAGATCTCCTGGGTGGCGGCGCGGGCAGGCTGTGCGGAGCGGAGGAGCGAGCCTTGATGGAGAACACGCTGGAAGGTCTGCATGAGAGGATGGGCTTGCTGGACTCCACCCTGGAGCAGCAATGCGACACCATGAGGGAGCGACTGCAAGAGCACTTAAACTTCCAGGTCACAATAAACTCGACGCGGGGATTTTTGTTCCTCAGCATGGACGGAAAGAGTTAGTTTGAATTTCAACACCGCTTGCCGTCTTTGTGACAGAATGAACTCAGAATGCTGTTCACAGCTTTGAGCGAGAGCAAACACCTGCTGCTACAGAAGACGGCCGCCACGGCGGACAGGCCTGCAGCCAAGCAGATCGAGGTTCGATACCAACACACGCAGGAAAAGACACAAAATCCGTTTTTTATGATTCCGGCGATAACGTCCGTCAACGGCAGTGAATGTGCAATGTTGTCGACACAAATATTAGGATTGCATTTTTTATTTGAATTTTTTGGGTTTATAGTTTACAATAAATGGGCTTTTGCGCACCCTTGCCTTGTATGGCTACTATAAACGACATGATCATCTTTTGCAGACGTTATCAGAAGTGGAAGACAGTCTGAGGGAGTTTGAGCAGAAAGTGACCGAGTTGAAGACCAAAGCTGAAGGCTTTCAGTCTGACCGACACGCCCACCAGGAGCTCCTCAAACTACATGTAAAGCAAAAAAAAAGAATTAAAAAAACTAAATGTTCTCTGTCGGCATTGATGACAAGCTTTATTTCTATTTTTTGTGCAGGATGCATACGAAGAGCTGCTGCTGATGGTGGGCTCCAGAGGCAGCGGCCTGAACCGAGCCCTGTCCCTCAAGGCTCAGTACGAGGCGGCGCTCCGAGACCTCACCGACCTGGTGGACACAGCCCAGGACAAGATGGCCGCCGACCAGAAAATGACAGTCGCCTCAGTCACGGAGGTCCAAATGTTACTGGACAAACACAAAGTAAGCTGTCATTCTATTTTTACAAAAAAGTAAAAAGTCCACAATTGATTTTTAAAAGGGACAGATGCGCACTTGTAAATGAGGTTTTAAAAAAAAAAGGAAAGTTAGTTACAATTTGTTAGTGGCTTATGTTCCTTGATGAAGAAACTGATTTAGTTTTCCCTTTCCCCCTTCAGGAGTTCTTCCAGAGTCTCGAATGCCACATGATCCTCACTCAGACCTTCTACGGCAAAGTGTCCGGTTTGGTGGCCCCGCGAGAAAGCCAGGCCCTGGAAGAGACCATGTCTTTAGCTCACAGCGTCCTCAAACAGGCCCACAGGAGGGGGGTGGAGCTGGAGGGCATTCTGGAGGTGAGGATGAGCAACCGATTCCGAACATCCATTTCATTTCGGGATGCCAATACGCAAGTGTTGATGACCTTGTCGCTGCCAGTCATGGAGCCGGCTTGTGGAAGACTACCAGGCTCTGTGTCGACAGCTGGAGGCCGTCGAGTGCAGCATCCCCACGGTGGGCCTCGTGGAGGAGACGGCGGCGAGACTCTTGGAGAGGATCAATCTCTATCAGGTGAGACTCGCACGACAAAAAAAAAAAAAAAAAGCCTGTGAGCGTGACTCCCATCTTCTGTTTGGTTTCAGCGTCTGAAGGCCAGTCTGACGGAGCATCAGCCTCAACTGTATCAGGTCCTGGAAGAGGGCAAAAGGCTTCTTTTGTCTGTCAGCTGTTTAGACTTGGACAACCAGCTGACTCAGCTGGGAGAACACTGGCTCTCGTCCACCACCAAAGTCAACAAGGAGCTGCACCGCTTCGACTCCACCCTCAAACACTGGAGCAGGTCAGACTCAGGAAAACATAACCATTGATACCTCGGGAATTTTCTCCATTTTTCCTCAATTTTGAACCATGCAGCTAATACAATGGTGTGGCTTTTCTGTGTTTTTTTTCTTTCACCACTAGGGGCGCTCTATAGTTCAGAAAATACACTAAATAAATAAAAAAAAATCTCTTTTTACCTGGTGCGGCTTGTATATAATTTTTAATTATTTTTTATTTATTTTTTTTTTTTATTTTACCTGGTGTGGCTTGTGTATTTTTATTTTTTTTTTTATGGGTTGCTGCAGTTTATATACAGGTGTGCCGTATAGTCCAGAAAATGCATCGTTTTCTCTCTCTTCTGCCCCCCTTGAATGTGAAGCGTCATAAATATTTGTTGAATTCTGTTTATTTTTATGGTTTCACCTTATTGTCGTTTACTTGACACCACTAGGTATCAGAGGGAGTCTGCAGAGTTAAACCACTGGTTGGACTTGGCTCTGGACAGACTTGAGTTTTGGACAACCCAGTCGGTCACCGTGCCTCAGGAGCTGGAGACCGTCCGGGATCACCTTTGTGCCTTCCTGGTATGATAGAATAGAATAGAATAGAAATCCCTTTATTGTCATTGTACTCAAGTGTGCAACGAGATTAGAGGTGATGACAATTCTTGTGCGATGGTCATAGTTTTGATTTTCGGACCAAACTTGAGACGTTTGGGGCTTCTTGCAGGAGTTTTCCAAGGAGGTGGATGCCAAGTCGTCATTGCGTTCCTCCGTCCTGAGCACGGGCAACCAGCTGCTGAGATTGAAGCGGGTGGATACAGCCGGTCTGAGGACCGCCCTGGGCCACGTCGACACTCAGTGGGCCGAGCTGCTCACTCGGATTCCCGTCGTCCAAGAGAAGCTCCATCAGGTCCGTAAGCGATGACGATGCTTCGTAATGTCCTCGTAACCATTTGTCCCCTTTTTGTCCCTCAGCTGCAGATGGAGAAGCTGGCGTCACGCCACGCCATCGCAGAGCTCATCAGCTGGATCACGCTTATGGAGAATATCATGAACGAAGACCGCGACCAAATCGCCGGAGCTGTGGGCTCCGAGGCGGTCCAGAACTTCTTGCAAAAGTACAAGGTAAAAAAGGAACACACATTTAGTTATCGAAGGTTACGTCAGGTCGTTTGTGTTTGGAATGTTTTTTCTCAAATCTTGAATCAAAATATACGATGCGAATTGCAAGCACGCTCTCGTTTTCTCAGGGCTTCCGCATCGATTTGACCTGCAAACAGCTGACGGTGGACTTTGTCAATCAGTCGGTACTGCAGATCAGCAGTCAGGACGTGGAGGGAAAGCGCAGCGATAAAACCGACTTTGCCGAGAGCCTCGGCGCGATGAACAGACGATGGCAGATCCTACAAGGACTCATCACGGAAAAGGTCCGCTCATCGTTTAAGCCTCGTCTGTCAACTGTGGCGACTTGGCACTGAATTGTCGGGTTTTTCTTTGTTTTAGATTCAGCATTTAGAAGGACTTTTGGAAAGTTGGCTCGAGCATGAGAACGGAGTGCAGGCCTTGAAAACATGGCTGACGCTGCAGGAGGAGAAACTGAAGAAGAGACACAGGATCGAGGACGTTGCATCCGTGCAGAATGCGCTGAAAGATTGTCAGGTAGATTCACGAATGGGGCATTTTTGTTACCTCCACCAGAAAAAAAAAAAAACGTCTTAAGCCGTCAATGGCAGTAAATGACTTAAATGGTGTCTTGAGACAGGATACATTTTTCGTGCATTTTTTTTTCTGTCCTGTCTGGGATCCAGCCAATAGCGTTTGTTTCGTTTTCTCCGCCACATTTCTGCACTCAACTCAACTTCATTTAGCGAGTTCAATTTTCCATTCAATTCCAATCACTCTTTGTTCCCAAGAGGCAACTTAAAAGAGCTGCAACTATCTTGTCATTCTTCCAGGAGTTGGAAGAACTTGTGAAGGAGAAAGAGAAGGATCTTGAGAAGGCTGAGGAACGAGGCAACCTTCTCATCCAGGATAAGAAAGCCGAAGCTTGCGCTGTTGTCAAGGAAACCCTCCGAGGACTCCAGCAATCCTGGGCTCATTTGGCCAACACGGTAAACTCCTTCATGAACCAATCACTGACATTTTCTCTTTCTGGGTTATAATCAAGTGTTGCTGTCACAGATAAGTCAGATGAAGGTGAGCCTGCGCTCGGTGCTGGAAGAATGGACCTTATACAGGCGTGTGGCGGAAGAGATTGATGGCTACCTGATGGAGGGCCGGTATTGCGTGTCGCGGTTGCCCCTCATAAGTGGCTCCCCGGAGGCCGTGCGGCAGCAGGTGGAGAGTCTGAAGGTGAGCGCTGCACAAACTGCCACGCACGAGCGGCGCAAGGTGTGAATTTGTTTTGTTTGGTGGGCTGACTGGATTTGTTTTGGATGGACCCCCCAGAATCTGCAAGAGGAGATGGACAAGCAGGAGAGCAGTCTCCTCAAGTTTGGCTCGGTAACCCGACAGCTCCTCACCGAATGCCACCCATGCGTGGCGGAAACACTCAACAGAGCCCAGCGGGATGTTAACATGAGGTAACGCAGCAAATAATATAAAAAAAACAATTGGAGGTGCAATCCCAAATATTGACCTCATTTCTTCAGATGGAACGATCTATTAGAGGGAATCTCGGAGCAGCTGAGGAGCAGTAAGGCCTTGCTGGGCCAGTGGCAGCAATGCACAGAATTATTCGCCGCTTGTTTGAAAGCAGTGGAGAGGCAGGAGGAACGTGCCGACCGCCTGCTCAAGAGCGCCACCGACAGGGACATCGCAGAAGAGGAGAGCAGCGACTGGATCAAGGCCTGTGACGTGAGTGCTGCACAGTCGGGCCACTCGACTGATTTATTACAAGCCGCCTCTACACAATCCTAAAGGACACCCTTCCCTCTCAGTGTGCCGGCCAGTCCAATAAAAGCTTTTAGAGCGTTGGGAGACAAGCCCCTGATTTACACAACGGGGGTCATCCAGGGTCCTGCTGGGGTTGTGGATCCTTGCTCAGGATTTTTCTTTCTTGCCTTAATACTCTTTCCAGACTCTTTAATTCAGGAATTAAACAAGAAAAAAAATACTTGGAATACTTAAAAGCACTGGGCAGTATATTGTTGATTTTTTGTATGCATTTGTTAAGTTAAATGCTAGTTATTTAAAAAAAAAAAAAAAAGCTCCACAAAAGCATGCACAAATAAAATATTGCTCATTGGTGTCTGATCCTAAATCGAGCGTTGATTGCTGTTCTTGCCATGACAGGAGTGTCTTGGTGAGCAGGAGTCCGTGCAACATTCCTTGCAGCAGCTGCACGCTTTGGGAGAACAGCTGAGGAGCCGAGTGGACGCCTCCTCGTTTGCGGCGCTGCATTCGGACCACATGGCGCTCACGCGTCGATTGGCGGCGCTGCCACATTCCCTACGCAGGCAGCAGGAGGCGCTGCAGGTACGTATCGAGGACAAAAAAAAAAAATGCGATTTTTCCAAAAACTTAACATTTGCGAACATCAGTACGGGACATGTCTGCCACATCCAATATGGTGGAAGCGTTCATTTCAAGCATCCGTCTATGTCTATCTGTCAGTTCTGATGGTTGTTTGTCGGTGACTAGTGTGGAAGTCGGGCCTGCGAGGGCTTCAGGGAGCAGTTGGACGCTCTCATTCAAACGGACGGCGAGGCCGAGCAGGTGTTGAAAGAGTCAGAGCAGCTCGGCTCGCCGGCGCTGGCGGACATCCGGACGCGGATGGACAAATTGAAGGTAGGACGCGTGACACATTCTAGTCGTCTCATCCTCATTCGGGACGCGAGTGAGCAAAATGCCGTCGTTCGCAGGCTCCCCTGTCCAAGCTGAGCAGTTTGTCTCCAGACTTGGAGCGCGTCAACGTGCTCGTGTACAGACTGCCGGCGAGCGACGGAGATTTGAAGCGTCTGCAGAGTCTGAACAGATCGTGGGCGTCTCACTCGGCTCTCCTCAGCGAGAGGTTCAGGTAGGCTCGCGCTCAAATCTCCTTGTCCTTTCGGCGCTCGGAAGAATTAACGCCGTTGTGACTCCAGCAAACTGCAGGCGGCGCTGCTCCTGCACCAGACGTTCCTGCAGAAGTGCGAAGCCTGGATGGACTTCCTGTCACAGGCGGAAAACAAACTGGCCGCCGAGATCACAGGCAACTACCAGAGTCTGCTGGAGCAGCAACAAGAGCACGAGGTCAGAGACAAACTGAATTTCTGTCTGTGTCCGTGCACACAGAGGAGAACAATAAACTTTGCTGGTGTGTGTTTGCTTCCAGTTGTTCCAGGCTGAGATGTTCAGCCGACAGCAGATTCTTTACTCCATTATCAGCGATGGGCATAATATGCTCGACCAAGGACAAGTGGATGATGGGTAATCTAAAATTCTTGTAATAATAGTAATAGCTTGAACATACATACAACATCATTCAAGAAACCCCAAACAGTCAAATGTATAAATGTACTTATCAAATGAGTCGTAATAAGCATAATAATGTTCTTGAACGGTGTTAATCCTCCAACAGAGATGACTTCAGTGTGAATCTGGCGTTGCTGGCCAATCAGTGGCAAGGTGTGGTTCGGCGCGCCCAGCAGCGCCGGGGCATCATCGACAGTCTGCTCCACCAGTGGCACAGCTACCACCAGATGTTTGAAAAACTGCTGCGCTGGCTCCAGGACGTGTCGCGAGAGCTGGACACGCATCATTCCGGAGGAGAACCCGTCGCTCTGCAGCAGGCCAGGAACTTGCTGGATCAGATACAAGTATGCGTTGCTCACATGGAGCTTTTTTTTTTAAAGCCGTACGGAGGCTAGGATGGTCAACTTTGCTAAAGTCGGTGGCGGGCCGTGCTTCCTGCTTTGATTGTAAGATTAAAAATGCCGTCATATTCCAAGCCGGCATCTTGTGTAAGTCTAACACCCCCCCCCCCCATCTCTCACCGACCCATAGACTCCCTTAGTTAACCTCTACCCCCTCGGTCCGCTGTCCCTTTCGCGTCTTCTGCAGCTGCGCGAGCGCGTTCTCAAGAGGCAGCAGGGAGGCTACATCGTGACGGTGGAGGCCGGCAGGAGCTTACTGCTGTCGGCCGACGACCGGGCCGAGGCCACGCTGCAGACGGAGCTGATGGAGATTCAGGAGAGGTGGAGGCACGCACACCATCGCCTGGACCAGCAGAGGAAGGAGCTGCATGCTCTGCTCAAGGTCAGGAAGTCACGCATCAGCAATTTTATATCTATATATATATATATATATAAATATGCGAAAGTAAATAATTAGGCCATAGAATTTGTTAGATTTGTTTTTTGGGGGGGGATTATACCAATTTTGCGCCAAAAAAATATGAAGAACTCATAAGTTAGAATTTTATAAAATACAATTGAGAGGAAACACCGCTTTTTCTGGAATAAGGACGATTATCGGATCAAAATTATGAATTGATCAATTTTTTCCGCTATCATATTTGAAATTTAATTTTAGAATTAATATAATAATATATAATTTTAATAATTTAAAATGGGCCTCAATTTAATAATCCTCACATTACTGGACTAGATAACTAACGTCATGTCGGCCGGGACATTCCTTGCCAAATAGATCCCGTTTCATCGTCAGATACCCCCGAGCTATCCACGCTCTAAAAATAGTCTACGCCCATTGGAGCGCAGCGTTCCCCTGCTTGCTGTGACTCTTCTGCGCTCTCATCTTTGCTTTTGATGCGCTGTTTGGAGCTTAGAATTGGGAGCGATGCGAGGAAGGCATCGACGCCTCGCTGGGGAAGCTGAGGGCCTTCAAGAGGAAGTTGTCGGCGCCGCTGCCCGACCATCACGACGAGCTGCACGCCGAGCAGATGAGATGCAAGGTAATCCCATAATTTTTTTACGCATGCCGCAAAATGTGAATAACAAGGAGGTTATTGCTCGTTTTGCCGTAGCAGCACATCAGCTCTTAACGGTCGTGAGGATAATTCCAGGATGTGTGTTCATGTTTCATGCATCACACGTCCTCGGCCTAACGGGGGAGGAGCATAGAGAGGAGAGAAAGAGGGGGTTGGGTGATAAAGCGCCAAGGAGGAGTGAGTGCATGCGCAGTGAGCCAGTGGGGGTGTGTGGATGCGTGCATTTATGTTTTTGTGTTTGACGGAAGAAGCGGAAGGGGATGCAAGGTGATGCTGCTCCTGTGTTTTTGCGACACAATCGGACTGATCAGTGAAGGAAGAAGGTGGGCTTTTCTCGTCGTCATCTTGTCATGTGCACGCAGGAGCTGGAGAACAGCGTGGAGGGCTGCAGCGATGACCTCACTTCCTTGTTCCTCTTGAGGGACGCCTTGGTGGGCGTGGTCGACAGCGATGACGTCACGCTACTCCAGGAGCGCCTCCAGCTTCTGCAGCGCCAGTGGGAGGAAGTGTGCCACCAGGTAGCGTTAGAATGTGAATGTCGTAAATTGATCTCATTTTTTAGCTACCTTTCTCATTTTTATGATCTTTTTTTTTATTTTAAATTAAATGGCTCATTAATTTTTTCAATTAAATTAAAAAAAAAAACATTACGATTTTTAAAAAGTTGAAATAAGACGTGATTAAGTTTTTTCTTCATCATTTTACAATGTTGTCATTAAAATTAAATTAAAAGAGTCGAATGAAAATTTATTTGTATTTATTTTTTTTATCACATCTCGCAACGACAATTCCAAAGCTTTCTCCACATTTTTTTGCATATGTTGCATTGTTTCTGTCTGCGTTTGCATGTCAGGTTTCCCTGCGCAGGCAGCAGGTCAGCGAGAAGTTGAACGAATGGGCCGTGTTCAATGAGAAGAACAAGGAACTGTGCGAGTGGCTCACGCAGATGGAGAGCAAAGTCTCTCAAAATGGAGACATCAGCATCGAGGAGATGATCGAAAAGCTGCGCAAGGTGATCCCGCCGCTCGCTCTTCAATGTACATAAACATGAGCATCCTTGTCACGTGTTAACGTGCCGTCGACTGTCGACTCTCCCTACCAGGACTACCAGGAAGAAATCAGCGTGGCTCAGGAGAACAAGCAGCAGCTGCAGCTAACGGGACATCGCTTGGCCCGGGCCAGCCAGGACGGCAAAGCTGCCGACATACAACACAAACTCATTAAAGTCAGCGAGCGTTGGACGCACCTACTCGACCTCATTGCAGCCAGGTGGGTGTCAAAAAATAACTTGTAAAATGAAAATAATAAAAGTATAATGATTTGGGGAAACAAAAATATTAAATAATAATGAATAAAATAAAAAAACTTAAATATAGAATTAACTAAAAAATAATAACTAATGATGAATAAATTTAAATATTTGTCCAAGAAATGAAAAAAAAATAAATACAAATTGGAGAAGCTATTACCCCAAACGTGCAATAGACAGTGGTGTCTTAAGATAAGAGTTTAATATGGCCCATGAATGCATTTGTATCTCAAATCATCTCTCACCATTGAAATGAATGGAAATGTAGTTAATCTGTTCCAGCACCCTCCCCAAAAAAAACACCCAAACCAAATTTGTCCGTCCAATTTCACTCAGCAGTATTGTACTATTAATAAACAGTCATAATATTTTGTTTTTTATGTAGTTTGTCCATGTGCTGTCATTGTACCACTTTAGATCTCTACAGTTCATTTGAATAGATGGTGAACATGGACTTTCAAATCGTATCTTTGGCAACTTGTGAACACATCCGACTAAGATTGCGACTTTTTTATGAAGTACAACCCCGGAATCCCGCCCCCGTTTTCCACCACCGCCACCCGGCCTCGGTTGTTGTCCTCTGGAGCGAATCAGAGGAAGGACACTCTGACCTCCCACAGACAGCTGCGCTCTCGTCCTCTCCTTCACTCTCGTGACGCATATTAACTTTGAAGCAATTACTGCAATCTCTTTGCTGTGCCATTTGCTAGCGCAAGCGTTTAGCGCCTTCCAATTTTCCGTACTCTGCACTGCCATCTTGATGCATGGCTTCTTTCGCCGTTGCGCGTGTTCGTTGGCTGCGTGTGTTTCTGTCCGCCTCTTTAGCACATGCCGCTGACTGTAAGTCCACATTTAGAAACAGCAGTACTTGTCACTCTAACCGAACCTCCCCCCCTCACAACACACACTTCTTTTTTTTTTTTAACCTTGGTGCGCAACAGTTGATATGTCACACTTGTGCCACACAACACAACAGCAGCTGCCCCCACCCAACCCACCCACACACACACACACACACTCGGTGGGAGAAAGTACCTCACAAAGTGAGACGAAAGAGAAGGCGAAGAGTAGCGCTTCCCTTGCTAAACGGCGTCTCTGGGAATTTTGCACCCACATGGTTTTGGACTTCGGGACGGAGAAGATGGCAGACAGCCCGGACGAGAATCTGCCACACTGCGACTGCGATGTCACCAGGCAGGGCAACTTTTCTGTTGTTTTAACCCGATTGTCTGCACTTGGAGCTGAAATTTGTCTTTCTAAACCCAACATGGAGATCGTCAGGAATGTCAAGAATTTGTCAACTAATTGCATTATATTTCTCGTGAGCCAGTGCGAAAACAAAAATCCTCCACAGCTCAATTCTACTTGAGTAAAGTTTTAGGTTGCGAACAAGAAGTGCAAAGTGGCAAGTGAAGTCCTTGTGTGACATATTTCAGAATGTCACCTTCACCTTTCATTCATATCGAGTGGTTTTTGGTGAGAGGTCGCATTGCTTTGTGGGGTGAGGTGTCGCGCGTTGATGATATGTTGATAGTTTCGCACATGGTGGAAACATTTGGAGCTTGCAACGAGCCCCATTCGTCAGATGTTTTTATCGACTTTAAACTCGAAATTAAAATACGCCGGATGTAGGTTGGTATCATTGAGTTCTTAGTCCTTGACTTTTGTACGTTACAGGTTGAAGAAGTTGCGGGAGACCCTGGTGGCTGTGCAGCAGCTGGAGAAAAACATGAGCAGCCTGCGGACGTGGCTGGCTCACATCGAGTCCGAGCTCTCCAGGCCCATCGTCTACCGCACGTGTGACGAGCAGGAGATCCAGAAGAAGCTCAACCAGCAGCAGGCATGGCGACACACCTGAAGACAATTACTTAAATTTAAAAAGATGGTGGCGTTCCACAAGGCTCCCTACTCCGCCTGCACATTTTTTTGATATTAGTTGCATTTTTTTCTCAAATCACAGCACAATACAACAACCAAAACTTGACACAATTTTCAGCTGTATGAAAACGTGAGCGTTTTTTTTTTTTTTCCCCCCAGGAGCTGCAGAAGGACATTGAACGGCACAGCACGGGCGTGGCGTCCGTGTTGAACCTGTGCGAGGTGCTCCTCCACGACTGCGACGCCTGCTCCACCGAGACGGAGTGCGATTCCATCCAGCAGGCCACCCGAGGCCTGGACCGACGCTGGAGGAACATCTGCGCCATGTCCATGGAGCGGAGGCTCAAGTATGTCGCCAATGAGCTGACACGCAAATCGGTGCTGTCGTTGTTGACGTGAATGAAAGAATTATTTCTGTGTAGGATTGAGGAGACTTGGAGGTTATGGCAGAAGTTTTTGGATGATTACTCGCGCTTTGAGGAGTGGTTGAAGACTTCGGAGAGAACCGCAGCTGTGCCCAACTCTTCTGGAGTCCTCTACACTGTTGCCAAAGAGGAACTCAAGAAGTTTGAGGTACGTTTAATTCCTTAATTTCGGGAAATTGGTGAGCAGGGTGCTTGTTATTTAGGTTAGTGTCTCAAGTCTGACTTAACTTTGCATGCCAGTAAAACATTTTGAAGACACTCCAGGATAGAGGAAACATTACAGGGTCGTGTTACACAAACTCGTCTGAGCTGGTCTGCTCAGCTGCGGCAGTCCCTCACAGTGCACGTGCACACCGCCGCTAACTGTCTGACCTGGCCCGGTGCCGTCAGCACAAAACTTAAAATTCCTTTTGATGCACAAGTGTGGGGGGTTTGATTCATTGTTTTTTTGTGTTGCAGGCTTTCCAGCGGCAGGTGCAGGAGTGCTTGACGCAGCTGGAGCTGATCAACAAGCAGTACCGGCGCCTGGCCCGCGAGAACCGCACTGACGCGTCGTGCCGTCTCAGGGAGATGGTGCATGATGGGAACGGGAGGTGGGACAACCTGCAGAAGAGGGTGGCGGCCATCTTGCGCCGTCTCAAGGTTAGCGCCTGCACACGAAGCAAAATGCAGTTTACGAAGTTTAGATGACGGCGATTACACGTGTTCTCTTTCTCTCTTGTTACCGCAGCACTTCATCAACCAGCGGGAGGAGTTTGAGACGGCTCGCGACAGCATCCTGGTGTGGCTGACCGAGATGGATCTGCAGCTCACCAACATTGAGCACTTCTCCGAGTGCGACGTACAGGCCAAGATTAAACAACTCAAGGTAGTCCCGCGCACAACTCAAATTGTGTTTTGCTTCTCCCGGTCACGTGCCGTTTGTGTTTGCTTCAGGCGTTCCAGCAGGAGATCCACTTGAATATGAGCAAAATCGAGCTGGCGTTCAGGCAGGGCAACGCTCTGATTGAGAAGAGCGAACCCCTGGATGCCGCCGTGATCGAAGAGGAGCTGGAGGAGCTGCAGAGGTACTATCAGGAGGTCTTTGGACGCGTCAACAGATACTACAAGAAGCTTACACGTTTACCGGTGAGTGCACTGAACGCACAAATGGCCGTCAGTTCCAAATGTAGCGAGTGAACTTTGCTACTTCCTCATCTCGCCAGTTGGCGGACGACGAGCTGGATGGTTCCGACACGGATGACGGCGCCGACCTGTCCGAGCTGCACTGGAGCGACTCGACGACGACTCGTACCTCCAGTCGCCCGGCCTCAGCGGCGGCCACGCTCATTCGGGCCGAACGCTCGGGCCGAGACACTCCGGCCAGCGTGGATTCCATCCCGTTGGAGTGGGACCATGATTACGATCTGAGTCGGGGTCTGGAGAGCCCGGGGGGACGCAACCACGGAGGAAGGAGCCAAGGGCAAGAGGAAGAGGAGTATCTGAGGACAGCTACTGCAGTGCTGTCAGGTTCGTCCTTTCTTCGAACTGTGTTGTCATTACAACATGTGGCAACAGAGGGCGCTGTTGTCCATCAAAAGCAAGATCCCGTTCCCACTTTACAATACAGCTGGTTAACGAGCGCTATGAAATTGTGTTTAAATGACAATGAATGAATTTCACATTTCATGCACTCCACAAACAAAAGCATTCGGACACCTGTCCACACATGAGAGGAAGTGAAAATGGGAGACAATCTGGATTGTGGCCCCATTTTGTGACTGCAACAGCATCTGCTCCTTTGGGAAGACTTTTTTTTTTTTTTTTTTTTTGTACCCACTTTATAAAAACTGTTTTCTTTTTCCTCTTCAGATGTAGTTATTCCCGAGAGTCCCGAGGCCTATATAAAACTGACTGCGAACACATTGAAATCATCCTCCGGTAGGAAGGGCGTAACTGATCGGGAATGTCGCCGCATGTATCAGGGAGCGCTCGCCACCAGCTCCGTCCTCCATCGTGCTTTTGTAACCAGCACGGCAGCTTGCACGTCTCATCCATCCACGATAATGTCCATCAGCATGCTAAGATGAATCCTTTGCATGTCGAGGCTGCGCGCATTCTCCATGTTTAACAGGCCTCACCTTTTTTTCTTTTTCTTTACATCTCAGACTAATGCATGCATCCTATCTGTCTACAACACGCTGCTCCGTTTGGAATGTACCATTTTTTTCCCACCTCCTTTGTGTTGTGTGCAGGCGATCCGGGACAGCTGGAAGCCAGCCTCAGACAACTGGACCAGGCTCTGGACGCATCACGATATCAGCTGCAGGCCAGAGAGGACGCCGCCAGCCGCTCCAGCCCCGAGACCGACTCCACATACATGGGCTACGTGAGTCGTTGAATTAATCTATTTCCATTTTTTGGAGGGGGGGAGAAATTTGCAACAAAACAAAAAGCAAAAATGTGTCTTGTGCTTGAATCTAAAATTACTGATGCAGATGCGGCTGATGGGAGAGTGTCGCGGCAGCATAGACGTGGTGAAGAAAGCCGAGGAAGAGCTCACTGAGGACGAAGATGAAATGCCGGGACTCACCAACCCCACCAGCACTGAAAGTCAGAATGCAGGTTTGTCTCTCTTTCGCGACACACACGCACACAGTCACAAATACTACAGTGGTACCTTGACTTCCATGTGCCCCAATTGAAAAATTATACATTAATTTTATCACGTGATGAGCTAAACTCACAAGTCAGGGTGCCACAATCCATAATTTGTCCTAATAAAAAAAACAATCCCGGAGGTGCAGGCGTGATCGAGCGCTGGGAGCTTCTGCAGGCTCAGTCTGTGAGTGACCAGCACAAGCACAAGCAGAACCTGCAGCGGTGGCAGCAGCTCATCTCGGACCTGCAGACCATGCAGGCGTGGCTGGGTCGCTGCGAGGCCGAACTGGGCCAGCTGCGAGGCCTGGAGCTCAGCACGGACATCCTCACCATCCAGCAGAGGATCAAGAAGCTCAGGGTTCGTGGAGGGCAAAAATGCAAACATCCATCAGGAGCCCTTCTTTCTGAATTAGTTTTTTGTTTGGTTCTCGTGTGGTGCTCAGGAGCTTCAGAAGGGGATGGACACCCACAAGTCGGAGGTCCTGTCCATCAACTTGAGCAGCGCCAGCTACCTTCAGACGGAACCTGACTCCGAGGAGGGGTGGGAGTTGCGGGACGCTCTGAAGGAGATGAACGCGCACTGGGATCGCTTGGGCACTTCGCTAGAAGAATGGAGGGAGGAGCTGCAGGGAGCGCTGATGCAGTGCCAGGTGCTGGAGCAACACAACGTTTGGCAAACAATGTCATGTAGGACCGGTGCTCAAGTAAACGGCAATTAAAAATGTTTCCCCTCAGGAATTCCACGAGATAAGTCACGGTTTGCTGCTGTGGTTGGAGAACATCGACCGCAGGAGGAACGAGGTGGTGCCCGTCCCTCCCAACCTGGACTCGCAAACGCTGCAAGCTCATTACAGGACACTCACGGTACGTTCACAACATCTATTGCTGGCCTTTTCTTTTTTTTTTTTTTACGTTCACAACATCTATTGCTGGCCTTTTCTTTTTTTTTTTTTTTACGTTCACAACATCTATTGCTGGCCTTTTCTTTTTTTTTTTTTTTTTTTGACTCAACTTGATCTTTGTCCACCCGCAGCAAATCAAGCGTGAGCTGCTAGACTCGCAGCAGAAAGTGTCGTCCCTCCAAGAGCTGTCGGCTCAGTTGCTGGTCAGCACGGCGGCGGCGACGGCATCGCTCCAGCGCTCCTCGGGCGGGGAGTGTCTGGAGGCACAGGAGAAGGTGCACGTCATCTGGAACAGGTTACGTCTGCTGTTGCGCGAGGTCGACGCCGACCTGGAAGAGCTTCGGAAGCGGCTGGAGATCCCGAGCTCGCAACAGGTGTGGACGACGGCGCCCTCCAGTGGATGGAGGCCGATTGTCGTATGAATGGAAACTTGACACTTTTGGTGCTTTCTTTTTTTTTTTTTTTTTCAGGAATTCTCACCACTGTCTATCGGCGAATCGGACAGCGCTCTTTCTGCTGCGTCGGCGTCAAACATTCAAAGTTTACGACCATTGGTAAAGTCCTTTCTAATCAGCAAAGCAACATGCTTTTTTATTTTATTTATTTTTATTTTATTTTGGGATATGCTGCTTTCGGCATGATGAACCAGCAAGCTAATGCACAAGAAAACCTGGCTTTTCTTTTTAGACTTTTTACCGTGTTGTAATATTTCTGTAAGAGGAATGGAGAAGCCAGATTTCTTGCCAATCAATCACATCCTTGATTTATGACATTACTGCTTTGTTGACAATTGTTTCTCTGCGGAAATGTTTTTTGGCTTGACTTTTTTTTTTTTTTTGTCCTCATTTGCCTCTTGACTGAAACATTTCTTTTCTTTCTTTTTTTACGCCTCCCTCCCTGCTCATTACGCCCTTCAGCCCCGAGGCAAAAGTAGTCAGGCCCAGCCCGGACCCCTCGAGAGCGGCCCGAGCCACAGGTACCTTGAGCACCCCTCCTTGAGCTCTACAAAGACGGAACCGTGATGGAACCCAAAACGCAAATGTGACAAATCTAGGCTACGCTTGGCGTGATTCGATTCTTTTGCGACTCGGCGTTCCACGGTGTCCCGCTTTTTCTAGAGGTCATGCGACCGGTTCATAAGCGATCGGGGAGAAGCCTCCCGTCAGGCTCTTCTCTTTTCGCCTTTTCTATGTTTTCTTTCACTTTTCTGCTTGTCCCCATGCCCCCCCCCACCCCGACCCGCTGGATGGCAACACCTATTTTGTTTCCCTTAATGTTTCCTCTCATTCTTTGCAGGATGTGATGCAATAATTGTCTAATTTCCCCTCGTGCGCCCACCTTCCTTTCCTTTTTCCTAACTCCCTCGCCTTTGGTTTCATTCAAATGCCCCCAAATTTGAACACGAAACCACATTCCTCATATAGCATCTGTTGCATCTAAAAATAACATCAAAGGAGACCAATTGTTCACTTGAAAATTTAAAACAAACACCTCAAGAAATGTCTCTGTCAGGCAGAAATGTCGTATGTCCAAATATGGTTAATTTAATTTATTTTTTCACAAATTAATACGATTGGTCTTTCCACTATTTTGTCAGTTGTTTTTATGCATAATTAACCCCCTTTTAAGTGTTGAAAATAACTTTTGTTTTTAAAACTCTTCCCTCGCTCTTCAAGAACAATGCAACATTATGTCATCTCAAGATCCATAGTCAGTTTTTTTTAAGACAATAACAACTGAAAATACTTATCTTGGCTACATTTGAGTAAGCCTATTTTGTTCAAAATGGACCGGTCAGCCACCAAGGTAAGTGCTTTTTTCAAAATCATTTCCGCCTGCTATGTCTTAACGACATTGTACAGACGCCTTTATAAAATCGCATTTCCCAGAATATGTTTCCTTTCATGAAAAAAAACGGCAGCCGGCCTTAAATATGAGCCCACATTTCGACACCTATTGACATAACAGTTTGAAGATAATGTTGCAGACGCACTCTTTTCTGCTATCTGAGGCATGTGTCACAGTGCGCGTGTATACGAGTGAGCTGATTGTAGCGGTAAGAACATGTCGTCCTTCCTCCTGATTCACGGCACTAACGAGAGGAAGGATCCAGACAGACTGCTTGCGTCTGGACAATAAGAACACATGACGTTGAACTCTCAAAACACCACTTCCTCCCACTGGCTCTTCCATGTGTGACGCTTGTGCTTGAAATCTTTGTGGTTTGTGTCTACTGGTCACATGTAGGTGTATGTCTGTGTGTGTGTGTGTGTGTCTTATTGTGTCCAACTTTGGTCAGGAAAAGCAAAAATTAATATTGTATAGTCGCTGCATAAGGTCATCCAACAGGTTAGAAACTTCAAGTTAAATGAAATGAGCGGAATGTTTAATGCAGTTCTTGTTGTCTCTCAGGTGGTGATTAATTAAAATGAACTGTCCAAAGTGTTTAGGAGATAAGGGAAAAATGTTATTTTGGTCAGAAATGCCTCCATTGAAACAAGTTTACTGCCCACAGTAATGCTTTGCAAAGACTTGAGTGCTTGACTCCTTTTTCTGCATATCCTCCCTCCCAGCCGCAGGAGGTCACCCACCGGCGCCGCTGGCTGCGTTTCCTCCCGTTCTGACCTTTTGGACGGCGTCTCGTCGCCGTCCTCCCCCTCCCCCAAGCAGCCGTCCTTTATACAGAGGGTTCTGCGGGCGGCGTTGCCCGTGCATCTGCTGCTCCTCCTCCTCATCGCACTGGCTTGCATGGTACCAATGAGCCAAGAGGACTACAGTTGTCACCATGCCAACAACTTCGCCCGCTCCTTCCACCCCATGCTTCGTTACACCAATGGACCTCCACCCATATAGCTGCTTTTTTTTTGTAATAACGCTTTGCCAAGGACTTCTGTGAATGTGCTCTTTTCACTCTGTGCCCTACACCAACATTATATTATAACCAGGATGTGATACAATAGTCCGGCCCCTTAAGGCATACTAACGAACCTTCATGAAATATTTTTTATTTTGTTAAATGTGTACATATATAGATGTAATTATGAAGGTTGTCATTTTTTCCATTTATATACACTCAATGGGAGCCAAAGTCGTCCACTCTTCCTAGTGCTGCTATTATTTATGTTCAGCTATGAAGATTAGTAGTCAAGTGTGAGACAGGTTAGACCTTGACAAACAAACAAAACAGGAAACAGCCACTCGGAAAAATATTTTTTTTTTTAAAAACGTGACGCTAATCACATTAAGTGTATTGACGTTTACGGTTTGAAATGACACGTATGTTCAAATAAATAACACATCGACGAGTATGTTTAAAAAAACACAGCGCTGATACTTCCGGGGTGTAAATAAAGTTGTTGCGCTTCCGGGAACAAATACCCGGATATCACGGCCCGTTTAATTGGTAGCCCGGGATGTGCTAACATCGTGTAGTTGGCTAAGAACGTGTCATTTGTTCTTTAGCCCTAAATTTTCAATTTAATTCGTCTAAAATCAATTCCCTGTCGGTTGTATGAATTTTGTTTTTTTTTAAAGAAGCGTCCGAGCATTGGCTGTTTGAGAGGTACGACACTGACAAACTGAAAAGTCTTGAGTTTGAGCCATGACGGCTGACATTTCCCCGCCAAACGTCAAAGCTTGTATTCCTGTTTTATTTTTAGTATTTTAAGTATTAAATTGATCAGCGCAATTGTGAAAAAAAAAAGTTTTTTCGGGAAAAAGTTCTTTTTTATCTGTGTTCGCGCATGCACTTGGAACTCCCCCAAGCCAAACAATCACTGGTTGTGAAGCTAATGATGCTAATCTGCTTTTGTTCTTGTCATAATTAGCCTTGACTAATCAGGACAAAACACGACGATGTAAAAACTATATATGAAAATTGTTATTTATGTTTGTACAGTTTGCTAATACTGAATACTCTTTGCAAATAATAAAAATGAAAAAAAAAACTAAGAATAAGTTGTGTTTTAAAGAATAAGAATAGTTGTTTTTTTTGCTTACAAACTTCCACAATTGGAAGGAAGCTCTGGAGTGACATAACAGCCAAGTAAGTAAAAGTATAATCTCTTTTGTTGTTATGCAAGTCAAGGGGGTGAACTATAAGAATAAGAAATCAGATTTTTGCTAAAAACTTGAGCTTGTATTTTAAATACATATTGGCTATCCCTATGATGTAGTGAAGAAAAAAACTATATTAAACACGTATACAAATTATTAACATTTTGACGCATATTCATGGCTCAAACTTGTTTATTTTTTCCCAAGTAAATGTTTACAGACAAGATATTTAAAATTCCAAATACATTTTTTTGTCAATCAATGAATACTTTTTTCAGCACATAATCGTGTTAAAACGACAGTAAGACCAGAAATCAACAATTAATAAAAACAAGTGCAAGTGAACAAATCTACAAAGTTTGTCAATGACTTGAAGCTGTGTAACTTGCAGATGTTTGTTTTTTTTTTCTTTTAAATCCAACATTGCGACGGACAGAAACACAAAACACTGTGAACAAGATATGGTTTTCAAATATAATCAAACCGGTAATAGTGTAGCAAACGTTAGACATCAGACACGCTGGTACTCAGCTGGCAGGTAAATAACCAACACGTAATTAGTCACAGCTTATTATGCAAACAAATGAAAGTAATGCCCAGTAGCCCCTTCAAGCTAAGAGGAAGTGCACTTTGGTTGAATGGGAATCAAAATGAAAGAAAAAAACATGAATTTCAAATAGTGCAGTTGGCACTTAGGAGAAGCCGAGTGAGCAACGGTTGAAACGTCAAAGAGCATCGAGTGATGTCAAAGTGATGTCAGAAACGTATAAATAATCATCGAATGACCTCCAGCGCAACACTGATCTTTTGTCTCGTCTTCACAGGATTTCCGTGCAGTCGGGGCGGGAGCCTCCGAACTGCAGCACGCCTGGACACGGGGGCCCTCTGCTCATGCTCTCGTGGGCGCTGCGGCCTCCTGAACTGGAGGTGGCGCCGTTGCTGCCGCTAGGAGGCGTTCGCTCCGACTGGGACCAAATCTGCGTGGCTCTGACGGGACGGTGGAGGCGGTGAGCGTCCAGCATCTCCAGCAGCAGGTCGTACAGTGGCACTTTGTTCTTGCACTTCATGCTGTACAGGTGCTCCATGCCTTTGTTACTGGAAGCGTACATCAAAACTCAAAATAAGAGCTTACTATAAAGCAAATTCCGAAACTATTATAATCCTGGTTAGTGAATTGATTATCGATACAACCATCCCCATTGAAAAGTAGAAAACCAAAAAGTATCTTTCACCTCATGTGTCTGATGTGAGAGAGGAGGAGGAGCAGCTGGGCCTGGCGCCGGGCCTGCTGCTGCACCGAGCATCCTGATAGGCTGATATGATGTATGAGGGCGTCCGTGATGGTGTCCAGCATGCCCTGCACCGCCGCGCCGTCGTGGAGCGGCTCCATGGTGCCCGTGCAGAACGCAAAGGCGCCTGAACGGAGACAGAATCACGCGACCAGTGAGCTCTCTGAGAAGTTTTTTTTCTGTTCTTTGAATGCCAGCCATCTAGTTTGAACACCGCTTATCGTGTGTTAAGTTGTCACCAATGGCCGGCGGCATTTTGCAAACTGCCGATGGACGGCTCAGTCATTCAAATCATATCTAAGAAGCACAATGACGATCTTTGAATTCTAAATGTTGCTCCTTATTTAGATTGTTAACTTTAGTAATTGGGGTGGTTTGAGGAAAGCATGTCGCGGTTGTGTTTGTTGCGTAGATGTTCTAAATTGCTACGTTTTAAATTGCATGTATTCTTTAAGTGGATGATGCACCCAGTGACTACTAATTGGGTCACGCTGTCTATTAGAAGGAGTGCAACTATTTGAGGAAGTAGTGCAGGAAAGTTTCTATAAAAGGTCAAGAGCGGTGGCTCGGATGCCCACGCAGCAATCACAAGTCCATCCGGCTCATGCAGCTGAGTCGCCAGCGTCATCTCTTTGGTATTTTCGCTTTGCCGCTCCCGCCGAATAGCTTCATCTTTTCAGCGAGCTCGACCTTTATGCGCGCGCTGCCACGTGTTGCCGTGGCAACGCTCGTCAGCCTCACCGCCGCCGACGGGCCTTTCCGGGACACCGTGTTCGCGCTCGCCGCTGCGAGTCTGTGGGTGTCGTCGGGGCGCATCCACTCTCGAGATCGCAAACAATCAACAAGGAACACGTGTTCTGATGAGATGCATCTGTCGCCCTTCAAATGGAAGCGATCAGCTCACCGGAGTTGAGCAAGATGATCGCTTTGAGGCATACGAACTCCTCGGGTTTGAGTCTGAGCATGCGGAAACGAGAAGCGGTGGCCAGCAGCATGTCGAAGATCTCCGCCATGCCTTCCACGCAGTCGCCTTCACTCCTGCGCAGCACAAAACAAACATCCCGGCAACGACTCATCCTTGAAGTGATCAACAATTACCTCCAGTAGATATATTAACTGCTTAGCTTCCCTCAACGAGGAATACGTAAACCGACATTCAGGCAATATTTGCAGCATAAAATATATCTGCATGAAATTGGTGAAAAATTGGCGATGGCTGGTTTATAACACGCGTGGCAAGTCATTGACAAGGACGAGTTTGCAGCCGCAATTTAGCTCTTACGGCGAGTCTTTCTTGTTCTGTGACGGTTTCGCCGTCAGGATGCCCCGTGGCACTAGGCTGCCTCTCGCAGGTTCGTCTTGGTACTACGGCAGACATCCAGTGACTCACAAATCTTGGTGAAGATGTTGGGAGGTCACGGTGTGCTTTGTTGGTCATCAGGAGGACTCAACACTTAAGAGCAGTGAGAACGTGCGGCCCCAAAAAAAAAATCTTTTACAAATTCCTGCCAAAATGGTTTGCGGTGGCAACTGGTGTGGTGTACACGCCTATCATTAGGACCGGTAAAAAGTCACTGGGGTGAGGTTGCAGAGCTGGAATAAGTTAGCACTTGGAAACATTTGCATAGCCACAACTTTGTTAACGACAGGGCGGAGGTTTCTTAAGGCGTTAGGTTGCTTCGTCACAGTTTCGGTTGGTTTCAATGTTGCGTGTCCTCACCTCAATCTTGCTTTCATTTTCATGGCATTCTTTCCTTAGTTTGCCTTTTATAAGAACTACTTTGGATTTGTTAACGTGTGAATGCGTGCTTCAGCGGCGCATCAGCCTCTTACTTTTGAGAGTCTCGGTTCAAATGGGAAAACTTTCTTCCATTTCCCAACATGCATGAGTGACAGTTAAGAGCTGTGAATGACGTTTTTTTCCCCCTCAATCAAAGTCCAAATAACGTGTCCCGATTTGGCGCTAATGGAGCCAACGGGCTTCGCTGCTCGACTTTTGCGCGCAGTAGACAAGCGGCGGGAGGTCGGATGCTATCAGAGTGGAGTTGGCGTTGCAGCTAAGGGAATGCGTCGACCCCGACCCGCTGCGTTTTAGTCATCACGTCCAATCTGGCAGGACACTTACACCAGGGGGCAGCTTTTTCGAGATAATACGCTAATCCATTTCCCGATCAAATGGGACCATCAGGCACAGCAAGGTAAAAGCTTTGTCTGTCTTCCCATGATTCATCTGTCATTTTTTTTTTTTTTTTTACAAAGGTAGAAGTGATGATTGGTCAGGTTGTTTACTCAGAACGCGGGAGGGGCTGAAGGGAGGAAACAGCCGTCCCTTCCATCTCTATTTCCTCGTCCTCTCAACTCACTCTCTCTCCGTCGCTATTCATTTTCTATCATTCTGTGCATTGAGGCTTTGATTACATCTGTCCTGGTTGTCAGCGAGGCTCTGTAATGATGCGGCCATGGGAGGGGGGTCCTCTCTTCACCGCGGGGGACACATAATTAGTCTTTCACTGTACGACACTGTATGACAAGACGTGTTGGGATGGCACAATGGCCGCCAAGGTGCGAAATGGAAAATCTACAATGCTGATGTGTCACTCTTGAGGTGTGTGTGAAAGTGTGATGGAGACGCGTCCCAGAAGTAGGCCAGTGCTCCTCTCCTCTTTTACCTGTCCAGAATGAGGTCCTGAGCAAAGATGAGCTTGCCTGGACAGTGGACGGACCTCCAGACGAGGCCGATCATCAGCACCTCCAGCCACGAGCTCTCCAGCAGCTGCACCTGGTCGTGCAGGGACAGCTGGAGGAAGCCTGAGCACAGAGTCACGTGACACACCAACGGCAGGCATACTTGACACTCGCCGCGTCCGTGACTCACGCCGAGCATCCAGACCAAACACAGACGTTTTCATCGGATGAGTAGTCACGGTTATTAACAGCGTTTAGCGACTTCTGCCTACTCGCTCCACACAAAATATGCACGCGTGCTGCTGCTGCTGCTGTTGTCTGGCTAAATGCAACCATGTGCAGTCGCTGTGTTGCCACAACAAGCGTTCTCGTCGGCGCTCACATTACCTTTGTTGTCCCCTCATTTGCAATTAAAACTGCAGCTTTCGGCGATAACACAAGGTGGTAATGCCTCAAATTGGAATTTATTCACTGAAGCGAGCCAAAGGTGACATTGGTGGTCCATTTGGGCTCTGCGGGGAGGGGACTTGCCCAATACTCCCAACAACCCTCGCAAAGATGATGACTGCAATTACCAGTGTTGTAATTGCTCCGCTTTCCTGTTTGCGTTTTACACGTGTCATTGCTTGAAGTTTGCCAGAAATGTTTGCTTATGCAAATACATTGATGCCTTCATCTACGAGTTGACGTGAACTCGGCTAGTAGTTTCTTCCAAAAATAAAACTTAATTGCGGTTCCTTCTGGTGTGCATGACCTCGCCACCGGGTGGCAGTACAATTCATGCCGACAAAGAAGACTTTCTTATGTAAGTGTTTTTTTAATTTTCCATTATGTCTTATCATCATGCTCGTGGACTCTTAAGCAACATTTTGTGGCTGTGTTAAATATATAACGGGTAGTCGAATAGTGAACTTGCGCTCGTATCCATTTTTTTTTTCAGTCTAAACTAAAAAGGTCGGCTTTTATTTTGAAAAACTCCAAAGTTGGCTCACTCATATCTTAAGGCGCCGTTGTATGGTTGAGAATCTCTGCCTTGTATTATATTTCTATCCAGTTAGTGCGTATTTCATCATCCCATACACATGTATGCTGTTTTGCGAGCTCTGCGCTAGTTTTTGGGCTTTACCTGGTAGCTTCTTGGCCCAGGCGATCATGTGGACCAGCTCCTTGTCAGCCATGCTGGTGAGCAACGTCATCATGGTGACCTCTGTGTAGGGTCGGCTCAGCTTCTGTCGGGAACATAATATCGGGGGTTCGGCCCCCTGTAGCAGGAGAAGCACCTGACGGGGCCCAAAACAAAACGCATTCTTCAAATTGAATGGTGGCTCCATCCGTTTACGCGTTCTTTTTGGACGTTTCTGTCTCTGTGTGATTCAGAACCTGGTCAGGAGGGATGTCCGTGACTGACGATCTTCCCCCACTGGCACTTCCGCCGCCGCTCTGCTTCCTCCCGTCCTGGGGCGGCGCTTTTCTATGCTCGGTCTCCTTGGTCGACTTCTCCATAGCGCCGGTCCGACGCTTGTCACGGCGTGTAATGCGACCGCGGTCTTTGCGCACACCTTGTGGAAACAGCAGTGTCGTACCAAATAAAATGGATTACCGTATTGCTTCAAATAGTGGCATCCACTCTAATAACACACAGCAGACACCTACTTTCTTTTTTCGCCCACAGATATAAACAGGTGACAACTGTAATAATCTGAGTTCACAGACAATATTGTTGACAAACGGACATGAAATAGTTAACCACTAAACCCATTTGAACTCGGTCGCTATCCAAAACAGCAGCACCTACCGAGGCACGTAAAGAGTCACAGATGCACCGAAGTGAGGAGTCTTACCGGCTGCCACTTGGATGTTTTAAACGACTTCCCTGCACAGTATGAAAGCAGTTATGTTATGTGGAAACGCCATCTTTACGGGGATCAGCCTTCCAGTTGACTCGCTGTGCTCACTCCACAGTTGTGAGCGTGCATTCTTGGGTTTCTCCAGTTTCATATGAAATATATTATTTACTGTATTTAACCAAGAAAATAATCAAACTAAGTAGTATTAATAAGGCCTCCTCACTAACAAATCTGTTGGGTAAATAAACACTCCTGGACACTACATGAGGAAATCGTGAGATACAGTGGACCCCCTCTCTTTGCAGAGGATCGGTAATAGCGAAATTTTATTAATAGCCCTTATTGATGCTTTTCTCCTATTAGAGCTGGGCAATTATGGAACAAATAATAATCAGGATTATTTTTGGTTGCTATATCAACTCCTAAAAGTCATACTAAAATAATAATCTAAAAATACCAGCCATCACTGCTGTGCACACGTTGGCCTCCTAGGGGGCAGTGTGGTTAAGTGCATGAAGTGCACACTTAGAAGAATAGAAGAAGAAATTTGCGCTTGTGATAATTCATTTTTTTAGTCAATTGAGAAGTATATGCACTTGTGCGTATTTTTCATGTTCCCTGAGTTTGTGTTTGAATATTTATTTGACGGACTATCACTTCCTGAGGTCAACGCTAATTTCCTGTTAGCATGTCAATGGGAGTTTACATTCACTTTAGCATTAGCAATTTCAATGTGATTAAAATGAAACTTTGCATTATTTAAATATATGATGAGTATAATTATGTTAGTGGTGTGTTTATTTTTACAGTAAATTCCAACGGGGTCATCATGGAACATGTTAAAAGGACTTTTTTTGTTTTTAAGAAACCGACATTTAGAACACATTTCAATTTTTATTAATTGCCCAGCCCTAACTCCTAATAAATACTTGCTTCTCACTGCAGTTGAGAAAATAAATGCCCCCTGTAACTATTTGAGCAAATATGCTCTCTATAAGATTGTGTTTGTAGAACTAAATGAATCCAACTTCTCGATGCTTTACAGCCATTAGAGAGTGGGTGACATGGTCTTGAAATAAAAGTCAGCAGGCTTGCAGCACATAGTTTTAAGAGATTCAAGAAGTATGAAAACAAAAGTGTGGGTGTGCACTCATCAGAGCTCGTACTCCTTAAGAGGAAATCACTTCAAGGTTGAAGTTAAACTTAGCCTGAAGAATGCCAGTGGATGCACATTTTTGTGGCTTTCGTAGTAGGAGCTTCTCCTACTCGCCATCACATGGACTTAATCAATAGTTAATAGAGAGAAAAATACGAATTTTTTGGGTGTTCCTGCCCACCTCCTTTCATCATGCCCACTTCATAACACTTCCTTAGTCGGCACGCCTGGCAGCTCTTCCTGCGATTCCTGTCAATAGTACACTGATTGGTTGCCGGGCACACGTAGTCATTGTGACCTGAAAATGGGAAAAAAAAATAAAATCTATTACAGACTAGAAGGGGCCCTGCTCCAGTGTTCAGTTCACGTTGAGGTTATTTAGTGTCCAGGAACACTCCATTCCCGTTTTAAATGGATCTGTGATGGAGGAAATTAAAAGGTGGCATCCTCATCTTTGTCATCGCCATGGAGACTATTGGTTCCTCTGACCGTTCTTTGCATCAATATGGCGTCACAAACATGACTAAGCCACACAGAGCAGATGGAGCTTTTGGTTTGTGCAAGCGCAACCTGAGGGAGGTTGGACACTCAAAGTAAGTCGGGCAAATATTTTTGGCTTCTTTGTTTTGTGTCATGCGGCAACCTGTTGGATTTCTGATTTGGACAATCGGATTTCAACAGCCACGCTTCTTTTTCTCTGTAGAGCAGAGATGCTGTATTGTTAGAAATGTTAGCGACATGAATAAGTCACGCTAAAATGAAATTATTATTCGGATCCTTGTTCCTGGTCCCGTCACATGGGAGCAACTTGTTGCTAGGCAGATTTCTTTTTTTCAGTGACAAGCTGAGGGTTGAAAGTAGAATTCCCATTTATTTTTGTTTGCATAAATTTGTGCCTACCTTGAATGCTCCTCTTAAAGAAGGCCTTGCATCCCTCGCAGGACCAGACCCCGTAATGGTAGCCCGAGGCGTAGTCGCTGCACACGGCACAGAAGCGCGTCTCCTTGGCCATCTCGAAGACCCCAATGGCGGCGGCGGCGGCCTCCGAGCCCCCCAAGACGTACGCCTCGTCACTCGCGCCGCACTGCTCGTCCCTGGACGCCTGCTGCTGACTGACCGCCTCGCTGGACCTGCCACGGGGTTGAGGTGTCTTTACGTTCTCATTTTGTTGATTCGCAATGACACCGTTGCGTTCCGTTCAAAGATGACTCGTACGTTAAAGCAAAAGCACTTTCGGATTTCATTTGACACGTTTGCAAACATTTGACATGTTGTCCCTGGCTCAAGGTCCTCGGATTGGCGCTTAATCTCTGGAATTAAAAAGCAGCTCGATCCCGTCCGCAGTGATAGTGGCCATGTTTTGAATCAAGTCAAAGATTAAACTAACAGTACTGTCGCATTCCGTAATTAGTGTGTGCGTACAACTGCCGGGGTCACTCACTGTTTACAGTGTGTCGTTTTGGTTTTTTTCCCGCAAGCTGTCCTTCAGCTAACAAGATAAAAACACTTGATTTTTCAAAAAGGCGAGTAAACTGTTGTATTGGTCGTTTTGAGTTGCATAATCACCAAACCGTAATCAGAGTTGCGGGGGGAGGCGGGGTCACCTCCCACCCAATATATGGCGAAACAGACAAAGAACTTGGCAGACAATGAAAGCTGAAGAGAGTTGGGTCTCACCTGTAGATGGGCGTTGAAGTGGTTTCCAGATAGTGATGGCCGGGGGGGTGCATGAATGGGCTGAGTCGAGGGCTGGTGGGCACAAACACGAGGGGGCTTGTGGGCCCGCTGCCCAGCGATTGGAGGCTGCCGTCCGAGGGCGATCCGTGGGTGTCCAGGGGCGCCGAATAGTAGCCCGGCACGGGGTGGCTGTAAAGCGGCGTTTGGGCCGGAGCCGGGGAGGCGTAGTCGTACGTCCCCTCCAGGAAGTCCACCGTGGCGATCCCTCCGGACCCCCGGCTCTCTTCGGGGTACATGCCGCTGAGGGGGGCGCGAGGCGGGGGCGACGGGCGCAGTGGGGACAGGTTCTCCAGCTCTGGGGCGGCCGTGCGGATGCCGGGTCCCGGCGGCGCTCCGCAAGGCTTCCTGCTCTTTGCCGGGCTCTGCCTGAGCAACATCACAGCACAACAGTACTGATAAGCAACATGATTTAGACTTGCTCTCCCCTTGCCGGGGAGAGGGGGGTGGTGGGGGGGCAGGAACGAGTGGCGCTCTCTCTCCACTTCCACTGTCTCTCGCGCGTATACAGATGTGAGACACTTCTTCTTGTACTTTTCCCTCAGGGATGGGCAACTTAAATGATAGAGGTGGGGCGCACAATTTTACAGAAGCACTACTGGGGGGTGCATAGGACCATGCGCTTCCTAACCAGATCTATGACAAAAAAATACGATATTAAATATTGACAAAATGAGTGTCGTCCTGCGGATAGCAAGAATCCAACAGAAAATTAGTCAACACATTTTTGCAATTTTTCTTTTTATTTGAATTGAAAGTAATCTTATCTAAATTATTTTTTTTGTCTAATGCCGAATCGTCCCTCGTGTTTTTTCTGTATCTATTTATATCGGTATATATATTTTTTGGAACCCCCCAAGATTGGCTTGCCTCCAAAAGCCCCCCCCCCAAAAAAAAGGATAGAAATCAATCTGCGTTGAATGCGGGGGTCCACTATAGTAGAGGAAACATCTAATTTATTTACATTTATAATTCCCCTAAACCCCCCAAAAAATCCCAAACTTTTTGTTGTTTTTTTTTTTTGGGGGGGGGGTCAACAAAGGGGCCACTCAAAGTTGTGGACCCAAGGGGCCCCCAGTTGTACATCCCTGCTTTTCCTGCGCCTCCTTAAACTCCTAGCTAACCGGACCCCCCAGAAGACGACTCCCAACCTCCTTTCCTGCCCTCCTCTAATGTGTAGGAGGGATGTCTAGTCAGGGTGGGAAAGAAATACACCAAGCTGAACAAAATGGAAGGAGTGCTTCCCGTACAACTTGACTGTCCCGTCCCACGCCACCACATCATCTCCTCCTCTTCCGCCACCTTTCTTTAACGCAGGAGAGGATGCACTCGGAATATTCATGCTTCATTTAGCTGATCTTTGTCATTGACGTACAAGCGGGCGCATTATTGAACACACCTGAGACTTCGGTAAATCAAATCCCAGCGCAGACGTGGGGGGGGGGGACAGCGGCGTTCAAACCAAACGGCCTGAAAGCAACAAGACGACAGAAGGAGCCGCTCACCTCTTTAAACGACAAGCGTCCTCTCCGCCGCTGGGCTCGTTTCGTTCATCCCTCCGACTCGTGCTCATTCAGCTGGACTCGCTGGGTAAAGTGGAAACAGTTGGGAGGAGGGGTAAAAAAAAAAAAAAAAAAAAAAGAGGATAAACAAATTAAAAGATGCAGTCAAATCGATGGAGGCGGTGCGTTTGAGCGCCAGGTCACCATAACACAGCAAACAACGCATGAGGTCAAATCTCATTTCGCCAGCCAATAATTACACAATCCACTCGCAATGATGGAATCAAAGAGATACTGAGTATTTTGTATTCGTCATCATTTCGGAACATTTAATACCGCTTTGTTTGGACAACTATGCCGCCACCGAGCAAACAGAAGGGCTAGTCGTATCAACGCAAAGTTGCTGTGCGCGTCAGGAGTCCTTGCATGTTTCGGTGCCACATGTCAAGGTAAAGAAAAAGCCTTGCGCTGCCGAGAAGCAGCAACAAGCTGTAATAAGGCTGCTGCGTCAACCCTGCCAGAGATTACAAATACAAAAACAATCCGACGCCTGAATTAAAATGTGTTTATTTGCATGCTCGCTTACCTGTCAGCCACGGCGTTCAAATGCGAGCGTGGAAAGCGACTGCAGACCTCCAGCGAGGGAGGAAGAGCTCAGCATTTGGCACAGGCTTCATTTTCCCATCTCTTTCTTGAGTAAACAGCCCCATTTTCAGAACATGTCAGGTCAAGTGGAAAACAAGTAGCCCTGATGATGATATATATATTTCATTGCATTTCCCCAGAGGGGGACAAAATGAAGTCGTATTAGATTGCAAGAAAATACAGGGAGCCAACTAAATCACCTAATTGGCTCATTTAGGGCCACTTAAAGCTCCTTTAGCATTGTCATGCACGTTTTGCATCGACAGCTGTTTGGCGGGCGACGGAGTCGAGTCTAACCTGACCTAGAATAAGCAGGAGGTCAACATGTCGACTGTAACGCGAGAGTCAAAACACTACTAGTGAATATTAATGCGGCATTTGTGTCACTTTTAGCTTTCACTACTTGGCGGCAGCGTGTCTACGTAACACTTGCGATTTTTGTCTTGACATCAAAAAGTGCTACTTTCGTAAGAGTGAATTTGGATGCAAATGAGGTCAATATTAGAGGCCGTATTTCATGAGTGTAAATGACAGGAAAAGAAAACTCCAGTCGCTGCGGCTCTTTATTTGATGAAAAAGCATTCATTAGAAGGATAAGATCGCACCAGGAATCGATAAGGGCTCCGGTGTGCAGACATGCATTTTGATCACTTGGAGATTTGGCGCTTTGTTGCGTGCAAGAAACAAAAGCATGTTGCTTAAGTCCATAATGCTGACCCCAAACACACACACAGGGTTGGGTGAATGCATGACAAGGACAAACAGTACAAGTTCCTAATGTCGTCTACGTGTGGCAACATGGGTCAACAAAGGGATTCATTTGCAGACTTACAATATTTTAAGTAAGAGAAAATAAGCATTTTCGATCAATTTAGTGCATTTCGTTTTATACATCTTAGTCAAATTTAATGAAAACAAGATGCCGTAGAAAAGTGTAATCTGATGTTTACTTTTGTTAACTTTATTACCTGCAAGCATTAAGACATAGCAAACATTTTACAATGTTTAGTTTAGTTTAACACACTCTACCCGCTCTGTAGCAATAAGCAATTAATCTAACACGAAATATATTTTTAAAAAAAATATTTGGGGAAATTTCATTGGATGATCTTTTTTTTTAAATACATTTATTTTAAGAGCTAAAATTAGAATCTCCACACTCTTCCTTTGACACTTTGTCTAATTTATTTTACAGCGTCATTAATTCAGCATTCAGGATTTCATGAAAATGTTTAAAAATCTCTTTCAAATAATCACTTTTTTTGGGCCATTGCCAATTGAAAGAATAAATGATAACTAGATTTTACTTTAATTTGTGGGGGGGGGGTCACATCTCTTAAGTGTGTTCAAAAATGACATCCTGAGAGAAATGAAAATGTAAAATTTTGTTCAGTGCTTAACAACAAAACAGTAACGTGACAATGACATCATCATGATATGGCTTGAAGACGAGAGTTGATCATCGATTGTGAGGTCAGTCTTGCTGATCCGAGTGTGGGCTGTAGAACTGAATCACGGCATACTTTCCGCTCGTCATCCAGTCGGGGTCTTGAGAGCTCAGCTTGGTTCCCTGGCCTGGCTGCAGACCCACTTGAATGTTAGCCTTAAGAGTCCTCAAACTGCACAGCGGCGCCGGTCCAAATCCTCTCAGCGCCGTGTCAAAGTCCACTGTGTGATCCCAGTCGCGATCTCCTGCCAGCTTCCTGTAGTTGAGATCGCCTTTAAACAGCACCAAGTCTGCCGCCTGCAGATTGGCGTACAGGTCCGGAGCGGCGGCCGCCATGTCACAGAACTCGTTGGGGAGCGTCCAGAAGGGATTGTCATGATAGGACCAGACGCCCTCCTTCACGTATTGCTGCCACCGTGCCCCTCTTTGAGACATCCACCTGTGATTGGCCGCCGTGGTCTGCCGAATGGTCCAATGAAAATCCTCAAGCGTCACGTCCGAGACGAACCAGGGGAAGGATTTGCCGTGGAAGCGGACTTCCGCGGCCAGACCGGAGGACACCAGGAAATCGGCCAGGACCAAGTCGGTGACCAACTCGAAACCAGCGTTATCCAGAACAAAGTCCACTCGGATGGACCTCCTTTTCCCCGACTGTCTCTGTTGCCGGGCAGAAATGAGCGTCGACCACGCGGCGTCAGAGTCGTCCACTAAGATGAACATCTGCAAGGTGACTAAAGAATCGATGGGACTGATCTTCTGCGAATTGTCCATGCCAGCAGAGATGGACAGATCGCATTTGTTCCCCCAAAGACAAACCTTTAAAGAATCAAGTAAGCATGGTCAATAATTTTGCATTAAATGTGAACCAATTTATTCACTTGCTCTTTGTAAATTATGCAAAGATTGAGTAGATATTCTTTTTTTTGTCGAAGTGAACTTCTGGGTTGGAATACCACTTACTGGGATCATGTTGCGTTTTAATTCACTTCAACAAAAAAAAAAACAATATAACCAAATAGACATAGGAGGTCTGGCGCTAAAAATATTTCTAAAATGCTGTTCGGAGAATGTACTGACCTGTAGCAGTTTGTTGAAATACTCCTGAAGCTGTTTTTCTGTGATGTCTTCCATTTTGTTGTTGAAGCCCTCATAGTACGTGCATAAAGCCATTATAGCCTGCTGAGACTCAAAGAAGCTCTGAGTCTTCCCCTCATTGAAGACGTCGTAGCCACTGATGGGAGGGCTGTAAAAAGCAACATCATCTTTTACCGACCAGCCTTATGTAAATAATAACATTGTGTGTGTGTGTGTGCGCTTCTCACTTGAGCCAGAGGGCCTCCCGTATCCTGCGGTACATGTAGCACTCCACATACAGCCATGGAGACTTGAACCAGCTGACCACCTCCTGGCCCCCATGTTGTCTCTGCAGGTACCGGTTCCAAGCGTCCGCGTCCTCCAGGTCGTCCGTCAGTTCCAGTATGGGTTTGTCTGTTTGCAGCTCATTCCTCAGCTTGGACAGCAGAGAAATGGTTTGCTTCTCTGCTTGGATTCCCTCCTAACGCCAAGAGGTCACACAGCAGGTCAGATTTTCACTTTCATTACAATAGATGCAACGTTTGAACCATAAATGGACTATAATGTTGACACGTGAGCTATATTTGACCTTGTCGAAGCTTTCGAATGCATGTGGACAACTCCTCACACGATTGATTCATAATACTGACAAGTTTCATAATTGGACATGTGCAATGAATTTTAGAGAGGTTGATGTGAAGTTTTTCACCCAAATTTCCCCACCTTTTTGGAGTACTGAATATTGCCTTACCTCACCATATTCTTCAAAAAACTTGTTTTTGTTGCGATGGATTGTGTCTATGACTTTAGTGAGGATGGTGGGCAATCTGTCTCTCACAGTCAAGTAAGCAAACGACCTACAAGGAAGAAGATGCACAACATTGCATTTAAATGCCAACTCGGGGCACCAGACCAGCACAGCTCAGGTATGTTTGCACGAATATTTTACTAGCACATTTGTAAGATTACGGACATCAATATTTGGACTTGCGTCGCATTAACAGCCAGTCGTGTGGCGCAACACTGGCAGCTAAATGCTAAAGCTACTTCTTCTTCGACCACGTTCGCGTCCACATTAATTACGCGTTAATAAACAAAAGTTAATAGGTACATTGTTGATATTCACGACGACGTATTTCAAGAAGCTGTCAACATACCCAACTACTTTAGCTGACAGAGAAGGAGGAACTACGTCGCCGGTCTGGTCGGCCGCCATGATTGGAGGCGCTTCCTCATTCAAAGACAACTTTATTTAACAGTGCGTAAAACAGAAGCGTCGGCAGTTTTATGTTAACATTAATCATTCGGAAAATATTTCTAATATTTTGTTGACGTGGAATAATCTAATTGCTTAGGACAAATAAAACTACTGTTGTTTGCCTTTTTTTGTTCTAAACTTACAAACGCTTGACTTTTTGCTTTTATCATGCTTTGCTGCCATCTAGCGGCCAACAAACATGTAGCGTCTGAAAAAAATTGAAACGTTTGTTTGTTTGTTTAATATTTAAATTACGTGATTACGTAAGTTGAAGTCGCTTAATAAAAGCGCTGCACTTCACATACATTTACGACCCACATCCTGAGGCAAACCGGGCTCTCCATGGCAACGGTTGCCAGGGAAACGTGGGTTGGCCCTATAAGGAAATTGCAGATTTTGAAGCCCTGGGGCTTTTTTTGGCGGGAAAGGAGGGACGATGGGGTACTGCTATTTTTTGTGAGGGTAAGAAATTCCCGTTGTGAAATGCACATGGATGTGTTCGACATCTTGTTTGCATGTATTTTATTTAACTCATGTTTTTGTAGAACTTCCAAATAGAGCCAACCATAGTAAGCAAATCATCCGTTGAAGAGCAGCACAATTCATGTGGGACTGGGACGTCCCTCGTCGCTCCCGAGTGTCTCTGCGTGACCAAGCGATTGGCCTCAGGCTACCCTGCCTGCTTGTCTAGAAAATATAGGCATATCAATTGATTCTGGCGCCGTCACTATGGGAACACGCCGGCCCATTGTCAGGATGTTAGGGGGGCCTTGAGTGTGGGAGTCCAGCTGCGTCCACCTCCGGTGTTCAGCCACCACCGGGCCGGCCTCCCTTCCCCCACCGGTCTGCAGCCCAGCCGGATCTGTTTGTTTTTTGTTTTTTTCAACCGAGAGAGGAGTGACTCACCACTCCGGTTTCCAAAGGACGCGGAGTGGGGGGAGGGCGGCAGTTGAACGTGAAAGGTCCTGTTTAAACAGGTGTTCCGGCACATGCTTGTGGCGTTGACCCGGTTGCATCCGCAGCAAAGGAGCTGCTGTCACACAGTTGCGTGCTGACGTCAGGCTAATTTCACCATTCAGTACGCTGATTTCTCGCAGTCTATGCTGTTGGTTGTATGGCAGGATCCAAAATCAATTTAGTGGCGGGACGCTCATGCGTGACACTGTCTTCTGAGAGGTTTCAACAAGACACGAGTTAGCGGGTGTTAGCGCTTCAGCTACCTGCTGGGAGCCAGCCAGCATAAGTAAACAAGCTTCTTTTTTTTTTTTTGGTCCTGTTTCCATTAACATGTTTTGCACTGCTCCACCGGTGCATTTGTTTGCCAAAGATTTTGTGCGCCCACTTCCCTCACAGGCCTCCAGTCACGGACACGATCAGATGTTGTTTGTTGATAGGACAAACAACAGGGCCCCGCTTCACAGGACAGTCCCTCCCGCCCGTGTCTCCTTTTACACCCTCCACGACTTTTCCTGCCCGCCCAGCGTCCTGTGGACTCCCTGTCCTCAGGCTGAATGGCTCACTGTTTCACAAAAGAATAACGCCAATCAATGGCAGCCTCTGATGACAACACATGACTTCATTAATTGATTGTAAAGGAGGGGCCATTTCAGTGGAAAGTGCTCTCAGGGGCAAACTAAATTCAGGAGCAAATATCAGGATGGAACCAATGTCGAGCAGAATTTGTAGGTTAATGTTTTGTATTGCATGGTGGGACGGATATCAAAGGCGCTCGCTCCAGGGCTTTCAGCAGGGTATGCGCATACCGAAATTTGGGTCGAATTGGAGAATTTTCAGCCCCTTGTGATCAAATTGAGCAAAGGCCTCATTGTCGGATGTCTCTTAAAAATTCTCCTCAGCAACTTTCCTGCGGAGTACGGTGTGTTTTGGGATCTTTCCCTCCCCGATTGGCTCGAAAAACATTTGTAAAAGTTAAATCTATTCAATAGTCAGTTCAGTTCATACTTGTGGTGCGAATGGTTGTCTGTTACTTCACTGTAAAAACAACTTGTTTTGAGTGTGTCATCCATCGCAATATAAATCTCAAGAAGAGTTTGTAAGTGCAATGTAGTTACCAGATAAACTAATTTGTTACTATCTATTCTTCTTTTTATTTTGCAGCAATCTGGATGCCTGTGGTACCATGCAACCTTTCAAAGGTCAGTCTTGGTACTATAACAGACATTGGTTTGGGGGAGGAGACGTCTAATGCTGGTCATCTGGTGTGAGTCCACCATACAGGATCAGAGCAGTAAGAACACACTTTGCAATTGTTTCCTTGTGACGTGTTGGGTTCCTCCCCAAAAATAAAAAATAAATAAAAAAATCGGTTAACATGTTTAAAACTGCTATGTGTGTAGGTTCCTCTGCCCCTGGACCACTAATGTTTAAAAATGTCAATTCCCATTTTTTGTTTGGTTGTTTTGTTAAGTTAAAACAAAGATAAGTCTTCTTGCATACTATTTCTATATTGTATTTCTGGAGGCAGTCTGTGCATGAGAATGGATGCTCTTTCAAAAGCAAAATCAGCATGGAGTGGACAACTATTTTGTGCACTTTTCAATGCTTTTGGAGTCGGTCCAAACATAAAAAATTAAGTAAGTGGTAAAAGCAATCATATATTGTATACAGCAGAGTAGTTTGTGTAAACAGAATGAAGTTTTCTCAAACAGCACGTGAGGATGCGATGAAATCAAGACTCACATATTCGGTGTGTCTGTTGTCAATTTAATTTTACAGTTGCTATCAAATAATCTGTCCTAATTCAAATAGGCACATTGGGATAAATGTTGCGAATTTTGACCTATCCAATCTGAGTTTGGTACAGCAAGTCACTCGCATTTATCTGGCACAGTTGTTATGCTGGATTCCTTTCCTATCGCAACATCCCCATTTTTTAAACAGGCTTGGGACTGACACCGGTTAGGAATTGAACCCACGCCGTCCACACAACCGTTGCACAACAAGCAACCAAGTCATGATGCCTATTTTTATTAGGTCACCAATACCAAACTATTATGATCTGTTTTTTTTTATCATCAAGCAGATACAGAATGGCTTGACAAACAATAGCCTTTGAATTTGTTTGAACAAATAGTTGGTGTAATGTCATGTATAGTCAAGCGATAGGGACCAAGACTTGTTGCCTATAGCAAAAAGTTGGACAAAATCTCTGGAAATCCTGTTTTGTTTTGTTAGGAATAAATAACATACTGATGCATTGTATTGTATTTCACAAAAGTTAATTTGAAAAAAGTTACATAGATTAGGATTTTGAGATGATAAAATCTTAAATTGTAGGTCTCATGTTATCGTGTTAGCAGTTCAATTAATCCTAGTTCCATTCTATTAAATCGAGTGTCAAAGTATAACTTGCAAATTTGACCTATGTTAAATTTATTCGACCAAACTAGCAAAATAATGATTATGATCTGGACTGAACGACTGCTTCGCAGTCCTTTAAGAAATTGTACATATATTATTTAATTGAGCCTTAAAAACAGTGGCACGTTGTCGTTCAATGAATGAGTCACCGATTGTGCTAGCAGCTAGCATTTAGCCGCCTCGGCTTAAAGTCGCCGGCTCGTCTCCGCTGGGCTTTTTTTTTTTTGGGCTCCAACGGCGGTTTAAAACAACAACAAAAAAGGACAGCGCTTGGGCTGGTGGCGTGTGTGTAGGTGGGGGGCGGGGGGGAATTAACGTTACCGCGACCGCCCCCTTGGCCAACGGATCCTTGCAACGGTCGCGTTTGGCTGGGCTCCTTCGCCACAGTCATGTGATTGTAACGTAAAACCCCCTAACCGGAAAACAACCGACGACCCTCTCCGCCGCCGAACGAGCAGCTTCCAAAGCTGCTGGGAGCCCGGAGAGGACGGACGTGTCCCCGCCCGGTGACAAACGACCACAAAAACAAGCGGCGGTGGCGTCACGGCGACGACAATTTAGACGGACGAGCAGCGGATAAGGTAAAAAAAAAAAAAGGCTGGGGATACATGAACACACTCGTTGAGTGACTAGTTAACCACCGCTATTTCTCTTTTCTTTCTTTTTCTTTTTTTATTTATTTGAGTGTCTTCGCCATACGGAGAAGTTCGCGGTCGCTAGTAACCCCCATCCCCCTCGCGTGTGTGGGTCTGTCGGTGCGGGCGCGCGCCAGCCTCTGTACGTGGTTGTCTGCGTGCTAGCTGCGCGTGCGCGCACGTCCGCTTCTGGCGCTAGCTTGTAGCAAACCGAGAGGCGATAACGGGCAGGATGCGCGCCGCTCCAGACGGTGTCGTGTCCTGCGTTTCTGCGTGTCAAATCTGTCGTTCGGCTTCTTATTCCCTTTCTATCGCCTTAAAAAACACGTTTACATCCCTCACCTGCTGCCTGCGGGGATAAGTTTAAAGTGGTACTACGGAAGTGTGTGCTGCTCCACGTGTCTGCCTCTCAGCAGGGGCGGTGCTATGTCTCCTGCAAACAATTGTCTTTAACTATTATGACCAAGTGGAGTTCAGTCTTAACTGGTTCTATTTAATCAAGGAATCATGTGCACTTATTTAACTCTCAGGCAGGTGCAAAACAATATTTTCCCCTTGAGGGATTAAATTATGGATGCACAGTGGACTACAGTTTGGTGTCTGCCTCACAACTGAGAGGTCCTTGGTTCGAATCCGGCTCCAGTGTGGTGTTTGTATCTTTACCATCTGCTTTTGTAGGTTTTCTATACTCCCACATTCCAAAACTCTAAATGATAGATTTTAATTGACTACTCAAAATTGGCCATTAGTGAAAATGTTGCATGTGAAAGGTTGAGCCCAACCCCCACACACAGCAACAAACATTGTAATGTGTATTTTGATAAGGAAAAACTGCATTGAATAATAGTGCGCTTTATGAAAACACACAGTAATGACAAAAGTAGTATTTGTAATGTTATATGGTGCTGCAACGAACAGTTAATTTGATAAATGAAACTACGATTTTTGGGGGGGATTAAATGATAAAAGATGTCAAAGAAACCGTTGTTTTTTTTATTTCCATCCCTTAATGAAAAAACAACATTCATTCAAATTGACAGTGCAGAAAATTTGAGTTGCGATTTACAACATAATGTTTGTACATTTTTCTTTAGTCAGACACCAGTGTGTTTACGTCACCAATGTGTTTGGATGACGTTGATGAGTCTGTCACATCTGGATGGTGAAGATGCGCTATCATGCGCAGATATCAGGTACATATGCAATATTTGTCCACATTTGCAATAAGCCTGATTCTGATCTGAAGATTCCAATTCATTTAACCTTATTTAGTACTTTGGTCATTGAGTGTGTCATTCACTTAAAAAAATAAACACCCCCTTCAAATAAAAGATTGCCTAAAAAAAGAAATAAATTGGTGGCTATTTACCTCCTTGAGTCTGTTTGCACATAGACCTTGTCTTAAAGCATTAACTGTCGACCGCATTTCAACTCTGTTGTTACCCAAAACAAACTAGTAAACCCGTAAACACAGTCGGACTTGCTCTTGCCTTTTTACTGTTGCATAACATAAATGAAAATATTTTTATTACAAAAATACTTTCAATCGTACCCCCAGCCCCACCCCCTCGCAGATGAGTAAATAAGTACCACTGGCGACTATTTGTGGAAATCCGGTGAATGTCATCTTTGTGTTTTTTAGCAAGCAAAACAGATTAGGTATTCTATCAAAACATTGCCCTATTATGCAAAAACCAAAAGAGATTAATCATTGGATCAGAACTGAAAAAAAAAAATCTGTGAAAGCATTTATTCAATATTGGGAAATTCGGCTCAAGTCAAAGTTGCTGGTGCCCACTTACAGGAAGTTGCCGCTTTGGTTTTGGTCTGCTGGTCGCGTAAACAAGTCGCTTATAGACCTCACTATGGTGCCGTGATTGAGCCTTTGATGCTGCTTCTTCATTTGGCGAAGTGCAATAGTCAAGATTCTATGGTAAACTGTAAATCTTTGTGATCCAACAGAACATCGCAAAAACATTTCCCTGAAGTTTATTATTTGCATTAGTCGATCACCCAGGAAGTTTGTTGCAATGGCATGACTGAATAGAATGAACAGGTAATACTACCATGCGGCATAATCGAACGTGACGAGACGACTACCGTAGTCTCTAGTTGACCGTGAGAACTGTGGCAGAACTGGACAAAGACCGTTAAATGCCGGGTAAATGCCAACCTACGACCATGGAGTGCCCCCAATCAACTGGGAAAGATTCCAGCCAAGATCCAAACTCTCAATATTTATGTTTGTAGTGCCAAGAGGGTCCTTTATAAAACGATATTAAGCCCGTAAGCAAACACTTGGCCACAGTGGCAAGCAACCCAACAACACCCACCCCCCCCTTCACCCGCCCCTTTTAACGGGGAGGAGAGAGACCTGAGGGCAGCAGCGCGGCACTGCGGGTGTGCGACCATCTGGTGGAGGCAGATGGCAAGATGGGCTGTTGTGTACAATAAGTCTCTGGTTTAGAAGCTATGATTAACTAATGGCGTCTAATTCAACAGGACAGTAAATAATCAATGGCGATCAATGATGTTTGGGCCAACTGTAAATTAAAAAACAACTGCAGTTTGCGTGCCATGCCAGTAGGTGGCAGTAAGTACAGAAATGGTTTGAATTCCCTTTGTCAGCATACTGTATATGTCGTATGTGGATCAAGACAACTGGTCACAGTCGTGAAATACAAACACTATTATTAGTGCTCCTACTGCCCAGAGCTGGGCACTTGACCCTTTTTTTTTGCCGGTCAGTCCCCCACCCTCCGGCCGCAATATAGATACCCTTCAAATTGTCGACCCCCGAGGGCTGGACCGTGCCCAGCTCTGCTACTGCTGGTGATACCTCGTACAAGAACCGCGACTGCAAATTCAAAAACCAAAACAAAGGTTTTTATCTGTCTTTTCATCGTCAGGTGGTACCGAAATCGTTGACATGGCACGGTTGGATATTTTGCACATAGTTACTTGGATGTCTGTTAAAGTTTCCCGAAAGACATCAAGCATAGTGGGCGCCCAGTTTTACACTGCACGTTATCGTCCATCTCGTTCTGCCTTCCTGTATGGGGAAAGTGCCGGGCCGTCACCCTCCTCCACGAGGGGGTGGGGTGGTTTGGAACCAGTTCTGCCTCAGGAATGTGGGCCGACGCCCACTGCCCCGATCGTGTGATGGCCCCGAGCTGTCCCGGTCCTCCAATGACCTCTGAGGGTCAACTGCAACTCGTCTCGATTGGTCAGCGGGACGCATCGTGCTCTGACGTGTCCCCTGAGATCGACTTCACACGACCCGGAGCCGTAATTGCAAAAGCAGTCGTGCTTGTGCAAACGTCTTCGGACTGAGAGGCTTGCCTCAAAATGGGACGGCAAGGCTCAGGGGTCGAGTGGTCGTCTCCCGACCCAGAGGTTGTGAGTTTGATCTCCGGTCCTTGTGAGTGAAAAGCACTTTATAAGTCAAGGAAAATGTACCATCTAAATTTGGTGGTCGTTTTCCGAACCAGGGAAAAGTGATGACTCACCCAAATAAGTTTACACACAATTGTGCGAACTGTTGAGCTGTGTATCTATTCCGAGCTTGCATAAATCTGCAATTCTCCTTCTTTGATCTTCACTGAGTTCCTTTCAGAAGTGTTCTTGTATAATGATAATGAACTCCAAGCCAAGTAAAAAAAAATGTTTGACGTCTTTAGCCGTCAATGGCAGTAAATGAGTTAATAAGAAGAAAAAAATGGGGCTAGTCAAATGAAAGATGCTGTTTTTTTTTTTTTTGTTTTAGCAGCCACAGCAACCCCAAACATAGAATACTGTGGGAGCTTTTTTTTTTTTTTTTCCCCACCCCCCTCCATATTCAAGCCTTGCTATGTTTTCTCACGGTCTATCACTGTGTCAGTGACGGGCCGTGGGGAGAAGAGGCCGCCGAGTACCGGAAGCTCAAAGGCACACTATGGTTGCGCGGCGCCTTGCCTCGGATGACGGTTCGTTCCCGTCCGTCCCGTCACGTTCTGATGTCGCGACTTTGTGGTTGCCGACCCACCGTGGTCTGCCTCCACGTTTTGTTGGCACGTATTTTCCTTCGTTCAAGTTTTGTTGCATTCTGCCATTTGCCCATCCCACGCCGTCCCTCCACGTTGTCTCGCGTCCATCCTGCTGCGGCAAGCGATGGAACCGGTTCACACGCCAGCATGCTGAAGATTTTGAACCCAAATGATATGTTTAATGTGAAAATGTTATTTACTTGCATTCCTGAACAGAACAATTAGCTTCAGTGGTTGAAAGCACATGAGTAGAATCTCATTTAGCTCCACGAAGGTAATTTCCGTCTGAAATTTTTCATTTCTTTTCAAAATGATCAAAAAGTCGAGAGCTCGTTGAACTCGTAACGGTCCCTTTTAAAGCACTTGATGATGCTGGATGGTCTCCTGTCATTTTCATGACATGTCGTCTAATAAATGTCATCATTTTTTTTTCTCCCCCTCACGAGGCACTGAATTGTGCTTTTTAACTTTTACTTGTAACCCTCCTGTTATGCTCACAAACAGCATAATGTTCCTGAGTCAATTTGACCCAGGGGCGTGTTCATTATCCAATTGTGTCAGAAAGCGAAAACATCTCAAATATTGTTGTTGCAGAAAAAACAATTAGTTGAAATGATTTTTTGTTGTTTGTTTGTTTACATTTAAACGAGTCAGTTTGACCAGCAACCAAACACGACAATTTTGTCCGAGACATCCCGGTGTCACAAGCGCTCGCCCACACCGATCATATGAGAGCGCCGCTCCGAAAATCTAATATAATAACGAGCTCAGTGTCTTTGCGCGGCACTTTTGAAGTCTAATTATAGGAGGAGAGGAGTTTGCCGAGCCGCTACTCTGTTGTTACGCCTCGGAGCCTTTCAAAAGTCATCATCCGCGTGCGGTCGCCGTCGCCTCCGGTCTCATGGCAGACAGGAAACTGACTCGTACGTGTGTGTGTGTGCGTGCAGGTTGAAGAATGGAGTTGGCCAACCACGGTCTTATCCTGCTGCAGCAGCTCAACGCTCAGCGAGAGTTTGGCTTCCTGTGCGACTGCACCGTGGCCATCGGAGATGTGTTCTTTAAGGCTCACAAGGCCGTGCTCGCCGCCTTCTCCAACTACTTTAGAATGCTCTTCATTCACCAGGACAGGTACAGGACACCGTAGGCACACGCAGTCAGTGACAATTGAAATTGTGGCAATTTTTTTTAAAAAATCTCAAGTGGTATATTTTGTTCAAGAGACAAAGTGAAGCAAACATGTTTAGTAGCAGTGTGCAATTTTAGTATCATCCAAAGAACCTCCCTGTTATGAGTGCGATGAGAGAATCTGAATTTTCTCAACAAGTTGCTGCCAGGTGGTAAATTCACTCCATTTTGCTGAACATCGTTCATCAACAATCGATTCCACATCTTGGCTAAATGAATGCAACAAATGTGACATGACTATTTATGATGTCACTGCTCTGCCATATTGAGAAAAAAATGGAGCATAAACTTCTCAAACTTTCGATTGCATGCTTGAGGAAATGTTTGTTTTTTTTTTTCTACAAGAGCCCCAGTTGAACGACGCTAATGCTAACATCTGATGTCATTTCAGTGACTGTGTGCGTCTGAAGGCGACGGACATCCAGCCTGACATCTTTAGCTACCTGCTCAACCTGATGTACACCGGCAAGCTGGCCCCCCAGCTCATCGACCCCACGCGTCTGGAGCAGGGCGTTCGCTTCCTGCACGCCTACCCTCTGCTGCAAGAGGCCAGCCAGTCGGTGTACGCGCACCCCGAGCAGAGCATCAACCTCTCCACCTCCCTCTACGGCATCCAGATCGCCGATCAGAAGGCGGCGCTGTCTGCTCACTTGCCGCTCTCCTCGCCCATCGACATGGAGACGCTAGGCTCGGAGGCCCAGTACCCATCCGTGGGGGCGGCGGCCAAGCCGGCCGCCTCCCCTCCGGAAGCGGAGGCGTCCACCAGCGGGGTCCAGCCCGCCGCAGAGGAGGCGGCGGCGTCGGAGTTCCCGAGCGTGGACGGGTTCGCCTCCGCCAACGCCATCCTGCACGTGAAGCCCAGCATCATGAAAAGGAGCTCGTCCTTCCGGAAACATTACTCCTGCCACCTGTGCCGGAGTCGCTTCAACCAGAGGAGCCTGCTGAGGGAGCACCTCCTGCAGCACGCCCAGCCGGCGGAGAACCACAACGCCCTGTCGCCCGTCATGGTCGCCGAGCAAGGCGCGCCGGAGGCCGAGGGGCTCCTGAAGGCAAGCAGAGTCGTCGCCGTGGAGATCATCAGCGACAGCGAGCAAACGCCCGCTTCCGGCAACAACTCGGACTCACCCCGCGCCGAAATCTCCGCCGCCGGCTGGGGCGCGGGCATCCCGAACTCCCAGGCGGACACGCCGCCCCCCTCGGACATCGCCGACATCGACAACCTGGAGAACGGCGACCTGGACCGCGAGCTGAAGCGGCGGAAATACGAATGCTGCACGTGCGGCCGCAAGTTCATCCAGAAGAGCCACTGGCGTGAGCACATGTACATCCACACGGGAAAGCCGTTCAAGTGCAGCGCCTGCGGCAAGAGCTTCTGCCGCGCCAACCAGGCCGCCCGCCACGTGTGCCTCAACCAGGGCGCAGATGCCTACACGCTGGTGGACCGCCAAAGCATGGAGCTGTGCGCGGCCGGCGACGACAGCAGCCAAATGGAGGCCATGTTCCTGGCCACGTCCAAGCCGTACAAGTGTAACATTTGCGCCACCACCTTCTCCAGCCCCAACGAGGTCATCAAGCACCTGTGCTTCACGCAGGGCAGCTTGGCGGGGCTGCCGGGGGGCGCCGCACTGATGCTCCCGCACGACGAGCTCTCCAAAGACGACGGCTCGGATCTGTCCAACTCGGGCACGCCGCTCGAGGCCATCAAGACCGAGGACGTGCCGCTGGAGTAGCCGCCATATCTGCCAATTTGCTATTTTTTTCCCCTAAATTATAAATCATGACTAAGCTAAAAGACGTTAGTCAAGGTTTTGTTTTTGTGTGGGAGATTTTATTTTTTGTGTGTGTGTGTGTGTTCCGTTCACATCAAGTTGAATAGAACGAGTGGAAATAACCGCCAACATATCTTGTCTCTACGGAGAGCCGACTAAACATTTTATTCACTATTCTACTCGTGTGTAGAAATGTCCATGCACTAGTACGCTCTTCGTCTTTACTTGTTGCACAATTTAGCGCACATCTTCCTCGTGACCATTTCCACTTCAGTCTGTCGTTGCTGCACACCTGTAGAATGATTACGCATGACTACTGAGTCCAAACTGTGCATGAGCGTCCTCAAGTTAACCCGGAGGACCACACGAGTCGCCCTCGTCAGCAAATTTATTTCAGAAAGGCGTATCAAAGCAGTAGGCCTTTGCATGAATCAGCAGCCAAGAAGTTGACGTCACTTTCAAATTGGTTCAGGACTCCCCCTTTGCAGGAACTAGTAGAATTTTATAACATCACTGGTGATACTAGTAGCATACCCATGTTGACTCTGCAGTTTTTCCTCTTTGGTCACATGTAATTGTTCTTCTAATGTCCGCAGTGATATACACGAGTGAAAGGGTGTCGTGCAAACTACGTCACCAGTAAGACGTTGTTCATGGTATTGTCTCCCAAGCGAAGACAAAGACCCTTCGAGTACGCGAACAATGCAGCGCACGAGTAGGACATGGAATAAACGCTCAAATGGCGCACGCCGCCTCGCTCGGGCTGCGGTGGGAACGTTTGCGTTCAAACAGGAAGCGAGGGGCCCGACGTGTCGGTTCGGTGTGAACACTCGCAAGCTCAAATTGCTTTGCTGCAGGGAGACGCGTTGAAATTGCAGCTTAAGTCCACAAAGACGCACACGCGAGACAATCTGTGATCTTGACGTCTTCCTTTTTTTTTTTGTTTGGTGATCAGTAAATGGAGTGAAAACAATGTGCACCTTGTTCATTTGTTAATATGGCATCCACCACTGGGAAGCACAATTACTTTCCTCAACATTTAGTTTGAACAAAGCAAAAGCATAACTGAAAACTTGAATCCACCCCTTTTAAATATTTATAATTTTATACGCAGTGCTATAATTTACAAAAGAGTCTATTGTAATAAATATGTAGCTTTGAGAGTAGAAATACTTTTCTGATTTAGCAGTTCCCCCTGTATTGGGGATGGGCGAGAAAAATGGTTTTAACTGTAGCCTTAAATGATGAACGTGTAGATAGGTGTCGTTCATGGGTTCCATCCTCATGTAAAGTAGGAAACGGGTGCATTTTATTGGAAAGCATGAAACTCCACTTTTTTTTTTTTAATTTCAATCCCAAAAATGGGGTGCTTTTAATCTGAGTACAACAAACATTTGGACACATTTTCTTTCATTTATTGAAAGAAGTTACCAGAAAGTAATATTTGCTCAAACCAAGTCATGTTTTGTCTTTTTTTATCCCAAGCACACAAGAACAAATGTGTTTATTCATGAATGGGCCGTTTTAAATTTGTTGTCCTTATTTCCATGTTTTTATTACCAAACACGTCTATTTCAATTTGTTTTATGCAAAATAATGTAATTTCTTTTGGGCATATTAAAAAAATAATACACAAAATTTGGAGATTATATGCTTTCCTCTATAGTTATTGTTACATTAGCTAAATCCATGTTCTCCTCTTCTAGAATGAGATGGTTTGTATATTTACTCTTAATGAAAGGTGCAAAGATTTGGTTGCACACTTCCGTGTCGCTCACAGGAACATTTGGACTTTTTTTTGTTTTTGTTTTTTAAGTCATTCACTGCTCAGTAAGTGTGTGTGCAAGATGTGGCTATCTCAGGAAGATGACAAAGTTTGACACCGTCCAAAACTTGTGTGTCCCATGTTGTTATGGAGACATCAGGACGAGTCCGTCCCATAATACTTGAGTAACACATGCTCTCAAAGCTCGTCTGACATCTACTGTGATCAATATGTGCTCTCAGGAATGTGACTATTTTTTTCTTTCCTCTATCAGCAGCTTTGTTGTTGTTTTTTTTAAAGTGAAGAACAAACAATAAAATGTCTTTTCATAACGCTGACTTATTATTGTTATTATCATACTAATGTGTTTTAAAATTATTCTTTGTTGAGGTGAATGACACTAGTGACAATGAAAATGTTTTGGTTGGTTTTGATACATGCTCAGCATTTAACACAATATGAGAGCCAACAGAGTGGATTTATGGATTTTTTTTCCCTTGCAATGATGAGCAACCTTTCTTTTTTTCCGTACATATTACAGCATTGAGTAGATTTGACAGTTTGTCGAGAAGTTTCAGATACCTGCCATAAGTTGCATTTGGTGCATCAGTAGAATTAGATTTAGCTTCAGAATTAGGTGAGTTGGGGGATCTAAGAGGAGCAATACAAGGAATGTGCAATTACTGTGCTCAAAAATGATAACTGTTCAAACGATTCGACAAGTTTTTTATAAAATATTCTGAGGGTAATGTGTCATTTAAAAAAAGTTATAAAACTCTTACAATGATTCGACAAATTATTCACATATGCACGTTTGTCCAGTGACGAGTCAAGTCTTTTCGTATTTTTTTTTAGTTCGAACATGTGACAGTGTGTGTTGAAAGTGCTCAGGACGTACACGAGACGTACTTCTGACGTTTCTCGATTTGATCCCTGTCTACTGAGCGTGCGCAGTTGCCGCTTTGTTTTTTTCCAGTCAAAAAAAAAGATGGTGGACGAACCACGCCGCGCCGTCGCAGTTTAGATAGCGTGACATAGAAACCACTTTAAGTTCGATAAAAGAGTACATGGAAGCTCCTGGTAAGATTTGAAACCGCATTTTTGTCCACATAGTTGCTCTAGCATACAAAAAGACCGTACATTGTTGTGTTAGGCGGTGCGGGACTAGGTCGCGTAGAGAAGCCGCCGGGGTACGACTATTTCCTGAAAGATGAGGCGGCAAATGGCGTATTTCGGCACCGTGTCGGCGCGTAGACATGAAGGTCAACGACGATATAAGGGGCCCGATAGTTATCACATTCAACATTTTTGGTGTGTATTACACCGCCTAAAATGTAGTGTATTTGTTTTGAATCAAAACGTCGATATTAATCAACTTATGTTCACGATAGCTGCTGCGGTTCGTCCAGGAAATAGACGCCGGAGGAGGCCTAACTTTACGTCGAACTTTGCATGTTTACCAGCAACGTTGTTTTTATTATTAAAAACAAGCGTTTACCTGGGTCATTAAAATTGTATGGTCAATGTTTACTATTAGTTAACGAGTTAGTTAGTCAATTAGGCCTACTCCAAACTAAACGATGTCCCTAACGCCCGGGCACATAAGCTAACATGATTAGCTTTGTTATCAAATAGTACAACTAGCGTACAGTAAAATTAAAGAAGCTTTTAATTATACTCTGAGAATCGTTCTTAGAAGTACTAGATATCCTTGTCGTGCAAGTATCACGTTTGTGTTAGCAAGAGTCCGCACTGAACAGCCCGTTTTGTATATAGAATTGCAGTGTAAGAATGAACACTGCAATGCAAATATCAGATCTGAGGAAGTTAGTATGGCGGTCTTTAAAAAATATATATTTAATAGTTAAACTGGACTGATTGATTTCAGCAGGCATTCACCTCCCAGAAGAACCCATCACTGGAATGCTAGAATCAGAACCCCGTGCCATGGAGACTAATGGAGAAGTGTACCCTCCTCCTCTAAACCAAACCGCCGACTGGACCATGGCGCAAGCTGCCCCAGAGCCTAGCATGGATTCTGTTTCTGGTGCCGGAGACCATCCCAACCCACCCTTGCCTCCGCCCCCTCCTCCTCCACCGGAGCTGGGCACTGTCGAGAAAAGCGTGGAACAGCTTCAAGTCGCCAACGCGCCACTGTATCCGGATGAGCAACCACCGCCACCGCCGCTTCCACCGCAGCCCCCAGAACAGCCGCCGGAACACAAAGCAGAGTTCCTGGAGGCTCAGCCGCACGCCCAAGAAGTGACCAATCAAGGTAAAAAGTTGATTCAAACAAAAGGAGGGGGTTTTTTTCCGATAGTGGTGCATTATTCAATGTTTCCTAACCTTTGAACCAATGCACACATTTTACATTAGAATAATCTTAATGATGAACCATAGCACACTGTGGTTGGGAAATACTGCTTAATGGCCTCTTTTTGATTTTACTGTAGATGGTACTGAGGTGTCACAAGGTGCTGATGACGGCATGGAACTTGAAGATGCCACCAAAGACGCCGCTCAAGAATCCGCCATTCAAGAATCTGCCGTTCAAGAAGCCGCCGCCCATGAAGCCATCATTCACTCAGAGCCAGAGCTCCCCAGCGAGTTTGAAAAACTGTTGAAAGGATGCGAAGACAATCCCGAGGACTTCAACGCCTGGGTCTACCTGCTGCAATATGTCGAGCAAGAGGTAAAGAAAATACAGATGCCCTATCAGTGACAATAAAGGCATCTAGAAAATGATCAAATGAAACGCTCTTCTTCCTTCAGAATATCCTCGAAGCGGTGAGGAAGTCATTCGACATTTTCCTCCTGCGCTATCCATACTGCTACGGGTACTGGAAGAAGTACGCCGACATCGAGAAGAAACACGGCCACATACATGTGGCGGAGGAGGTGTACCGACGAGGCTTGCAGGCCATCCCGCTCAGCGTGGACCTTTGGCTGCACTACATGACCTACATCAAGGAGAACTCTGACACGACTGATCCGGAGACAGAGGGACGCATTCGAGCGTAAGTAGAAACCTCTTTAAGTCCACTTTAAAGCGGGTTCTTGGTTTACCCTGGACAAGATTTGAGGTTATAAATGGCGTGTAGTAAGATTGCATTCCGGTGTAAAAATGTGCCGTCACACAGGAGAAGGCAAGCAAGCGCATCTTACTTAGACCCCCCTCAAAATATTTATCAATTTCTGTAGTAAGAGTGAGTGGGTTGACTACTGCGCTTTGATTAGTAGTAAACTTTGATGTGTTCTGACCTGTGTACAAATTTGCTTATGTTGTTGCCATAGTAACAAAAGACTCGCATAAACCATGGGCCCGTCTGTACTGTTTTTGTCCAGCCTCATTACAGTCATGGTTCAAAATGCCCCCGAGTTAAGTTAGTCTTTCTTTCCTGTCCAGGGCGTACGAACATGCTGTGCTGGCGGCCGGTACAGACTTCCGCTCTGACCGCCTTTGGGAATCCTTCATCATCTGGGAGACGGAACAAGGAAAGCTTGCGAACGTCACCGCCATCTATGACCGCATCCTGGGCATCCCCACACAGCTCTACTCGCAGCACTTACAAAAGTAAGGGAAACATCCAGAATTAGGTTTGCCATGACGTATACTCAAAATGAATCAAATACTGTGTGATGGGAATCATTTCAATTTGACACGTGCAGGTTTAAAGATCACGTTCAGAGCAACAACCCCAAACATTTCCTGTCCGAGGAGGAGTTTGTCAAGTTCAGGCTGGAGCTCTCCAAAGCCAACCTGGCCTCCATGGTGGGAGAAGACGGGGAGACGCCCGCCCCCCAGGACGAGCTGCCGCCCGGCACGGAGGATCTCGCGGACCCCGCCAAGGTAAGAATCCAGGTGGACCCAAGGGAAGAATTTCTAAAGCACGAAAAAAGAAAAGAAAAAGTGAGAGAAATTCTGGCGTTAGATGGAGGTTGCCTGTTGTCCACCATGACCATGATGTGGATTAAGAGAAGAGTTTGAAGAGTTGTCTTTATGTCGGCAGCAAAGCCAAAGACAGCCAAGGGGGGCTTGACGCTGGCATCCTGTCAGGGACACTCGCCCTTAAACTAAACGGAACAACCGAGGCCCAATGACCCGCAGCACCTCCACCTAGAGGTTGATATGCAGGGTGCATATATTCACCCCCCCTCTGCAGGCCTCTTGTCTCTGGTGATGTAAATCTATGGCTGCGGGACCGCCACCGGCAGCTATTACATCAAGTGGAACAGGTGATTGTTGTCAAGCCGTCCAACAATGTGCGCTTTGTCTGTGTTTTCCTGTAGAGGGTGACGGAGATCGAGAACATGCGCCACAAAGCCATCGAGGCTCGTCAGGAAGTGTTCAACCTCAACGAGCACGAAGTCAGCAAGCGCTGGGCCTTTGAGGAAGGGGTACGACATCGTCTTGAGCGCGCGCGCGTGATTCTGCGCCGCAGTTCATCTCGCTTCTTCCAAATTCCTCCACTGATTCTAACCATCCAAACGCATTTTTCCAATTAGATCAAGAGGCCTTACTTCCACGTTAAAGCCCTGGAGAAGACGCAGCTGAACAACTGGCGGGAGTACCTGGACTTTGAGATGGAGAACGGCACCCCGGAGCGTGTGGTTGTTCTCTTTGAACGCTGCCTCATCGCTTGTGCTCTCTATGAAGAGTTCTGGATCAAGGTATCAAGGCGTTTTGTTTTGATTTTTCTCCTCCACACCACTTCTACTCTCGCCGCTTCCCTGCACTTCCCCCCCCGCCTTCGACGACAATCACGTGGAGTAAAACGGGAAAAAAAGCCGACAAAAGCGACAAAAACAAAAAAAAAACGTCCTGCACTCTCTTTGCGTGTAACGTTGATATGTGACTGTATCTGTTGTATTAGGGGATGGCCAGCTTGCCACACAAGATTTGACTGCAGCATTTGCCAACTGCATCTTCTTCGTCTCCCACTACCTTACAGAATCTTATCTAATTGGTTCCATGAAGGTGCTGATGGGTTTACACAGAAAAATTCTAAGAACGATCTTGTCAATGACGACATTCACGGGGGTCCGAGAAGCGGGAAATATAAACGTCTGGTCTTGTCTGTTTCTTTGCCTTTCTTTCTCTCTCTCTGCTCTCCTGTCCTCTGCTCGCTCTCCTTCCCACTTTCTCTTCTTTTCACGCTTCAAAAGTACGCCAAATACCTGGAGGGCTTCAGCACCGACGGCGTTCGGCACGTCTACAGGAAGGCTTGCACCGTCCACCTGCCCAGGAAGCCCGCCATCCACCTGCTGTGGGCTGGCTTTGAGGAGCAGCAGGGTGAGTCGCCGAAAATGACAGCAAACACTCAAGCTTCTGACCTCGGACGCGCCGCCACGGTCATATGTCGCACCACTTAAAAGTCCCAAACCCCACCACAGGCAACGTGGAAGGCGCCAGCAACATCCTTAAGACCCTGGAGGCGGTGGTGCCCAACCTGGCCATGGTGCGTCTGCGGCGGGTCAGCCTGGAGCGTCGGCGCGGCAACCTGGATTTGGCAGAGACGCTGCTGAAAGAAGCGGTGGATTCCTCCAAGACCACCACAGAGACGTCCTTCTACGCTGTGAAGCTGGCGCGGCAGTTCCTCAAGGTGCAGAAGAGCCTGAGCAAGGCCAGAAAAGTGCTGCTGGATGCCATCGAGAGAGACCAGGTAGTGACAATCGCTGCCAGTCATAATTTAATACAGTTACGTCCTCGCGTTGAACGTCGTCCACATACGGTCCCAATGCTTCTTTTTTCTTTCAAGACGTGTCCGAGGCTGTACCTCAACCTGCTGGAGTTGGAGTGCAGCGGCGACGTGACCCAGAACCAGGCCGAGATCTTGGCCTGCTTCGACAGGGCCCTGAAGAGCCCCATGGAGATGGAGTCGCGCCTCCTCTTCGCACAGCGCAAAGTGGAATTCCTCGAGGACTTTGGCAGCGATATCCATGCGTGAGTTTGGAGCAAAAAGTCCCGAAGGAGCGTTACATTGGCCTGGAAAATGTTCGATTGTAGTCGTGAGAACTTTGATTAGCTGCATAACGAGAGAGCAAAAAAATAGGCGGAATTTGTCACCTTATCCTATTAATTGAGCGCTTGGAGCCTTCTGTCGTTTCAGGCTGGTCGCCGCTTACGAGGAACACCAGAACTTGCAGAAGGAAGTTGACTTATCAAAGAGGAGTGCGGAGAACGGCTACGACAGCTCTCAGGAACCCGATGCCAAGAGGCAGCGTGTGGACGACGGCTCCATGGCCGCCGCCGGCACGGACATGCAAGCCAACAGCGCGTACAATTACAACAACTGGTACCAGGTGGGTTTTACATTTTTATATCGACCATCTCTGTGATCCCAACCACCATATTTCCGTAGAGTGAAAGGCCGGGACTGCGCAACGAAGCAGTCTAACGTGTTGCCATTTATATACTAGGATAATGGCGTCGTGTTCAACTGAACAATACATTCCAGACAATCTCATCATGATCATTATTTCAGTATAGATTGTTTTAGGTTTGGGATATTATTTGTTGACGTGCCGGGAGAATTGTAGTATGTGCCTCGGCTCAAACTTTCTAGTTTTTCAAATGTTCTCTCTTCTCCTTTTTAGCAACAGTATGGCGCCTGGGGCCAAAACTCGTGGGGCCAGTACAACCAATACGGCCAGTACAACCAGTACTACCCGCCTCCTCCGACATGATGGCCGCCACTCTGAAGTTGGTTTCTCATTTGGAGAATGTGTCTAGCTTTTCAAATTAATAGAACCAGCACCGCTTTCCCCAAAATTGATTTTTCTGGTTTGACGCAAGCTCATTATTTCAAATACAGTACTCGTTGTAGCTCCTGTTTTGGGATATACAAGTATACACATGATGCATGTTTGTAAAGGCAGGTTTCTTTCCTCCCCAAGCCACCCTGTGCCCAAAACGCAAAGGCAAAGTTTTTCATTCTCCTTGTGGATCTCTTTCAATTTGAAGACTTTTTAATGTGTTTCAATGAACCCAAAATGAAGACTTCCTGTTTACCTTGTTTGTTTTCTCAACTTGATTTCATAATAAACAGATTGATATCCTGGTGCTTCCCGGCTTCATATTATTAATTTACATGAAGGCGTTTTGTGATGCAGTGAACTGTTCTCGTATGCTGCAATTGTTACAATATTCACTAAACGAAGCGCACATGGTCCTTTGATGTTGCATTAGAGTTTTATCAAATGTGAATGTCAAGTTTTCATATTTGATGTATTAAACAACGATGTAAACTTAATATTGCAACAATAATGGAATTGACCTATTTTTTAAAAGCAATAATTAGATTATTACAAAAAAGGCAACTACTAAGTGAAATGTCGCTTGAGTGCCACCACATTGTGGGTACTGTTGGCATAAATGTGCCTAGTATGTACAGACTAAAGTTCACTATGATTGTAAGCGTTTACTTCAGTGTGCACTATTTGTGATCGCATAGCACGTAGTTGTTTACTTACTCATGGGCTCAGCTAATCAATGCGCAGCACAGCCTCGCCACATCCAATATGGCGCCCGGCATGTGGGCGGAGCTTCGTTTGGCCTTGCGCGTATTACGTAATACTTGCACATGCGCAGTACCGTCCCCTCCAACAACCCTTTTTATGCTGC